>NC_090450.1:400042026-400345056 GCF_031143425.1 Pleurodeles waltl | reverse complement strand
TTTAGTATTTATTTCAGTTAGTTTCTTTGGGAAAACCTTGAGGAATCATGACCCCTTACTGAATTTGGATTTGTATCTATTTTTCAGTAATCTATAGCTTTTCTGGATCATCCAAGAGTTTCACTTGGTTTCCACCACAAACTGGTTGAGAGCACAAAAAATAGGAAAAACGGGCTACCTTTTAGAAAAGTGCCAAAACGATGGCAATTGTTAGGAATGGGGTCTCTAGTTGACAGGACTATACACCCTTGTACAAGTAGGGACCACAATCCCAGTCAGGGTAATTCACAACACAATCCAAATTATCTTGTGCCCACCCTCCGGTAGCTTGGCACTGAGCAGTCAGACTTAACTTAGAAGGAAATGTTTAAAGAATTTGTGAAGGAGTTATTCCATAACACAGTGAAAACACCACAAAAAGGCATTGCATAGGTATAGAATAACAGAGAATATTTATCTGAAGAAAATACTGTTTAAACTATGAAAATCCAATGTACACAAGAAAAGTTATGAATTTTTAAAGGTTAAATCCAACTAAAGCACCTAGAAAAAAGAATAGCTCCAACTAGGGCTATCACGGTGTCTTTGATGGAGTCATTCCCAACAATCTGACAACACCAGTGCTGGTCACAGAGTCACACGGACCCCCAGGTACAATACCTTTGAAAACAAAGAGCAAGGACGTCGCATGGGGTCGGAAAGAGGTGTTGCCGAAGTCGGTGCGGCGTAACTCCATTATGACTTCGGAGGAAAGAGGCGTTGATTCCGCGCTGTGAAGCAGGTGGAGGTGAGGTGTCGGTTCCATCTGGCTGCAGAGGGAGATGATGCATCGTCATCCATGATGTGTCAATTCCTTGTGACCCAGCGGGGTCGCTGGTCCTGGTCTGTCAGGACGCCATGTGTCAACTTCGCAGTGTCACAATGACCCTGGGCGACGTCAACAGAGTTGCAGCAACGTCGGATTTGCATTGCAGGCTGCAGTCATTGCATGCAGCGACGTCCATGGAGAGGGAGCAGGCTGCAGTGTCACTGGCATCACTGAAGTCGTTCCGGAGTCGCTGGAGTCAGGTATTAGCAAAAAGCTAGTAGTTGAAGTCTTTGCCTTCAGACTTCAGAACAGGAGGCAAGCTGAATCATTGCCCTTGGAGAGCACTTTGGGGGGGGAGGCAGAGTCCTTCCAGCACAGTCAGAGGCCAGCAGGCAGCAGGACAACAGCAGGGCAGCAGTCCTTCTCAGCAAAGCAGTCCAGGGAGTCCTATGGGCAGTCAGGCAGTTCTTCTGACAAAGTTCAGGTGGAAGTCCAGAAGTGCCTGAGTTGGTGGGGTCAGAGAGCCATTTTATATACTCAAACATGCCTTGGACGTTGGGAAGACTTCAAAGAGTGGTTTGAAGTGCACAAGTTCCTCTTTTGGTGCAGTCGTGTCTACCAGGGTCCCAGTGGGGAGTTATCAGTCCTTTGTGTGAGGGCAGGCCACTCGCCTTTGAAATGTAAGTGTCAGGCCTTCCACCCTTCCAGTCCGGGAAGACCCATTCATTATGCAGATGAATGCAGATGTGTCTGAGTGTCCTGTGTTTGTGGTTGTCTGGGTGAAATGCACAAGGGAGCTGTCAACCAGCCCAGCCCAGATGTTGATTGGAGACAGGCTGTAAGGTGCAGAGAAATGCTCACTTTTTAAAAGAGGCATTTCTAAAAAAGTAATATAAAAGTCAACCTCACCAATAAGCAGACTTTTCTATCACCATTCTGGACATTCTAAATATGACCTTGTTACCCATTTCAGATCAGAATCTACAACTCAAAAAGTATATAAGGGCTGTCCTAATGCTAGTCCATGAAAAGAGCAGGGCTCACAGTAGTGGAAAACAAATGTAGGAGTTTTTCACTACCAGGACATATAAAACAAATATGAACATGTCCTGCCTTTTACCTACATATCATCCTGCCCTATGGGTTTCCTAGGGCCTAGTATAGGGGTGACTTATATGTAACAAAAGGGACGTTTAAGGCTTTGCAAATACTTTTAAATGACAAGTCAAAGTGGCAGTGAAACTTCTCACACAGGCCTTGCAATGGCAGGCCTGAGACATGGTTAAGGGTCTACGTATGTGGGCGGCACAATCAGTGCTGCAGGCCCACTAATAGCATTTAATGAACAGGCCCTGGGCCCATGTAGTGCACTTTACTAGGGTCTTATAAGTAAATCAAATATGCCAATTGGTGATGAACCAATGTTACCATGTGTAAGGGAGAGAGCATATGCACTTTAGCACTGGTTAGCAGTGGTAAAGTGTGCACATTCCCAAAACCAGCAAAACAGAGTCAGAAAAGTGGAGGGAGGCGGGCAAAATGTTTGGGGATGACTACCCTAAGGCTGTTAGGTCTAACAGTAATTATTGTTTTATTTACCTCTGCATGCTGGAAACTGGGAAGATTGTGACTTTAGCACAGCAAACACTTCGTTGATGTCATACTTTTACAAAGAGGTCCTATTTCCCTATTTTTTTCAAATACTCGGGACCATATTTACAAGTCCCATACTCAGCCGCTGCATCATTTTTTTATTGAAGCAACAGCAGCGCAATCAGTGCTCTACACTGCTCCATATTTACAAACTGATGCATGCTAAACGGGGTGTTATTAAGTAACAAATATAAATGGGAATTTGTTATTCTTCCAGTCTCTTCGTATTTTTTTCAGATTGTGAGGGTGTTTTAAGGTCGAAGAATGGTAGGAAATGTCCCTTATTAATAGTAAATGCCTGTATCCCTTCAGATAAGGATTATGATTTAGCTTTATCATATATGCTTGATCTTATTTTTGCCCTCTGCTCTAATTCACAGGAGTGTGCAGATGAGGTATTGATCATGAATGATTTAAATTACAAGATATCTAACCAATCCTTTTCCTCCTTTTGTGATTTAGAGAGGGAGACTGTGAGGAATATCCCTTCCATTTTATTTCCCCCTAGAATTAGGACAGATAAAAGGGGGTGGATCTTATTGAAAGGGCTGAGGAATCTTTGTAGCATTATTTTAAATGGGTGTTTTCGCTCTGATTCCCCTGCAGCATTCACCCACAAATTCTTACGGAGTAATTCTATCATCAATTATATGATGGCCTCTTATGCTATCGCCCAACTGGTGGAGGACATGATAATTACTGATAAACAGTGTAGTGAACATAAGATCCTTAATCTATCTCTAAAAATCCAGTTACCCACAATTGAGTTGTGGAATTTAAAGGGCATGGATATTAGTTTTAATGGAATAATGGGTAGAATTAGTTGGACACCGGCTAAAACTCTGCATGTTAAAGATGTTCTTAAATACTCAGTGAGATCTATCTCTGATTGGAGTGGTAATCCATTAAACTATTTCACCAAACTCATGAGATTTATAACTCAAAGTGATCAGCCAAAATGTACAGAACCTCCTCAAAAGAAAGTAAAATTATTGGTCCTACCGTTGAATAGAGAGATCAATAAATTGATAAGGAAAAGATATGATGGGGAGTATAGGGATATTGATAGGAAATTATCCCTCCTAAAAAGACGAAGAGCATGTATGAAGAGAATTAAAAGGAAGGAAGAGGAGGACCAGAAGTGGGTTGCATTGAGGAAAGCTGTAGTGTCCAAAAATTCTCAAACGTTTTGGTCTATTATATCTGATGGGTGTGGAAATCTTAAATCTTCTACAGCTCCCTCGATAGCTGAAGTAGATTGGAAGGAATTTATACTTTCACTTTATGCGGAAATAAGGATATGAATTCAAGGGGAGTGGTCCCGTGTTTAAGTAATATAGCGGAAATTTATTGTTTTGATCCCCCCTCTGTTATTGAGATCGAGGGATTTATAAGGTCAATGCGGGCATCTGGAGCTATGAGCCCTGATGAGGTCCCGATGGCAGTAATTAAACAAGAACCTCAGCTCCGGGCACTAATTCTCCACCCGGTATTTCACGCCTGCTATGCCCAAGGTAAAATTCCAGAGTCTTGGAAAGGAAGTGTCATAGTCCCCCTTTATAAAAAGGGAGACAAAACCCTCCACATAAATTATCGCCAAATTGCATTGCTGGACGCAACTGTTAAGATTTTTGCCAAAAGCATATTAGCACATCTAACTTCTTGGGTTGAGGATAATGAGATCCTCCCTCTGGAGCAAGCAGGCTTTAGAAAGGAACATAATACTTTAGATGATATTTTTATATTGCAAACTATGAATGAAAAATATGTTCAGCTTAGGGGTGGAATTGTATATGTTGCTTTTATAGATTTTTCAATGGCCTCTGAGAGGGTAGACAGGAAGATTGTTCTGACACATTGCTGGAGTTGCATCAGTTTTATGATGCAACTCCAGAAATCAGTCACTTTAGCACAAACAGATGCGTCAGAATTTCTGACTCATCCTTGAAAATGTGTGATGTAGAGCTCTGTGCTGTAAACACAGCACATCCATGGTGTCTCTAGGGGATTTGCGCCAAGCATTAGAACTCTGACACATTGATACCAATGCATTTGTTTCTTGTAAATGAGGCCCTCAAAATTTCAATAAATCTTGCCTATTTTCTCCGTGTCTTCCAAGGGAATCCACAAACCCTGGGTACTTTTGGAATCCCTAGGATATTGGAAAAAAGACACAAATTATGCATGGATACTTAATGTGGAAAAAGCATTACAAAGCCCTAAGTGTGAACTACCCCAAACGGCCAAAAAAGGGTTTAGCGCTTGGAGGGAGAGGGCAGAAGCTAAGGAGTTAAGAAAGCATAACTTTGCAAAGAGTAGGATTGCATTTTGATTTCTGCACCTTTTAAATGATAAGAAAGTATGTTTTTCCATGGGCTCCTTCCTGAAAACGGCTATATATTCAAGGAAGACCATGTATTAGTGATTACTAATGTCAAACACCTTTATTGATGAGTACTTATGATTTATGCTTCATGTATTTTATTAGGATTGTATTTTGTAAGTGGCTTTTCTGGGTATCTCTGGCACTCAAATTTTGAATTGAATTGATTGAGCATAGTGATGCCAATGCCCTCAGAACTTTTACATGCATTTCTAGAAGAATGGCTTTTACTGCCTTGAATCTCTGGTAGCCGGACTTACATGGTTTGCTAAGCCCATGTTTCATGATTCCGGCAAAGGCGGCTTAACTGTTTAGCTCAAACCGGCTGTATAAGCAGAGTTTGGGCTTTAGGGACCAACTTCTCCACTGGTTTAGCACTGCTCTAGGTATGTTCATGGTCGCTTCGCAGTAGGTGTTCACATTCATCTTTGTTAACATCTGTATACATAAAAAGCTGTTTCTAAGTGTGCCTTGTGCAGAACGTCTGCTTTGTTATGGCTCCCTCCCGCCCAAACTTTGGCCACTCACAGGTACCTCTTTACACAGCTTAGGTGGACAGGCTAAAGGGCTGTGAGAGAGACATCCTACAGCTCCATTCAAGGCTTCTCTGAGTGCTCCTAGACCCAACCATGTGCTAGGGCCGCAATGATTAAATAAATCTTAACATCTTATTAGCTTTAAAAAGTGACATCTCAGGGTCTTGCAATGTTGAAATTGAAGTCAAAGCAAGAACTTTGTAAAATTAGTCTAACTTTTTTGTGAAAATCCATGAAAAAAATTGCAAACTTTAATAAAATTATGCTTTTATACAGAAATAAGGTTTTCTGCTCTCTTAAGTACAACTTGAATCAAATTAGTTATACCAGATACCGGTAGGAGACAGGTTCAGGCAGTAAGCTTCTATTGGTGAGATATTTTCTATGTGAACCAGTCTTCTGCTGTTATTACATGAGACTTTTTTTAATACAATTTACCTGATGTCTTAAAAAAAGTTTCACAAAATTGCACTTTATGAAATGTAGAAAAAAATCACAGATTTTTCCTATATTGTCGGCATAAATAAAAATGTGCCCAAGCTTATAATTCTTTTGAGCCACAGGCTGACACCAGAACAGTCTATACTGGTTGGTACAAAAGAAACACTGGGTCTGGGTGACAAAATACAAGTTCAGGGCAAGACAAGGTAAAACATGAGGAGCGAAGAAGGAGGAATAACTTCTCTGTAGAAAACAAACAAAAAGTCAATAATCAGTAATGCAAGGCAGTGGAAATGGCTGCTTTGCGTTAATGTGGTCTGAGAAAGCTTTACATGGCCTCATTTACGAGGCCCTAGAGACACACTTCGCTACTAGAGTGTACGTTTTTTAACTCTTTGGTGGTGCAGTGTGCCAGCCTGTATTTACAAGGCCATGCAAAGCCACCTTGCGTGGTTTTTCATGACCTTGTAAATATCGATCCCTTTCACGCATAACACTGCGTGAAAGGGGCGTTCTATGGGTGTTGCTTGGGGTGTTCCCATGCAACATCCATGGGACCCGAAAGAATCTGATGGACTCCCAGATTTACAACTCTGGGAATGCGTCTATTCCTACAACACCTCAGGGGTGGCGTTAGAGTGAAGCAACGGGAGAAACATCTTTATTTCTCCCTGTTTTTTCCACTTTTTATGTGTGAAAGAGGAAAACACATCTTGTGATTAATTTTGTGCTAGAAGATGTCCCTTCTGGCACAGAAACACTCATTCCCACAATGCAGGCACCCTTGCACCATTGTGCAAGGGTGCCTGTGTTGGCATATGGTAGCAATTTGTGCACCAGCGCAGGGGTAGAGGACAGAAATGCACCATATCTTGCAGATATGGTGCATTTCTGCCCTTTTCCGGTGGCGCAGGGCAGAGCATCATGGCCCCATATGTTTAGAGTGGATGTTGCCCCAAGGTTTTTGGTGCAGTCCCAGATTTACTAAGAATAGTAAACCTGAGAATGTGTCAAATAGCTACGCCTTCCCAGGAGAGGGGTAATGAGAAGAAATATGCTTTTGAGCCTCAATAAACGCCTCAGAGGATTATTTTTTTTCAGGAAGATGTCAATTCCTGCAAAAGGACAATCCTGCCTTCAATGCAGGTACCCTTGCACCATTGTACAAGGTGTCCACGTTGGCACATGCCAACCTTTAGTACACCAGCGCGAAGAGACAGCAGGAAAGTGTAATATCTTAGTAAATATCATGCATTTCTGGCTTCTCCATTTGACTCAAACAGCAAGTTCTCTTGCTCTATTCCGCTGTGACAAATGCTCAAAATCTACCCCCAAGTCTGCATGTGTACGTGAGCAGTGTACCTGCCAAAGTTGACATTTATGACTTTGAGCATTTATTTGGTGCTCACTGCACACTACACGTTGGATTGCCACTTGCCACTTTAATAAATATTCCTACTGTTTATAATTTTATCAAACTTAAAAAGATGAAGGCCTGAGTCGCTCCCTCTAAAATGTAACTCTGCTATCAGCAGATTTGACGCAGGTCTCCTTAACCTCTTAGGGTGCCTGGGACGTAATAGTTACGTCCTCTGCAGCACCTCTCGGATGCTGAGGACATAACTGTTATGTCCAGCACCCGGCCCTCAGGGGAAGCGCTTGCGCTCCCCCGAGGGCCTTCCACCCCCCTCCCCTGGGCGGGGATGGAAGGGGAATCACTTCCCCTTCCATCCCCCGCATCTAATGATGTCAGCGCGCAATCATGCTCTGACATCATTAGAGGCCACCATTGCGCTGGAAGTCATTTGCTTCCAGCGTGTCTAGAGAGAAACAGGTGAGTTTCTTGAGCAGTGGGAGGGGGGGATTGTTTGTTAAAGGGGCATCAGGGGAAAGGAAAGGCCTTTCCTTTCCCTCGATGTCTCTTTCAGCATTCCTTCTGCCCAATAGCATCGCGATCGGGCAGCAGGAAAGCCCACTAGACACCAACGAGTTTGTTTTTGTCCGTTTCATTTAGCTATTTGTTTTTAGGCCTATCTGCCCCAAGGGGGGCAGAATCCACTAAGGTGCCAGGGATAGTATTTGCTTATCTTTTTTGTGTGGGGGAGCAGCCCGGGGGTGGGGGGCAGAAACCACTAGACACCAGGGAAAATTTCTAAATGTCTGGCGGTGGGCTGTTTGTCAACTGGCGAAGTATTTGCATTTGTGATTATACCAGTTTATTTCTCCTTTTTGTTCTAGTTCAAAGGTTTTGCTTCCATTCCTATGACAGTGGTTGACCTGCAGTTTGCGTGGTTGCATGTTTTAGGTAAGTAAAAAATAATTAACTCCAAAAGATAATTGTTGCCATGCATGAATGACATTTTTGCCAAATGTTGAGGGTTGGAAAGGATTCTGGGTAACAGAACTCAGTGAAAGTCCCACAAGTAACCCCATTCTGAATTTTCCTAGGTGTCTAGTTTTCAACAATGTATAGGCCTGCTAGGTATCCCTAGGTGCCGGCTGATCTAGAGGCCAAAATCCACAGCCAGGCACTTTGCAAAAAACATGTCTGGTTTCTTTTGGAAAATGTGATGTGTCCACATTGTGTTTTGGGGCATTTCCTGTCGTGGGCACTGGACCTAACCACAGAAGTGAGGTACCATTTTATCAGGAGACTTGGGGGAATACTGGGTGGAAAGAAGTTTGTGGCTCCACTCAGATTCCAGAACTTTGCTGCACCCAAATGTGAGGAAAAGTGTTCTTTTGTTGACAAATTTTGAGATTGGCAAAGAATTCTGGGAAACAGAACCTGGTGAGAGCTCCACAAGTCACCCCATCCTGGATTTCCCTAGGTGTCTACTTTTCAGAAATGCACAGGTTTGCTAGGTTTCCCTAGGTGCCAGCTGAGCAAGAGGCCAAAATCCACAGTTAGGCACTTTCCAAAAAACACATCAGATTTCAATGTAAAAATGTGATGTGTCCGTGTTGTGTTTTGGAATGTTTCCTGTCGTGAGCTCTAGGCCTACCCACACAAGTGAGGTACCATTTTTATCTGGAGACATAGGGGAACACGGAATAGAAGAACAAGTGTTACTGCCCATTGTCTTTCTCCACATTTCCTCCTTCCAAATGTAAGACACTGTGTAATAAAGAAGTGTATTTGAGAAATGCCCTGTAATTCACATGCTAGTATGGGGACCCCCAAATTCAGAGATGTGCAAATAACCACTGCTTCTCAACACCTTATCTTGTGCCCATTTTGGAAATAAAGTGTCCTGTTACTTATTTTTGACTCTTTATATTTTACCAACTAAATTGCTGGATACCCGGTATACAATGAAAACCCATTGCAAGGTGCAGCTCATTTATTGGCTCTGGGTGCCTAGGGTTCTTGATGAACCTACAAGCCCTTTATATCCCTGCAACCAGAAGAGTCCAGCAGAAGTAATGGCATATTGCTTTAAAAAATCTGCCATAGCTGGAAACGGGGACAGGAATGGCTCTTTTTCTCACCTCAATTTCAATATTATTTTATTTTAGCTGTTACTTTCTGTAGGAAAACCTTGAAGGATCTACACAAATGACCCTTTGCTGAATTCATAATTGTGTCTACATTTTTTGATAAATGTTTAGCTGTCCCGGATCCAGCATTGGTTTTACACCCATTTCTGTCACTAACTGGAAGGCGGCTAAAAGCAAAAAAAATAGTAAAAATGGGGTATGTCCCAGTAAACTGCCAAAATTGTGTTGAAAAATTTGGTTTTCTGATTCAAGTCTGCCTGTTCCTGAAAGCTGGGAAGATGGTGATTTTAGCACCGCAAGCCCTTTGTTGATGCCATTTTCAGGGAAAAACCACATGCTTTCTTCTGCAGCCCATTTCCCCATTTGTTGGGAAAAAAACGAAATTTTAGCTATATGTTGGCTAATTTCTTGGGCTTCTCCAGGGGAACCCACAAACTTTGGGTACCTCTAGAATCCCTAGGATGTTGGGAAAAAAAAAGAACACAAATTTGGGTAACTTATGTGGAAAAATAGTTATGAGGGCCTAAGAGCGAACTGTCCCAAATAGCAAACAATAGGCTCGATAGGCCTGACAGTTAACATGTTAATAGTCACAAACCTCTCAGAGCACTCTTTCGAGGTCAGCTCACTCGAAGTGCCCTGGTCTCATCAATACCCGGAAGTCCGAAAAAATGCATGTATTCAGAAAACATGTCTATTCAGGTAAGAATGTCAAACTCACTTACTGAGTGGTGCGTGGCTCATAGAACATTAGCATGTCAGTTTACGGGTCCCATAAAGTGAATCAATTTAAATTCTACACTCTGGCCAAAAAAGCAAAGGCCTCACTGTTTAATATTAATAGCAGTGCTTTGGGCTCTGCATTTTCCTCTCAGGTTTTAAGTGCTAAACTGTCTCTCTGCATCTCCAGCCAATTGACCACACCGGATTATTTTGTGACATCAGAGATGGAGTAAGCCAGGCAAGCAATGGATCAAGAAAATAAAAAGACATTTTTCTCAGCAGGATACAGCTTTAGTAATCATCGATGCGAAGCTAAGAAATATGGGGAAAAAACTGGCTGCTAAGTTAACGTCTTCTAAGGTACTCGGCGGAGGGGTTAGCGAGAAAATGGCCCCGTTTGTTTATTTATGTATTTGTTTGCATTTATTTGTTATTTTATGCATATGCTTTAAGAGTGTGTAATGTTGTAGAAACGATTCTTGAGAAGCTTTACAAGTTTACCAAATAAATACTTGTTGACAACTTCTTCGACACTAATCGTGAAAATGAACTGGGGACTAGTTGGAGAAATAGTAAGCAAGCTTCGGTCCCTCTGCCCCCCCCCCGCCATATCGCATCTGAGTACCAATGACCGTGCAGATGCTTCTCCACTTCTAGTACCAGGATTTACTCAGTAAATCCCCAATCTGTTTTTGCCCAGAATTAGACTTGTCTGCACCAGTTCAGAGGCCAGATGCAGAGCAACAATGCCATGAGGTGGTAAAACGCATGTCCAAGTTGAGAGGAGGGCCTAAAGGATGAAGATGATACAGGGAAGGGGCGGAAGATGTCACTCTCGTGTCTAAACAATCAGTGGTAAACCCAATAGGTCTGACGTTGACAGATTAAGTGAGATTGTGATTTCTAGCATGTGCATCTTCATTCCCAGAAAAATAACAAAACAATACTGTTCCACAACTGGCCAGTCGCATGGTGGTTCATAGACCCCTGGCTGACAGTAAGAGGTAAGTAAGGTGCATAAGGTGCAACATGCGTGATGCTAGCATATATTGTTGTGTCACCACAGCCATCTTTATTGTCACCCGTCGTTGGACTCTTTTCACCTGCCTAAACAAAATCTTGAAGGGCTTTATGCTCAACCGAGCTGGTGCATTGTAATTAGTCGGAGTAGAATTGCTCTTCCTTTGGCCCCTAGTTGACATTTGTTTAAAGCTGCTTTGCCACTCGCACTTTCACTAAGAAAACACCGTTTAGAAGAATGGGACTTTGAAAGAGAAAGGACACAAGACTCTTTGGCGCTTATTTACAAGTGGCTTGCACTCCTGGTGCATCACTTTTAGTTGCACACTGGCGGGGCAAGCTGCAGGCCCATAACTACAAGGCCACGCTAAGCCACTTTTCATTGCATTTTATGGCCTTGTAGATATGAAGTAAGGCAACGCAGCTCAAGTCCCTGCGTTGCCTTAGTTTGCATCAAGGAGGCATTCCACTGATGTTGCGGTGGATGTTCCCACACAGCACCCAAGGATTTTGATGCATTCCCAGATTTACAAGGTTTTGTAAACCTAGGAATTCATCAAAAGCCAACTCCACCCCAGAGGCGACATAAGGGTGTCACAATGGAGAGAAGTATCTCAATTTCTCTCTTTTTTCCTCTTTCTATGTGTGCTGCTGAATGCAGCACACATAGAAAGAGGAAAAAATCGCCTCCCTTTAGGAGACATGAGATTTTGACACATTCTCAGGTTTCCAGATTCTTGTGAATCTGGGAATGCGCCAAAATCCACAACTGTTGCATGGGGCAACCCACTGCAACACCCATTTGTGCTGCATTGCCTTACACCATATCTACAAGGCCATTTAGAGCCATGTAGTGTCTTTATCATGACCTTGTAGATATAGGCCTGTACTATGCACAAAAAGTGATGCATCAGCGGCGCACATGGCTTATACATAAGCCCCTTGGTGTGTACGTTTTATATTCTTTTAAATGTGATTTTAGTTGTTTACGGTATATATCAGGTAACTGTGAGCACTATGCCTACGTCATCAAGTAATGCCCCTCAAACATAATGCTCTGACCTTGCATGCGACCATTTAAAATGGCCCAACTAACGAGTTTATTGTTTCCAG
Organism: Pleurodeles waltl; assembly: GCF_031143425.1. Lineage (NCBI taxonomy): Eukaryota > Metazoa > Chordata > Amphibia > Caudata > Salamandridae > Pleurodeles > Pleurodeles waltl. The sequence continues at coordinate 400,332,878 of NC_090450.1, read as the reverse complement.
GGCATTACAAAGGAGGCACAATACCGCAGGACAGTGCATTCCAAGTCCTGCGCTGCTTCAGCAAAGTTATTGAGAAATGTTTAAATAAAAGTAACTATGCCATCATCATCAATAAAGAGGCTGCTTTTCTAGACATATCACTAGATGATGCCAAATACCATGTTTTCTCCTGCCTAGGAGTAGAGTATTTTAATACCTAGATACAGTTACCTATGGCACCTGGCAAAAATTGAAGAAGTGTCCAAAGACCCTACATTAAGTTTTTCCCTAAGTCTGGCAAAAATTTCCAACTAGCCAAATTGTCTCATTTTTGTACTAGCCTTGAGGGTCAGGCTTTCACTTCGGGCAGTCATTTCCCCTGCAACCGTCCGTGTTACCAGGTAGCAATAACGGTCTGGCCATATTTCAACAGATGAGCGTGTATAAAATGTAGCTTACTCCACGGACTGTCAGGGATTGCCTTACAAATCCTGGACATTGCATAGGCCTATTGCAACAGATCCACTCTATGTACGGAACGCAATTTTCGAAAACCATAAAGCTAGCTTAACAGACCCAGGAACAAACTCAGCTACTAAATAAGATGACAGAAACCTGCACTTGATGTTAGTGAAATCAAATAATCAGTTTAATTTGTGTATGTCCTCGAAGCACTGTACTCAGATCTACATGCTAAATGTTGCCTCAGCATACTACTAAGTACTGAGCTAATACACATCTACTATTAAAACTGGGTCTTACAGACTTGCAACAAATTAAGAGATGACAAAACCCTTCACTTCATGGCATAAAAAAGTTGCAAATTATTTTGTTTTATCCAAACAACATACAGATTTAACATACTTTGGCCCATATTTATACTTTTTGACGCAAAACTGCGCCAACGCAGTTTTGCGTCAAAAAAATTAGCGCCGGCTAACACCATTCTGAAGCGCCATGCGGGCGCCGTATTTATTGAATGACGTTAGCCGGCGTTAGCCGCCGGCGCTGTCTGGTGTGCGTTAAAAAAAACGACGTACACCAGGCAGCGCCGGCGTAGGGGGAAAATGGCGTATGGGCGTCCAGAAATGGTGCAAGTCAGGCTGAGGCAAAAAAATCGCCACAACCCGATTTGCGCCATTTTTTTACGACGCCCATCCCCCATTGAAATGACTCCTGTCTTAGCAAAGACAGGAGTCATGCCCCCTTGCCCAATGGCCATGCCCAGGGGACTTCTGTCCCCTGGGCATGGTCATTGGGCATAGTGGCATGTAGGGGGGCACAAATCAGGCCCCCCTATGCCACAAAAAAATAAAAATAAAATACTTACCTGGACTTACCTTAATGTCCCTGGGGTGGGTCCCTCCATCCTTGGGTGTCCTCCTGGGGTGGGCAAGGGTGGCAGGGGGTGTCCCTGGGGGCTTGGGAGGGCACCTCTGGGCTCATTCTGAGCCCACAGGTCCCTTAACGCCTGCCCTGACCCAGGCGCTAAAATCCGGCGCAAATGCAGGTTTTTTAGTCCCGCCCACTCCCGGGCGTCATTTTTGCCCGGGAGTATAAATACGACGCATATGCATCGCAGTCATTTTTAAGACGGGAACGCCTACCTTGCATATCATTAACGCAAGGAAGGTGTTCACGCAAAAAAATGATGCTAACTCCATGAACTTTGGCGCTAGACGCGTCTAACGCCAAAGTATAAATATGGAGTTAGTTTTGCGTCGAATTTGCGTCGAAAAAAACGACGCAAATTCGGCGCAAATGGAGTATAAATATGCCCCTTTATCTTTGGGCCAAAAGGTCACGCTTTATTCTCTGAGGACATAAAATCACACTAATTCCAATAAACTCAGTGTAACCTCCTCTGGGACCCATGAAGATTGTGCCAGAGGGAATAGTCGTACAAAGTAAGAAAGTGCCATGATTTGTTTTGTAACTCTTGCAGAGTGAAAAGGTAATCTGAAACCACAAGGAGTGCCAGCAGCCCACCTTCACAATGTCTTCATTGGATACTCTGGCCACCGCAGTTTCGGGAGCTGTACCTATGCAAGTGGAATGGCTTCAATTGCACCTGTGCCCCTGCCTGTATCGCCTGTGGGATGCCTTCAATATTGTATTGATCTATTATTAGAGGCGAGTACTCCTCATGTGCCACCAACAACTCTCAACCCCTTGAGTGAACCTGAAGGTGAGCCCTGACTGTGCATTGGGAGCACACTGCCATTTTTAGTTTCTGCAAACATCAACCAGGTATGTTTAGTGACAGATCTGTTTTAGAAATGTGTATCATGAGTCATAGTCTGGTTTAGTTTATCAAGCTGGACTTCCACTGAATAGCTCTGCAGGTCTCCCTATATCCCCAAGGTAAGCCACCTGTCACTCATTCTGTCACATGGAAAGTAAGAGTATATGAGCATCCAGAAAGTAGCAACGCAAGCATTGATGTGCAAAACCTAGGTAGGATACCTACCACAACCATGAAATTTCACCTCCCTGAGTCCCCCCTACTCTGTTATCATACTCTTAGGACCTGATGATGAGCATCCAAGTGTCAGAGGCAATCATCATTCCAGTCACTAAAATCTGAGCCTAAGGTGGCTGAAATTCAAAGAGAGTGATAATCATTACTTACTCTGAGTTATGCACTGCAAAATAAGGCACGGCTAGAGGATTTTGGTACTTACTGCACCAAAAGTGGTATGCAGTGGTAATTTCCAAGCATTTTTCATTTGATGTTTTTGAAGGTTTGACCTGCAGAAATTTAACATGGAGTACGAGCTTTATCACACTGTAATTATAAACATTGCACCACTTGTGATCACTGCACATACAGGTGTTTGCCCAGGGACCACAGCTTCTTGGAACAATCCTAAAGAGGCCCTGAGTTAAGTCAACTGTTAGTTCCCAAATCCTTGAGATTTTGCTCTGAAGTTGAGGGCTGCCAGAATTTATGCTGTCCATGGTCTGCTCTTGTCCACAACTGAGACCTCACTGCAATGTCTTTCTTAGACCTGGCATCCTTGGTGTGGTCTCCCCTAACTTTTTGCCCTGTGGGCTCCTATTTTCCGACTTCATTTTTGCTAACTTTTAGAACTCTGAGCACTTTACCACTGCTGACCAGTGCTAAAGTGCAGGTGCTCTGTGCTCTAAAACATGGCAACACTGGCTTCTCCACAATTGGCATATTTGATTTACCTCTAAGCCCTAGTAAAGTGCACTGTATGTGCCAAGGACCTGTAAATTAAATGCTTTTGGTTGGCCTGCAGCGCTAATTGTGCCACCCACTGCAGTAGCCTTTTAAACATGTCCCAGACCTGCCACAGCAGAGCCTCAATGTGCAATTTAAACATCCAATTCATCTTGGCAATAGTACCAACATGCCAGGCCAAGACCTTTATTTTTATTTTATGTAATCACCCATAAGGTAGGCCATAGTTAGCCCCAAAGGCAGGGCGCAGTGTATTTAAAATGTTGGACATGCACTTTTAAGTTTAACATGTCCAGAAAGTAAAAAAAAATTAGATAGTTTTTGTTATTGCAAGGATTATCTCTCTGATAGGATAGCATTGGAATTACCTTAAAACATATTTTAATTGTACTTTCCAATGGGGAAAATATAAAGATTTGGAGTTTGGTGTCTCGGGACTCACAATTTAACATCACAACTTATGGTAAAGTCAGATTTTGATTTATACGTCTGAAAATGCCACTTTTGGAAAGTTGGCCTTTCCCTACCCTAACCATTCTGTGGCTTAGCCTGCCTCTGAATACACATCTGGGTTGGGCTGGATGACAGCTACACTTTGTGAATTCCCTCTAGATAGCCACAAACACAGGACACTCTGCTGAATCTGCATTATTTGGCATACTGATGGGGCTTCTTGGTTAGAGGGAAGGAGAAGGCTTGACACTTACACTTTAGTAGTTGGTGTCTTTTCTCCACACAAATGTCTGATTACTCTGCCCAGTTAGCCTGGCAGACAGGGCTAGGATGAAAGGAACCTTTGTGCACTTCAGAGGCCTCCTTTGAAGTGTCTTCCACATCAAAGGTCTTTTTTGGGTGTAAGTGCTAGTCCCCAAGCCCCAGCAAATCAGATCTCTCCCGGAACCAAGGACCCTCTGCCAGGAAGAAGAACTGCTGTGCTGCTAGGAGGGACTGCCACTCTGCAAATACATTGCTGTGCTGGCCGACTGCTGCTGTGTGCTGTACGTTAGGAGGGAATGCCACTTTGCTGTTTGCTTTTCTATGTTGTTCTGCTGCCTGCTTCTTCTGTCTTGCAGTGAGAAGGACTGGACTTGCTCTCTACTTTCTTGCAACCAATAATCTCCAAGGTCTTGCTGCTAGCTTGGCCCCTGTTCTCTGCAGTCTCAAGGACATCAAAGACTGTTTGCAACTCTCCTGGTGCTGCTGGACTCTACCCCTCTGAGTCCTACCTTTGCCTGAGGTGCCTTTTCCAGTCCTGGGCCTCAGAAGTGGGTTTTGCAGCTACAAAGCTCAAAAGCAGCGCATCGTTATGAGTGCGGTAGAAAAGTTGATGCATTGCATCTCTGCTGGCTATGCAGCAGCTGCCTGATGGCAGCAGATTACAGACTGTGAGGCCTGATGATGAAACTCTGCGTGGCCTCCTGATGACACATCACATCCACTTACATGGAGCCCGCTGACGACGCAGTGCCCGGGCTCGGTAAAAATATCAATTAATTGTGTCTTTCACCAATTACGCATCACTCCACTAAAGGTACTTTTCAGCGGACCCTGTGTGGGTTCTGTAGCTGGCCTACCCACCATCGTGATCGGCTTAAATTTTGGATTTGAACTGGTTTCTTGCAACCTCAAATACCCTTTTGACCGCTAGTGACTTCTAAGCACTTTTTCACATTTAAGTCCTCATTTACAAGAAATGACACTGCTGCTGCAATGCAGCCATGTCAAGAAGTTTAACATTGCTGTAGGACAGATCCTAACGCCATGCTTGTGCAGAATTTACAAACTGGCGCACCATGGTGTTAGGATCTTAGCGCTGTAAAAAAATGATGCTAACCTGTGCGCTGCACCAAAATAAAAAATGTCGCTACTGCTGCAAAAGTGATGCTAGGCTGAATTGCGGCACATAATTTGACACAATCAGTCCAAGCGTCACTTTTGAGTGCTGAAAGCATAAAAAAACAGTTGAAAAATGCTGCAGTTTGAAAAAAAACCAACAACAGGACACACTCAACAAGCTGACATGCAGAATCCAGGAGACCAGACCCCAGGACAACCCCAAGAAACCCAGTACCAGCCAGGATGTCCAGACAGACTCCCAGGAGAATGGGAAGAGGAAGAGGAATTGCAAGTTCAGTGAGGAGGAGAATAACATCTTGATCACTATAGTGACGGAGCACCAATAGCAGCTATTCGGTACCTCAAAATTGCCACATGGCAGTCCATTGTGGACAAGGTCAACAGTGTGGCAGAAGTCAAGAGGACAGTGATTGTCTGCAAAAAGCGCTGGCACAATAGCAAGCACAGGACAAAGAAGAAACTGGCCAGCAACCACAAGGTTGCAATTGCAGACCAGAGGTGGAAGTCCGGCTCCCCAGGAGAAGCTGGATGAGTTGGAGGAGAAAACGGCAGCCGTCTTTCCTGAGGAGTTGATGGCAGAAGTCCCAAGACATGACAGTGCAACATATGATGAAGAACAAGAATCACAGGGTAAGTTGCAGCGAGGGGCAAGGTGGCAACTAGGCAATGTCATAAGGTGAAGGCTGCTATGTTGCAGGCCAAAGGGTAGAATGCTGGCACTTCTGTGGTTAAACATCAAAGACATATATGCACACTGACCACCCAAAATTTACACAGCTCAGTCCAGATCTGTTACCTTACTCCCTTCATTGGATGAAGTGCAGCATCAGTGCACATTTATCATAATTTGTATTATGGGACTGGCAGTGCAATGTACCACTCACCACAACTACAACTCCCATATCACACAGGAAAAACATGGACTGGATCTATACACCGAGCATGCACACTGTTACGTTTCACATCTTTACTGTTACAATGCAGGACACCTTACACCATGTAGCTACTCAGTCTCCCTTGGGCCCACTAATCTAGAATGGAAATCCCCAGAACAGAAAAGCTATGTCTCAGGGCTAACAACTCATCGGAGAGTGGGGCCATGTGTGGGTGATGGGAGGCATCCATACATAGAGATGTGCCAAGAGACATGTCTATAGTACCCTGCATGAAACTATATTGCACCAAGCTGACCTGGGATGCAGGGTGAGTGCACACAGTTTCCAACTGCCATGGAAGGGACCACAGGAACTCCTCGCAGCTAATCAATTAGAAGTGGCGGAATGCAAGAGATGCACACCACAGAACCTTGTGTAAACAAATTAATGATGATGTGTGGCATGGTGGGCCACTGCTACTGCTGTGCATTGTAGGCACTGACTGAGCATGTCAAAATGACATTTGGTATTAATGGGGAGACTATACACACTGGGGAGGTGGGAATGGACGTGTACTGCATTGTAGCTACACAAATGCACTTGCACTGCTGGGTCTGTCTGTGCAGCACTTGTGTCACACCTGGGGAGGGATGGCAGAGAACTGCCCATTGGGAACTATAACCTGCATGTCATATGGACATGGGGCAACATGTAGCACATGCCAGGAGGGAGTCTGGTGCAACATTGTGTCACGGTGCCACACGTAAAAGTTGGAGGATGTCAAACAGGGTCTTGACAAAGGATACTAAGAGCCATTTAGCCATCACAAATGACTCGACTCATGGAAGTACCCAAGCTGTAGTGGATGGCCTACTGATGTGAGAATCATATCTATGTACTTGCCACTATTTACACTACTACTACCATATGGGGTGCTGCCTCACCAACAGCTTTCTATAGCAAAGCAACATGTAGCACCATTGGATATGGCCACTGTTAGAAATGGGGTCTCTAGTTGGCAGAGGTTTACACCCTTATCCAAGTAGGGACCACTATTCTAGTCAGGGTAAGTCACAATGCAACCCAAATTACCCTGTGCTCACCCTCTGGTAGCTTGGCACAGAGCAGGCAGGCGTAACTTAGAAGGAAATGTGTAAAGTATTTGTGTAATAACCCATACAGTAACACAGTGGAAACACCACAAAAATAAACCAATTGTTGATATTTATCTGAATACAATAAGGTCAAAACAACAATAATCCAATAGGCACAAGTTATAATACCACTTTTTAAAGATTTAAAAGAGTCTCAATCCTTAAGAATCTGTTGTTGTTTCCATGTAACACGCACTACCGGGGATGCATCAAAAATAACGACGCACAGGGGCCTTAGAGGAGGAGATGAGTAGAAAAATAACGTGTTGCTTCGGATTTTCTGGGGAGGCACAAACGATACGTTGTTTCTTTCCACACTGCAAGGTGATGTGTTGATTGCCAGGAGCACAGCCTTGGTTCCTTTCTGCAATGTGGGGATATTTTGACGCCCAGGGACAATGCATTGAAAATCCTTGACGCACTGGTAGAAGGAGCAGGCACTGCATTGATCTTGTAGGCGATTCAGTGAAATGTCAGTCATTGTAGGAGGCTGGACTGGCTTGTAGTGAGTACCAAGGGGTACTTACACCTTGCACCAGGCCCAGGTATCCCTTATTAGTGTAGAGGGGTGTCTAGCAGCTTAGGCTGATAGAAAAGGTAGCTTAGCAGAGCAGCTTAGGCTGAACTAGGAGACGAGTGAAGCTCCCACAGTACCACTAGTGTCATATGCACAATATCATAAGAAAGCACAATACACAGATATACTAAAAATAAAGGTACTTTATTTTTATGACAATATGCCAAAAGTATCTCAGTGAGTACCCTCAGTATGAGGATAGCTAATATACACAAGATATATGTACACAATACCAAAATATGCAGTAATAGCAATAGAAAACAGTGCAAACAATGTATAGTCACAATAGAATGCAATGGGGGCACATAGGGATAGGGGCAACACAAACCATATACTCTAGAAGTGGAATGCGAACCACGAATGGACCCCAAACCTATGTGACCTCGTAGAGGGTCGCTGGGACTGTAAGGAAACAGGGAGGGTTAGAAAAATAGCCCACCCCAAGACCCTGAAAAGTGGGTGCCAAGTGCACCTAAGGTCCCCAAAGAGTACAGAAGTCATGATAGGGGAATTCTGCAGGAAAGACCAACACCAGCAATGCAACAACGATGGATTTCCAGACGAGAGTACCTGTGGAACAAGGGGACCAAGTCCAAAAGTCACGATCAAGTCGGGGGTGGGCAGATGCCCAGGAAATGCCAGCTGTGGATGCAAAGAAGCTGCCACCGGATGGTAGAAGCTGAGGATTCTGCACGAACGACAAAGGCTAGAAACTTCCCCTTTGGAGGATGGATGTCCCACGTCGTGAAGAGTCGTGCAGAAGTGTTTTCCCCACAGAAAGACCGCAAACAAGCCTTGCTAGCTGCAAAGCTTGCGGTTAGGGCTTTTGGATGCTGCTGTAGCCCAGGAGGGACCAGGATGTCACCAATTGCGTCAGGGGACAGAGGGGGTGCCCAGCAAGACAAGGAGCCCTCTCAGAAGCAGGCAGCACCCGCAGAAGTGCCGGAACAGGCACTACAAAGTGGAGTGAAACGGTGCTCACCCGAAGTTGCACAAGAGAGTCCCACGCCGCCAGAGGACAACTCAGGAGGTCGTGCAATGCAGGTTAGAGTGCCGTGGACCCAGGCTTGGCTGTGCACAAAGGAAATCTTCGTGGAGTGCACAGGAGCCGGAGTAGCTGCAAAATATGCGGTTCCCAGCAATGCAGTCTGGCGTGGGGAGGCAAGGACTTACCTCCACCAAACTTGGACTGAAGAGTCACTGGACTGTGGGAGTCACTTGGACAGAGTTGCTGAGTTCAAGGGACCTCGCTCGTCGTGCTGAGAGGAGACCCAGAGGACCAGTGATGCAGTTCTTTGGTGCCTGCGGTTGCAGGGGGAAGATTCCGTCGACCCACGGGAGATTTCTTCAGAGCTTCTAGTGCAGAGAGGAGGCAGACTACCCCCACAGCATGCACCACCAGGAAAACAGTCGAGAAGGCGGCTGGATCAGCGTTACAGTGTCGCAGTAGTCGTCGTTGCTACTTTGCAGGCTTCCAGCGCGGTCAGCAGTCGATTCCTTGGCAGAAGGTGAAGAGAGAGATGCAGAGGAACTCTGATGAGCTCTTGCATTCATTATCTAAGGAATTCCTCAAAGCAGAGACCCTAAATAGCCAGAAAAGAGGGTTTGGCTACTTAGGAGAGAGGCTAGGCTAGCAACACCTGAAGGAGCCTATCAGAAGGAGTCTCTGACGTCACCTGCTGGCCCTGGCCACTCAGAGCAGTCCAGTGTGCCAGCAGCACCTCTGTTTCCAAGATGGCAGAGGTCTGGAGCACACTGGAGGAGCTCTGGGCACCTCCCAGGGGAGGTGCAGGTCAGGGGAGTGGTCACTCCCCTTTCCTTTGTCCAGTTTCGTGCCAGAGCAGGGCTGAGGGATCCCTGAACCGGTGTAGACTGGCTTATGCAGAGATGGGCACCATCTGTGCCCATCAAAGCATTTCCAGAGGCTGGGGGAAGCTACTCCTCCCCAGCCCTGACACCTTATTCCAAAGGGAGAGGGTGTAACACCCTCTCTCTGAGGAAGTCCTTTGTTCTGCCTTCCTGGGCCAAGCCTGGCTGGACCCCAGGAGGGCAGAAACCTGTCTGAGGGGTTGGCAGCAGCAGCAGCTTCAGTGAAAACCCCGGGAAAGGCAGATTGGCAGTACCCGGGTCTGTGCTAGAGACCCGGGGAATCATGGGATTGTCTCCCCAATACCAGGATGGCATTGGTGGGGCAATTCCATGATCTTAAACATGTTACATGGCCATATTCGGAGTTACCATTGTGAAGCTACACATAGGTAGTGACCTATATGTAGTGAACGCGTGTAATGGTGTCCCCGCACTCACAAAGTCCGGGGAATTGGCCCTGAACAATGTGGGGGCACCTTGGCTAGTGCCAGGGTGCCCACACACTAAGTAACTTAGCACCCAACCTTTACCAGGTAAAGGTTAGACATATAGGTGACTTATAAGTTACTTAAGTGCAGTGTAAAATGGCTGTGAAATAACGTGGACGTTATTTCACTCAGGCTGCAGTGGCAGGCCTTGTGTAAGAATTGTTAGAGCTCCCTATGGGTGGCAAAAGAAATGCTGCAGCCCATAGGGATCTCCTGGAAACCCCAATACCCTGGGTACCTCAGTACCATATACTAGGGAATTTTAAGGGTGTTCCAGTATGCCAATGTAAATTGGTAAAATTGGTCACTAGCCTGTTAGTGACAATTTGGAAAGAAATGAGAGAGCATAACCACTGAGGTTCTGATTAGCAGAGCTCAGTGAGACAGTTAGTCATAACACAGATAACACATACAGGGCACACTTATGAGCACTGGGGCCCTGGCTGGCAGGGTCCCAGTGACACATACAACTAAAACAACATATATACAGTGAAATATGGGGGTAACATGCCAGGCAAGATGGTACTTTCCTACAGTAATGAGGTGGGCGCTGTGTCGATTTCCGGTTGTGGGCCCGGTGCTGCGTCGTTCCAGGCGGTACCAGTTTTCCAGCCGCAAGACAGGCGCTGCATTGATTTCTGCAGGCATTGCATTGATTCTCTGACGCATGAGGATTTCTTGAAGAGGCCCTGAGCACATGTATTGTACATTACTAGGGAATTACAAGTAAATTAAATATGTTAATTGGGTATGAGACAATGTTACCATGTTTTTAGGGCGAGAGCACATGCACTTTAGCACCAGTTAACAGTGGTAAAGTGTTCAGAGTCCTAAAGCCAACAAAAATGAGGTCAGAAAAAGAGTAGGAAGAAGGCAAAATGTTTGGGGTGACCCTTCAGAGAGTGCCATTTTCCAGCAATCACACATAATTGACGTGCCATAGGCATGTGAGAATTAAAGTATGAGCTGGGTAGCATTGTTGACCCAAAAGCAGGTAATCACAGAAGGCATGTGCATATACAGTGGCGTGGGCTTAAATCACATGACGTGTGACACTCTGCAGATAATAACTCTGATCATGATGAAATGGGGGAATGTCAGTGATCTTAACCTACCCAGTAGGACATGGTCCTTACCCTCAGAATATACACACAGGGCCCCGTTTACAATGTCTTAGTGCAGGGCAGTGCCACAAGCCTTTTTGCTGCTTCGCCTTGTTACAAAACAAAAGGGCAGGAATGCTCCATATTTATAAGATATGGCACATTCCTGTCCTTGTCCCCTGTGCTGGGACACAAATTGCTGCCTAGTGTCAAAGCAGGTACCAATGCATCATGGTGGAAGGGTGCCTGTGTTGCAGGGGTGATTGTGTATGTGCAGGAAGGGATACCTTCCTACACTTAAACAATCATTAATGGTGTTCCTCTTTCTGTGTGTGCTGTAGAATGCAGCACACATTGAAAGAGGAAAAAAAGGGAAGAAACAATGTTATTTTTCCGCTTTGCGCCACTTTAACGACCCTTGAGGTGGTGTAGGACTCTAATGCATTCCCAAACTTGTAAATCTGGGAATGTCTCAGATTCCGTAAGATTCCATGGGTGTTGCTGTGGGAATACCTACAGCAACACCCATGTAATGCCCCTCTCATGCAGTGTTATGCATGAAAAGGGTCAACATTTTCAAGGCCCTGAAAAACCACACAAGTTGGATTTTTGTGGCTTTGAAAATATGGGCCGGCACACTGCGTCACCGGTGTATAAAAGAAAATCACGCCCTGGTAGCGCAGTGTGCCACTTGGGCCCAGTAAATGAGGTCCACAGTGCTTGTGAGAACAATACAGAGATATTGCCATTTGTAACAGAAATACTGTGACATTTCACATCAATACCCATTCCTAGCAGGTGTACTACACATCACTGTTGAACTGAAAGTATTACATCTGAAATCTTGAATGTAAGCCTGATTACTTATGTTAACATCGAGCAGAGATCACCGTTAACATGTTTCTATCTCGTTGTGGAGGATGAACCCATACCTCCTGGCCAGATGACTGTCCTGGAATTTTCAGATGATGTGGATGACCAGCTGCAAGCCATACATCTGGACCCCCTCCAGCATATCCTGGGCACTATACAGACACTGTCAAGGGGAGGCTTGACAGCAGTGCAGGGTCTCCAGATGATCTGCAGAACATCCAACAGACCCTCAGAGCCCTGGACTCCCAGGACCCACAACTTATATTTCAACAGACTGCGGCAGGAGTCCAGCAGGAGCTAGCAGATCAGGTGCGAGTGGGGATAGAGACCATAGCAGGCATCCTAGAGGCAGTCCATAGGTGCCTCAGTCTGAATAAGGACAATTTAGCTGCCATACGATACAAACTCTCCGCTCCCTGGCCTCCAGCAGCCCCTGACTGACATCTCTGGTGTCATGATGCAGAGACATATGCAAATGTCCTGCCAAAGTGGCATCAGCGGAATTGCCAACAAGTTGGGGCAATCACAAACATTTTGGAGTCCCCGGAGCGGAAGCATGACTCTCTTATTGCCGGCATGGGTGCCTACCACCAAGACGTTGCTGCTGTGTTGCAAAACCAGCAGATCCTCCTTGCTGCTGGGCTGCCTTATGTGTTGCCACAGATGAAAGCGGCTTAAGATCATGCCAGTGTCAAAACAACTGACGCTGTCCTCAATTTGACTCTCCTTCTGTTGACCTCTTACATTTGTGTACTGTTATTGTGGCCAATCTACCCTAATGGCAATGTGGTCCTCCTCACTGGAGCACTCCTCTCCGACAGATGTACTCTCTTTGGACTCTGTCTAGACATCCAATGGCTTGAAACAAATGTTGGGGTTATTGTCTCATGAAATGTACCTCCATACAGGACTAAATTGAACATGTTGCATTGTGTGAAGCAAAAACACTACTACTTGCCAAAGGGACATGTGTGTATTGGAGCCAGAATCAAAAGCCACAGAGAGAGAGTGAAACATATTTTCTAAACTTCAAAGGTATGTTGACTAGCAAGCAGTTTCTGATGCTCACAAGCATGTAGTGCAACAGGTATCATGTACTAATTGTGAAAGCTGATGTAACTCATACCACAGGTGATTGGTTTAAACAGCCAAGCAACATTGCGGTGACAAGCAATCGATGAAAGTGTGCGTCTGTAAGGGGTAGGCATCAGTGTGTGAGTAAAAAAATCTTTGGATTAGGGTGAGTGCAGTAACAACACCCCACCAATGCATGTCCAATGGCCTACCTACACAGAGCAACTGTATATGAATACCTGTGTTGGGATGTGTATCCATTCATAGTCAGATTGTCACATACACAGCTCAATGATGTAAGTAGATAGCTCATGTGATTCCATGGCAAACCTGATAGGTACCTGCCCACAAGGAAATCACACAGTCACACATGTAGCCAAATATTGCTAGCAAAGACAAACACATGTACCAAACATTACTTGAGCAGACATGGTAACTCCTACACAGTAAGTCATGATTGAGACTCATATGTAGCAAACAACAAAAGTTAATAAAACCTTAAATATATATCACGAACAATACCTAATATACAAAACCCAACTATCCTAACCTAAACTACACTACCTTGTAACAATACCTACAGCTATCTTAAGTTAACCTACCTTGTCCTATACATTTAATGCTACATTTTAAACAACAACCCCATACCCCCTTAAAACACATCTGCAGACAAGGATAACAGTGACTACATCCATACATTCACCAACCTATCATCCAGGTATAAACAAAACATATATTTTGAAAAATGTTTTTTTTTTTTGTATGTTCTCATTTTTTTATAAACGCATAACTTACAAATCAACCAACCACCCACTAAAAACTCCTAATAAAACCTAACTTAAAAACTACAAAGTACTAAAACTATCCAACACTACACTAAATTACCTAAATTAAGCTATCTAAAAGCACCTACAATAAAAAAAAAACTATCTACAATTGGAAGGGAAGAAAGGGGCCATTTGACTCATCCTTCCCCTCAGTGTCTCTACACAGCCTACTTGATTTCCCAGAGCAGGATGAGCATACTGTCCATCTTGTGCTCCAGGCTGGTGACACAAAACTTTTGGTCCGCTACTTCTTGATGCATGCCCTGCTCGAAGTCCTGTGACAGTCCTTGGATTGGGGCATGGGAGGCAGGTTGGCGTGTGTAACTGCTGGTGGAGGTGGAGGGTCCTGCTCCTGCAGACCCACCCTAGTCTATACACTGAGCCTTGCTGGTGTTTGCTGTTTCCATTGCTGGGACACCCTGTGGAAAGGCCCTCCAGGCCCCTGATGTCTTCTCCTTCTCGAAGGTCTTGCCCATCTTCCTGAAGGCCTTGCGCACTTCCTGAATGTGCCTGTAACGGTCCTCCCTAAGCTGGTGCTGTTTTTTTTTCTCCTGCTGTCAGGCTCCCTGTGTAATCATAAAAAAACATGTCATACAGAACTTAACTTGGTAAATGAACATCAAACATATCATGTAAATACTATCTCTAGACATCACATGTTGCACTTCACATATTCCAAATACATATTGAAGGTCAGGGTGATCATACATCTGTACAATATCTATCATCTTACAATTTACTATGGACAAAGTACTAAGGTTAAGCAAATGTTGCCTAATAGCAATAAACCCTCTTGAAACATCAAGGCATTACCATATCAACATTGAGTATGCTTAGGAACAATGCTGTTTTGTGACCATAGTATGGCACACACTTCATGTTGTATTAATTATCATTGTCCCTTCTGCATCCTGCAATGCCCTTGATTCCATTGGCATTAGCCAAAGTAAGATAAGTAAGGAATGCAAATTACATGTATTGTGTCACAACATTGGGTGCCTGATAAAGCAAGGACACATATCTGGACACATTGCTACTGAGAATCTACATTTGCCAGGTATTATATGTGATAATGGAGGATGGATAGTTCACACACACCACACAGATGTATGAAACATCTTCTATATGAACTCTTGTTAGTACATGGTGGGCTGTGCCTCAACTTCTTGCATACTCCTTAAGAAACTGCATGTGCCCCACTATGCAGTCCATTGCCTGTCCATATGTGTCAGGTATACGTTACCTTGCTGCACACCAGTGTTCAGATCAACCATTTGATGGGCGTGTGCATGCATGCCCTATATCTCATCTGTACAGAGATCTTGGAATGGCAATGACTAATGCTGTTCATGGTATCATCATGTTTGCAGTATATTTTGGAGACCTTCATGGCCAGCACTATCTGAAGAATGATTGGCATTGGCATAGTGTATGACAATGCTGTGCAGACATTCCTCTGGTCCAACATACATTGCCATATCTGTGAATACGACAGGGGATATTAATCTAGAGCCATCCAACAGAGAATATGGGGCATCACACCTCATGAGTAGACACTTCTACTTCATTCCCAATTGTGGAATGTTGATGTCTGTCCTGCTACATGTAGGGACAAATTCACAAGTCCCTCAGTCCTGAGCAGAACATCATTTTCATATGTGCACAGATCCTGGCTCTTTGGTCATTGCTCTTTGGTCATACCAGCAAATATGTGGCCCCTCAGTGATAGCAATCATATCCTTCTTGACATTAGTGAGACATAACTGCACATCCAGGACATAATTGCTACCTTCCTGTACATATTCATATGTAACATATGGAGTTTGATTTGGAATATATGCACTTTGAACATTACATTGCAAAAAGCATACAACATCACATGCAATCCTTGCACTGCCCATTAGACATCCAGGATGATACTCACTGGTAGCATTGGGGTCACTGAAGCTCTCAACATCTCCAGCTGTGTAAGGCTTGAGTCAGCCTGTAAGACATAACATGAGACATTGCACTATGATTGTAGAAAAAAGAACACTGTCAATCAATCAATCAGGATTTATAAAGCACGGCTAATCACCTGATAGGGTATCCAGTCGCCTGCATGTCCCAGAGGCTTATTGGAATAGCCAGATCTTGAGGGCCATTTGGAGTTCTGAAAGTGAGGTGATGATCCAGAGGTGCGTGGGGAGGCTGTTCCAGATTTTTGCTGCATTATGAGAGAAGGAGCGTACTCCACTTCTCCTTTGGTAGATGCGGGGAGTATGGAAAAGTGAAAAGGAGGCAGAGTGTAGTCTTCTCAATGGTTGGTGAAAGTTCAGACGGTGGTTTATGTACACTGGTTCTTGGTTGTGTAGAGCCTTGTGTGCATTGGTCAGCGGCTTAAATTGGGCATCTCTTCTGTATGGGGAGCCAGTGGAGTTGCCTAAGGTGGGATGTGATGTGTGTTCGTCTGGGAAGGGCGAGGATGAGTCTGGCTTCAGCATTCTGCAAGATTTGAAGTCTCTTTAGGATGTTGCCGTAGTCTAGTCGATTGGTGTTGAGGGTCTGTGTCACAGTGCGTCTTGTGTATAGGAGTAGCCGCTTGAAGATCTTAGGAAGCATGCGCAAAGTGAGGAAGCAGCCGGAGGAGAATGTTTATCCGTGATTTCATGGTGAGCTTTTTGTCAATGATGATTGCCATCCGGCATGGTGGGAGGAAGTCGGTGCAGGTCCTAGATCTCCTGGACACCAGGAGTCGTTTCAGGTTTTGCTGATATTGCCAAAAATCAGTACTTCCATCTTGTCTGTGTTCAGCTGCAAGCAGTTGTTCTTCATCCAGGCAGCAATGTTTGTCATGCATCTGTGGAAGATGGTTCTGGTGGTGGAGGGGTGAGGGAGAGGATTTGTTGGGTGTCATCTGCACAGGGAATTATGTTGAGACCTAGGAATCTGACATTGTTGGCCAACGGGTTCATATATGTGTTGAAGAGAGTGGGGCTCGGGATGAGCCCTGGGGGACACCACAGGTTATATCCTTGGGTTTAGAGGTGAAAGGTGGGATGTAGATCCTCTGGGTTCTTCTGGTGAGGAAGAAGGTGATCCATCTGAGTTTGTCCCCTTGAATGCCAATTTGGTGCAGACTTTCGATCAGCGTGCAGTGAAATACATTGTCAAAGGCTTCAGAGAGTTCTAGGAGGATCAAAGATGCTGTTTCTATTCATTCGAGGAGGGTTCAGATGTCGGTGGTCGTGGTCAGGGCAGGTTTGGTGCTGTGACTGCTGCAGAAGCCTGATTGGGAGGCATCTAATGGCTGGTTCTGCTCCTGGTATGTAATGAGTTGCTTGTTGATGATCTTTTCCAGTACCTTTGCTGGGAATGGGAGCAGGGAGACTGGCTTTTAGTTTTTGAGTTCAATGTGGACGGGGTAGGGTTTTTTGAGTACTGGTCTGAATTCAGAGTGTTTCCAGACATTAGGAAGTGTTGCAGTGGTGATAGAGGTTTTGAGCAGGGTGGTAAGTTCCTGGTCGATCCTTTGGTTTCCAAGGTTGATAATGTGGTGCGGGGATGGGTCTGTAGGAGCTCCCAGGTGGATGGATTTCATGGTGGAGGTGATGTCCTGGGTGGAGAGGATGTTGCAGGTGGTCAGTGTGTGGTTCTTGTCAGTTACGGTGGTGGCGTATCTTTTGAGGAAGTCTGCAGGTGTGTTCTGGAGTTTAAAGTTTCTATACATGGCTGCAGTATAGTCGTGGAAGAAGTGGGTGAGATTGTCCACAGTTCCTATGAGGGTACGATTTTGTTTTTGCTGGCAGCTGGGTTGAAGAATTCCTTAATGATGTTGAAAAGTTTCTTGGTGTTGTTGGTGTTGGATATGATGTGTGTGGCAAGGGCTGTCTTCTTAGTTGCCCTCAGCAGGGGGTGGTAGAGGTTGAAGAAAGTCCTGAAGGCTGTTCTTTTGGAGGAATCTCTTCTTCAGCTGGTTGCTGTCTTGAATCACTGTTCTGAGTTCTTGGGTGTACCAGCTGGCCTTTTTGGAGAATTTTCTCCAGTTGTTGCTCTTGATGAGGACCATGCTGTTGGTGCTATAAGTGATCCAAGCATTGAACACTGTGCTCAAATATTGAACATTACATATCAATTGCAAATGTCGATTGTCAGGCCTGACAGCCTTAGGGTGGCCTTCCCTCAACTTTTTGCTTGCCTCACTCCATTTTTCTGATCTCAGTTTTTCTGTTTTTAGGACTCTATACAGTTTACCACTGCTGACCACTGATAAAGTGCTTGTGCTCTCTCCCCTAAACAGGTAACATTGGCTCATACCCAATTGCCATTTTTCATTTACCTACCTATAGGGCCCGAGTAAAGTACACTACATATGTCCAGGGCCTGTAAAGTAATAGCTACTAGTGGCATTTAGTACTGATTGTGCCACCCACATAAGTAGCCCCTTAACCATGTCTCATGTCTGCCACTGCCTGTGTGTGCAGTTTCAGTGCCATTTCAACTTGACATTTGGAACTACCTGCCAAGCCTTAAATCCCTCTTTTATTGTATTTGTCACCCCTAAGGTGGCCCCTAGGTAACCAATAGGGCAGGGCGATATGTACATAAAAGGCAGGACATGTGCTTATAAGTTTTAGCACATGGCAAGCTTGGACTAAGCTTGCCTCCTGTTCTGAAGTCTGAGGGTCATCAAAGACTTCATCAAAGAGAAGAAAATCCTGTGTGTAGTAACATTGACGCAACACCTGCAAAATGCAACACCACGCCTGCTGGATCGATGCAATGCCTGCCTTGTGGCAGAAGAATCACCGCATCGCCTGCTGAATTGATGCAGCGCCTGTTGCCTCTTCACAACACATTGTAGATTTTCCATGCATTGTCCCTGGGTGTCAAAATATCCCTGCTTCACAGTGAGGAACCAAGGCTGCGCTCCCAGAAACCGACGCATCACCTTTCTGTGTGGAGAGAAACGACGCATCAGAGAAACGAACCGTTGCTCTAATGTCAGATGCATCTTCCCTCTGCAGCCCCCATTGTGTCGATATTTTTGCTGCATCCCAGGTACTGTGAGTTAAGAGAATACAACCACTGATTCTTAAGGTTTGAGACTCATGTAAACCTTTAAAAAGTGATATTTTGACTTGTGACTATTGGATGTTTCTTGTTTTGGTCTTATTGTATTCAGATAAATATTATCTATTTTCCTAAACTGGTTTGAGGTACTTTTTGTGGTGTTTTCACTGTGTTACTGTATGAGTTATTGCACAAATATTTTACACATTGACTTCTCAGTTAAGCCTGTCTGCTCTGTGCCAAGTAACAGGAGAGTGAACACAGGATAATTTAGGTTGTGTTGTGACTTACTCTGACTAGGACTGTGGTCCTCACTTGGGCAGGGTGCATAACTCTGCCAACCAGAGACCCAGTTTCTAACAACCACTGAACCCTTCTGGTTGTAACAACTTGAATGGCTCATTTGATATGCATCAATGATATACATTGGTATGTCAGGCTAACATGTACACACATATGATGAAACAATACATACATCTTTTGGGCACATTGTTGAACCACTTCAAATGACTCACTACCCCAATATTTCACGAGAGAAGCACACTTTCATAACAATCTGCACTAAATGACTCACAGAACACACTCAGCCCGGACTAGCAATAACCCTGCCTTACTCTTTTCTTCACATGTACAAGACTATACTATATACATTACAAGTTAGCCATGTTTGTACCCTTATTTGACAGACATTGGCATGTGTCATTGCAGTATAGTCATAGACATTGAACATAAATGCCTTATCCATAGCCAAAGCTCAATATCTTTAAATCAGACACACATGTGTGAGATATATTCAGATATATGAAAGTCCGCATGTCAGAACTATGTACAGAGTCACATACATCATGCCTCATTTACATGAAACATGGTCAACTGGAGTGTCTCAAAATAGAACAGCTCCATTGAAAGCACGTCCCCCAGGGCATCGTAACTTAGCAAATGTCCAAGCAGCAGGCCATGTATTGTAAAGGTGTACACTTCCTCAGGTTGCGTACAGAACATCAGTTAACACGTGCTCCATGGTGCTAATCGAGAAAGTGTGCCCCAGGTATGCTAGGGCCACTGCTCAGTGTGGGTGCATGACAGCCCAGTATTAGGAAGCATCAGTTTCATGCTTTGTCTATGACAAATCTGTTTTGAGGGGTGATGGTATTTGTTCGCTGACACACATCACCAGCTGACACTATTGGCCTCATTCACAGACCTAAGCGGCACACTGCACCACCAGAGCATAATTTTCTTGAAACAGTGTGCCAACCCATATTCACAAGGCTGGGAAAGCAACAGGTTCCTGCACTACTTGCTTGAGTCGTGGCATCACAGTGACACAATGGTGAGAAAGTACATTATTGCTCCATGTTTTTTCCTCTTGCTATGTGTGCTGCATTCTACAGCATTCATAGACAAAGGAAAACACCTTTAATTATTGTTTATGTGCATGAAGGTGTTCCTTCCTGCACATAAACAATCATCACAGTAAGCCATGCGACCATACACCATGGCACAAGGGTGTCTGCATTGGTGCTCAACAGCAATTTGTGGACCAACGCAGGGGACAAAGACAGGAATGTGCCATATCTCAAAGATACAGCTGATTGCTGCCCTTTTATTTGGATGCAGCTCAAAGCAGTAACATGATTTGTGGCCCTGCCCTGCATCAAAGCTTAGGTGGTCATTATGACCCTGGCGGTATTATAACCGCAGGGCCAAAACGACGGGAGCACCGCCAACAGGCTGGCGGTGCCTCCTGGCGTAGATTGACCGCGGCGGTAGTGCCACGGTCGCATCGCAGGGGCCGGCGGTTTACCGCCACAATGGCCCCGGCGGATGTAATCCGCCAGGGCAGCGCTGCTTGCAGCGCTGCCCAGGGGATTACGAATCCCCGACCGCCAGCCTTTTTCTGGCGGTCTGAACCGCCAGGAAAAGGCTAGCGGTACGGGGAGTCGTGGGGCCCCCTGAGAGGACCCCATGCGGCTTTTCACTGTCTGCTGTGCAGACAGTGAAAAGTGCGACGGGTGCAACAGCACCCGTCGCACGGCCGCAAGACTGCCGGCTCCAAATGACGGCTCCTATGTTGCGGCCGTGATCCCCGCTGGGTCAGCGGCGGAAACCAGGTTTCCGCCCGCCGGCCCAGCGGGGATCTCCAAATGGCCGCGGCGGGGGTGCGGCCGCATTGGCGGACGCATGACGGTCAGATCTTGGCGGGCGGCTGATGCCACCCGCCAATGTCGTAATGACCCCCTTAGTCCCCATACACACTGTGCACAACCCACAAAACAAAACTCAAAACCATCCCAACTACCCCTAAGAACTATATTATCCCAAAGATGTATACCCGACAAAACACAGTACAATACAATACAAAATACAAATACAAGGGACAATTGAGATATAACGGTCACAACAGAGACAGCAGACAGCACGACAGACACCAAAACCAGCACTCCTCTCTTACGCAACACCACAAAACAACCTCTACCAAGCACAGACACAAGTACTGTCAGTTGAAGAGAAAGTGAAAGTAACTTCACAGTTCCTGGTTTGCAGCTAGGCAGATCCATTGCAACACTTCCTGGACAGATGCAGCACGTTTTCAGCCAATGTGTTCATTTTTTTGATGCTTCATGCCAATGCGTGGATTTCACAGAAGGCATTGCACAGCAACATGCGGTAATTCAGACGCGTCGAATAGGAAGCATCATTTTTGGGTAATACGATAGCTGAAAAAACACGAATTGGCCTCTTGCATCCATTTTTTGACGCAATGAAGAATATGTGGATTTATATTTAAGGTGATGTGGAATACATGTAAAAAGTAAAAGGGGTTGCTGTGTTTCCTGTGAATAGTTGGGTTTACCTGCTACCTGTCTTTCTATGTGCCCAATGTGTGTGTTAGGAGTATACATATGTGAAAGGACATGCATTACTAGGATCAGACTACTCATAGTGCACAATCCCTATGTTTGTGTCATAGCGCACCGTTGAATGGTTGCCCCATGTGCCAACTATATATGACACCTGATTTCCTTGCTTAAAGTACCCCCAGGGATACCACAAACCTGTCCTGGAATGTGGTCAGCACACCCACATCTAGGACAGCACAGATGTCTGCCAATCTGTGCTGTTTCCCAAGGTGCTGACAGGAGGTTGTTAGGCAACTTGTGAGAGTTACAGTCTCCCGTGCAGGCAAGTGCTGGGATAGCCTAGACAAACATGTAAAGGGATGTATGGATGGTGCCATACACCCCTTTTGCCCCCTCCAGTGGGCTCCCATCAGGGAACGCACTGCCAGTGTACCACCAGAGATTGACAGCCTCTAGCTCCACATCTTCCATACAGAGTACTGTCCAAATCAGTGTTAGAAATGGGATATTTGGTTAGCAGTCAGGTTACTCCCTGTCCAAGCAAGGAGCCTCACTCTAGTCAGGGCAAAGGAGAAACATGCCTGATTAACCCCCAGTCACCCCCTTAGTAGCTTGGCACGTGCAGCAAGGCTTAACCCAGAAGCAATGTGTAAAGTATTTGAACCAACACACACAGTAATACAGTGAAAACACTATAAAATGGACAGCACACCAGTTTAGAAAAATAGGTAATATTTATCTAAATTAAACAAGACCAAAACGGCAAAAATCCAATGTGCACAAGTCAAAATATGAATTTTTAAAAGAATAAGAGTCTTACTCCATAGAAAACAATTGAAACGTTGTTGCTACACAAAGTACCTGGCAGTGTCAAAAATAAAGCTGCATGGGGGAGCGTGCATCAGAAAAGTCAGCGATGCGTCAATTACTTACTCACAAGTGAGGCTGTGTTTCGTTCCTACTCCGGTCGGGTGGGCAATGTGACTTTTTCTCCCTCACAAGAGAGTGATGTGTTGAATTCCGAACAGGGCACCTCGGGTCCGCGCCGGTTCAAGATGACTTTGATGCCCAGGGATGATGCATGAGAAATCCGATTCCACGGTGTGAGAAAACCGTGCTGTGTGGGGTTTGCGTTGTTATCAGCAGCCGCAGGCAATTATTGCGTTGTTTCTCCAGCTGCGATGCGTCAATCTCCCAGCCGCGCAGCAGGTGGCGCAACGTTTATCAGCCACATTACAGATGATGCGTCAAAGTTTTTCCCGCACGGCATTCTGTGTGCTTGGATTGCAGCTCTTGTTTTGCCAACCTCACCTTTCAAGGTCCCAGGGACTGGATAGGGTACCATTTGGCAAGGCAGGAATCTCACCAGAGAGTCCAGGTGCTGGCAGTGGAAGTCTTTGAAGGCCCTGAGACTTCAAAACAGGAGGCAAACTCAGTTCAAGCCCTTGTAGATTCTTCTTTGAACAGAAATGCACTACAAAGTCCAGTCTTTGTCCCCTCTCACAGGCAGAAGCCTCAACTGCAGGATAGCCCAACAAAGCACAGGCAAGGGCAACACTTCTCCTCAGCTCTTCAGCTCTTCTCCTTGGCAGTGGTTCCTCTTGGTTCCAGAAGTGATCTTGAAGAAACTTAAAGTCTGGGGTTTTGGGTTGACTACTTATACCCCTTTCTGCCTTTGAAGTAGGAAAACTTCAAAGGAAAGTCTCTGCTGTTTACAGGATCCTGCCTTGCCCAGGCCTGGCCCCAGGCACACACCAGGGGGGTTGGAGACTGCATTGTATGAGGGCAGGCACAGCCCATTCTGGTGTAAGTGACCACTCCTCCCTGCACTCTAGCTCAGATGGCCCATCAGGATATGCAGGCTACACCTCAGCTCTCTTTGTGTCACTGTCTAGAGGGGATTCACAAACAGCCCATCTGTCAGTCTGACGCAGACAGGGAATACACAAGCAGGGAGAGTCACCGACCTATGAGAGAGATAGGCCTTGCAACAGTGAAAAACGAATGTGGCAGTATTTCACATCAGTACATGCTCCACATTTAACATACACTGTACCCTGCCCCTGGGGCTACCCCGGGCCTATCTTAGGTGTGCCTTACATGTATTAAAAAAAACATTGTTTGGCATACATGCAAGATGATTACTGATTTGATTGACACTGCTGCACATACATGTGTACTGTCCTCTGTGATACACTTAGTATTTGCCATACATGTGAGTGGAAATGACTTGGACATGGTGAGTTATCACC
Source organism: Pleurodeles waltl (assembly GCF_031143425.1). Classification (NCBI taxonomy): domain Eukaryota; kingdom Metazoa; phylum Chordata; class Amphibia; order Caudata; family Salamandridae; genus Pleurodeles; species Pleurodeles waltl. Next base: position 400,308,826 of record NC_090450.1, on the reverse strand, counting down.
AGTTAAAACAGTAACTTGGCCATTGAGTAGGCCTTCTCCTGCCACACCTGCAGATTCACCTGCGACAGAACCACCAAACCTCCAAAGACCAGAACCAACCACCTCCACTGCATACTCCTTAACACCTGCTCGGCACGCAAGCACGCCATCGAGCTCTGGGACTTGCTCGACACCGCCGCCCCGGACGTAGCCTTCCTTACCGAAACCTGGTGGAACGACTCCTCGGCGCTCGACATCGCCATAGCCATCCCGGAGGGCCACAAGATCACCCGCAGGGATCGCACCAACGGAATCGGAGGAGGAATAGCCATCGCCCACAAGTCCACCCTCAAGGTCTACACCCACAAGGACGACACCCTCAAGACCGCCGAACATCTGCACTTCCGAATACACACCGACCCCAACACCAACCTCAGAGGAACGCTCGTCTACAGACCCCCTGAACCATGGGCACCTTTCAGCGACTCCATCTCTGACCTCGCCAGCACCCACGCACTCGCCTCTACGGACTACATCCTCCTCGGGGAACTTAACTTCCACCTCGAGAACAACAAAGACACCAACTCCACCACCCTGATCGCCAACCTTGCCAACCTCGGGCTCAGACAACACGTCACTGCACCCACCCACGCAGCCGGCCATACACTTGACCCGATCTTCTCCACAAGCTCCCACGTCACCTTCAACCACACCACCGAACTCCACTGGACCGACCACCACTGCATCCATTTCACCTTCCAGAAACAGGTCAAGCACCACCGCACCCTACGACCACCCCGCCGCCACTGGAGCAAAGTCACCAAAGACCAGCTGACCAGCGCCCTTGCCCAGAACCCGCCTACCGACCCCACCGATCCAGACACCGCCGCCCACAACCTCAGACAGTGGATCAACTACTGCGCCAACTCCCTCGCACCACTCAAGAAGACCACCAACAACCAAGCCACCAAGAAAGCCACCTGGTTCACCGAAGAACTCCAGACCTCCAAGCGCAACTGCTGGAAACTTAAGAATAAATGGCTCACTGAACACACACCTGACAGCCTCGCGGCCCACATGGACGCCACCCGCAGACACCACCAACTCATCAGACAAGCCAAGAGATCCTCCTTCAAAGACCACCTAGATAACAACGCACATGACAGCAAAGAGCTCTTCAGCATCGTGAAAGAACTCTCCAACCCCAGCGCCAACGTCAACGACATTCCACCTTCTCAAGAACTCTGTGACTCACTGGCCACCTTCTTCCAACGAAAGATCACCGACATCCACAGCTTCAACACCACAGCCGCCCCCACCACGCCAGACACCACCCCCGCAAACACCACCTGCACCAACCGCCTGACCTCCTGGGCCAAAGTCAGCGACACCGAGACACGCAAGTTCATGAACTCCATCCACTCAGGATCACCGTCAGACCCATGCCCTCACCACGTGTACAACAAAGCTGACGCAGCCATCGCTCCCCAACTACAGAAGGTCATCAACATCTCCTTTGAAACAGCAACATTCCCGGAAAGCTGGAAACACGCCAAAATCAACGCCCTCCTTAAGAAGCCCAAGGCAGACCCCCAGGACCTCAAGAACTTCCGACCCATCTCCTTACTCCCGTTCCCGGCGAAGGTCATCGAGAAAATCGTCAACACACAACTGACCCGCCACCTCGAAGACAACGACATCCTGGACCCCTCCCAATCTGGCTTCAGACGAAACCACAGCACCGAGACCGCCCTCCTCGCCGCCACAGACGACATCGGACGCCAAATGGACAACGGCGAAACATCAGCCCTCATCCTCCTGGACCTGTCAGCTGCCTTCGACACGGTATGCCATCGCACACTAAGAGCACGCCTCCTCGAAGCCGGAATACAAGAGAAAGCCCTTGAATGGACCACATCCTTCCTCTCCGGCAGAACCCAGAGAGTCCGCCTCCTTCCCTTCCGTTCCAAAGCCACCAACATCATCTGCGGCATACCCCAGGGTCATCCCTCAGCCCAACATTATTCAACATCTACATGGCCCCCCTCGCACAAGTGGCCCGCCAACACGACCACAACATCATCTCCTACGCCGACGACACCCAGCTCATCCTCTCCCTCACCAAGGACCCGCGCACTGCCAAAACCAACCTCCACAAGGGAATGAAGGCCGTCGCCGAAAGGATGAGAAGCAGCCGTCTGAAACTGAACTCGGACAAGATGGAGGTCCTCATCCTCGGACCCAACCCCTCCGGCTGGGACGACTCTTGGTGGCCAACATCTCTAGGAACCCCACTGACACCAACCGACCACGCACGCAATCTGGGCTTTGTCCTCGACTCCTCACTCTCCATGTCAAAACAGGACAACGCAGTCTCCTCCGCCTGCTACAACACCCTCCGCATGCTCCGCAGGATCTACAAGTGGCTCTCTACTGAAACAAGAAAAACAGTGACAAAGGCCCTCGTCAGCAGCACGCTAGACTACGGCAACGCACTCTGCACAGGCATCCCGACCAAACACCTGCGACACCTCCAACGCATCCAAAACCCCTCCGCCCGACTGATCCTCAACGTACCCCGCCAAAGCCACATCACACCCCACTTGAGAGAACTTCACTGGCTCCCTGTAGACAAGAGGATCACATTCAAGCTCCTCACCCACGCACACAAAGCACTCCACAACACCGGACCTGCCTACCTGAACAACTGACTCAGCTTCTACACCCCCACCCGACAGCTCCGCTCCACAGGCCTCGCCCTCGCCGTCGTCCCCAGCATCCATCGAAAGACATCAGGCGGCAGATCCTTCTCCTACCTCGCCGCCAAGACCTGGAACACTCTCCCTACCAACCTACGACAGACCCAAGACCTACTCACCTTCAGAAGACTCTTCAAGACCTGGCTCTTTGACCAGTAGCATCAACCCCCCCCCCAGCGCCTTGAAACCCTAGTGGGTATGTAGTGCGCTTTATAAATGTGCTGATTGATTGATTGATAGGAACATATCTCACACTGATCTATAGTCTCAGTTTATGATGACTATTTTCTTACCTAAACATCAAGTTTGGGCCTAATGCATCACATAAAATTCAGATCTGTCTGCTTTTCTATTTTACCAACACATATTTGGCTGATATGTGTGTTATCAGTACAGCATGATTGTTTGACAGGCAATGCAAACATTACACACTACACTTTTCAGAGATCAGTGCATTGTGTTAGGCACTTTGAGGATGATGAGAGTGTTCAGACTTGATTGACAACTGTTGTGGCCTACTTATGGTTTCCTGGATGTGGGTGACTTGTTTTGAACTGGAACTGGGACATAAACTTCAAAACATATGTTACATTTTATCATTTATTTACATGTTGAAGCACTACCATACATTCACTGACATGTACTTGTGTGAAGACATTCTGCACAATGTGTGTCCATCTGAATGCAACTTCACCTGTGTTTTGGATGTTGTCATCATGTGCTGCCTCCTTCCTTGGGTCCTCCGGTTGCTCATCTCCATCTCAGGATTTGTGCACACACATATGTTGTGCAGTGTGCACAAACCAAAGTAATTTTGCAGACCGGGGGTGGGGGGGAGTGGGGTATAACAGTCTACCCCCAGAAGCATCGAGACAGCGAAACCGGGCCTTAAGTAGGCCAACTGTACGCTTCACAACATTAAGGACCTCATTACAACCCTGGCGGTAAATCCCGCTTACCACCGTGCCGACGGGCACCAACATACCGTGACCGTGGCGGAAATCCGCTATGGGTATTATGACCCACACTGAGAAATCCGTCACTATACAGACACCCACACAAGTCCGCCACTCCAAAGGTCAGTGATAAACTGGCGATTTAAAAACCCACAACGTTACGCCAACAGGAATACAGCCACAGTATCACGACCCACGAATCAACGCAGCGGTCTTTCAACTGCGGTAAACCATTGGCGGTACACACTGCCGTGCTCAAAATACACACAACCTTAGAAAACACAACCACATTGGACAATTCAAAATACACACACCTGACACACATACACACACCGCACCCACACACTCAAACCACTATAAAACACACACCCACATTACCCACAACCCCTTACGTGCAACAATTTTGAAGAAGCAGAGAGAGAAAAGCAAAGACCACACCATCATCCAGAGGCACAGAACACCATCACACATATACCATCCACGCACCTCACACCACACACCCCAATACATCACCCCACACATCACATCACCTATCACCTCACACATCACTCACACCACATCATGGAAACTCAAAAACACCCTAGGTTTTCTGAGGAGGAGCTCAGGGTCATGGTGGAGGAAATCATCCGGGTAGAGCCACAGCTATTCGGATCACAGGTGCAGCAGACCTCCATTGCCAGGAAGATGGAGCTATGGCAGAGAATTGTCGACAGGGTCAACGCAGTGGGACAGCATCCAAGAACAAGGGATGACATCAGGAAGAGGTGGAACAACCTACGTGGGAAGGTACGTTCCGTCGTATCAAGACACCAGGTAGCCATACAGAGGACTGGCGGGGGACCCCCACTTCCTCCCCCACAACTAACAACATGGGAGGACCAAGTCTCGGCGATCATGCATCCTGAGGGTCTCGCAGGAGTAGCAGGAGGCCTGAACTCTGGTAAGTCAAATCTTTACTACTAGATCCCCCCACCCTACCTGCATGCCATCACATACTCCCACCCTCACCCTCACCCTCACTCCCATGACTCCACCACCTCCCACACACCCCACCATCACAACCCACCACTCCCACAACCAAGCCCTGCATGCAACAACAATGCATGGACACCCATCACAGACATGCATGGACACCCATCACCAAAACATGTCCAATAGAGAGACTCACCCAGGCCACAAAAGCACCACTCACACAAGGGCCAAGGCGCTAGTGCAAGCACATTAATACAGGGAAACACACCAGTTGCACAAGATGGCACACACAGATACAATAACAATGCATTTACATCCCAAGAGGACCCCTACTCAACGTCGCCAGGCAGGAGGTGCCAGCCATATCCAGTCCCCCCACAGAAGAGGCCCACAGTGACGACAGCATGTAGGAGGCTGGCCTGGCTTATAGTGGGTACCTTGTAGTACTTACACCTTGTGCCAGGTCCAGTTATCCCGTATTAGTAGAATAGAGGTGTTTCTAGCAGTTTAGGCTGATAGAGGTAGCTATGGCAAAGCAGCTTAGGTTGAACTAGGAGACATGCAAAGCTCCTACTATACCACTTATATCATAAAGCACAATATCATAAGAAAACACAATACTCAGAGTTACTAAAAATAAAGATACTTTATTTTAGTGAAATATGCCAAAAGTGTCTCAGAGGATACCCTCACTTAGGAGGTAGGTAATATACACAAATTATATGTACACAAACCCAAAACAGATAAGTAACAGTAAGAAAAGTAGTGCAAACAATGTAGAATCACAATAGGATGCAATAGGTAGGCATAGGTCTAGGGGCAACACAAACCATATACTCCAAAACTGGAATGCGAATCACGAATGGACCCCAGACCTATGGGAAGTTGTAGAGGGTCACTGAGACTGCGAGAAAACAGGAAGGGTGTCCAAAATACCCCACCCCAAGATGCTGAAAAGTAGGAGTAAAGTTACCCTACTACCCCAGCAAGACACAATAGTTGAGAAAGGGGATTCTGCAAGGACCACAAGCACCAGCAAAACACTGAAGACAGATTCCTGGACCTGAGGACCTGGAAAGGAAGGGGACCAAGTCCAAGAGTCATGAAAGTGTCCAGGAGGGGCAGGAGACCACTAAACCCCAGATGAAGGTGCAAATAGGTCTGCCTCTGGGTGAAAGAAGCCAAAGATTCTGCAACAACGAAAAGGGCTAGGAACTTCTCCTTTGGAAGAAAGATGTCCCACGGAGTGCTGGAGGTTGCAGAAGTATTTCCAGGCAGAAATACTGCAAACAAGCCTTGCTACCAGCAAGAGTCGTGGTTGAGGGTTTTGGGTGCTGCTGGTGACCAGGAAGGACCAGGATATTGTCCCTTGGAGGAAAAGACAGAAGGCGTGCTCAGCAACTCAGAGAGCCCCAGCAGAAGCAGGCAGCACCTGCAAAAGTACTGGAACAGGCACTTAGAAAATCTCAGGATAGCGGTCAACTCAGAGTCACAAAGGAGGGTCCCACGACGTCGGAGTCCAACTCAGCGAGTTGGGCAATGCAGGACGGAGTGCCGGGGACCCAGGCTAGGCTGTGCACAAAGGAATCCTTGGAGAAGTGCACAGAAGCTGGAGCAGCTGCAAATCACGCAGTACACAGGTTTGCTGTCTGGCGTGGGGAGGCAAGGACTTACCTCCACCAAATTTGGACAGAAGGGCCACTGGACTGTGGGAGACACTAGGACCCAGCTCCTGTGTCCCAGGGACCAAGCTCGTCAGGATGAGAGGGGACCCAGAGGACCGGTGATGCAGAAGTTTGGTACCTGCATTGGCAGGGGGAAGATTCCATCGACCAACAGGAGATTTCTTCTTGGCTTCCAGTGCAGGGTGAAGGCAGACAGCCCTCAGAGCAAGCACCACCAGGAAACAGTCGAGAAAGCCGGCAGGATGAGGCGCTACAATGTTGCTTGTAGTTGGAGACCCCGGAAAGGCAGTTTGGCAGCCCCCGGGTTCTGTGCTAGAGATCCGGGGGTTCATGGAATTGTCCCCCAATACCAGAATTGTATTGGGGTGACAAGTCCATGATCCTAGACATGTTACATGGCCATGTTCGGAGTTACCATTATGACGCTACATATAGGTAGTGACCTATGTGTAGTGCACGCGTGAAATGGTGTCCCCGCACTCACAAAGTCCGGGGAATTTGCCCTGAGCAATGTGGGGGCACCTTGGCTAGTGCCAGGGTGCCCACACACTAAGTAACTTGGCACCTAACCTTCACCAAGTGAGGGTTAGACATATAGGTGACTTATAAGTTACTTATGTGCAGTGAAAAATGGCAGTGAAATAACGTGGATGTTATTTCACTCAGGCTGCAGTGGCAGTCCTGTGTAAGAATTGTCTGAGCTCCCTATGGGTGGCAAAAGAAATGCTGCAGCCCATAGGGATCTTCTGGAATCCCAATACCCTGGGTACCTAAGTACCAAATACAAGTGAATTATAAGGGTTTTTCCAGTGTGCCAATGAGAATTGGTGAAGATAGTCACTAACCTGCAGTGACAATTGTGAAAAGCAGAGAGAGCATAAACACTGAAGTTCTGCTTAGCAGAGCCTCAGTGATACAGTTAGGCACCACACAGGGAACACATATAGGCCACAACGTATGAGCACTGGGGTCCTGGCTAGCAGGATCCCAGTGACACATATCAAACACACTGACAACATAGGGTTTTTACTATGAGCACTGGGCCCTGGCTAGCAGTATCCCAGTGAGACAGTAAAAACACCCTGACATATACTCACAAACAGGCCAAAAGTGGGGGTAACAAGGCTAGAAAGAAGCTACCTTCCTACACAACCCCCCCCTGCAAACGAAGGACAATAAGGCTAACCTTGGCCAGCTGAGTCTTTATTGTCTAAGTGGTGATAAGTGGGGAGTAGCTCCCTTTATCATCCACTTACGGTTACTTCCCTGTGGGGATGTAAACCACCCTGTTTGAAGATTTTTAGCTAGCCAACAATGTGAAGTTACATTCTCAGAGTTCCTATTAGTATGTTTAAGTTTAGAGCAGTGTGAATTGTCCACTGGACCTATATCAAGTGATGAGAATGCCAGACAGAGATGCTGTCTCAATAAAGCCATAGCTGGGCAAACACTTTGTCCATGTGGCTGTAAGAGAGAACAGGGATGCTGTTTCTCTTGAGTTGGAGCAGGGAAGGGATGCTGTCCTATGATCTCCACACTAGGGCGGGACTGCTGTCCTAAGTGTTGTGAGGCAGTGCAGGATTGCTGCACTAAAGTGTCACAGGTAGGGTTGGCAGGATGGTCCATGTTAACTAAAATGGTGCTCTTTTCCTCACCAATATTAGTTATCCCACAGAGAGGTACTTCTACCTCAGGGAGTTCCGCTGTGCTGGCTGATGGTTCCCTTGGTACAGGTGTCACCTCAGAAGAGGCTTCTCCCATCACAGGAATGGTATCCTGAATGGCAGGGTGGGTAGGGAATACTTTGATGCCCTTTTTACCTGTTGTTGGAGAAGGATCCTGAGTTTTCAGGCCTTTTTCTCTCCTTTGCTTTTATATTTCAGCTGAAATGAGAGGAAGCAATCCCTCAGTGATACCCAGCATGGCTGCATGGGTATTAAACTCTACTTCAGCCCAACCTGAGGCCTCTAGGTCATTACCTAAGAGACAGTCTACAGGTAAGCTAGGTGATACTACCACCTGCTTAGGGCCAGTAACTCCACCCCAACTAAACTGAACTATAGCTAAGGGAAGAAACGTAGTGGAGATATGGAGATCAATAATTTTGTACTGTTGTCCAATGATGTGTTTTTCAGGAGACACTAGGTTTTCAGTCACCAAAGTGCTACTGGCACCTGTGTCCATGTAGGCCTGAGCCTCAACACTATTTATTGAAACTGTCTGCCTGTACTTATCCATTTTAAGGGGACAAGCAGCCAGTGTGGCAAGGCCAATGCCACCAGGTGTGACAGAAACTGTCTTGAGACTGACTACCCCAGTTTCTATGATGGACCCATAAGTGAACCCAACTACACCCTTATTTTGACTGTTGCCAGCAGTCCCACCACTATTACCACTATTGCTAGGGGCACTAGAGTTTGATGTATTAGTGGTGGTAGGCTCAGGGGTTTTACCTGGGCAGGACTTATCCCCTGGCCTATGGCCTTTATTTTTACACACATAGCACCAAGGCTTTTTAATGTGTGTGTGTTGTGGAGAAGAGGAAGAAGTTGATTTATCCCCACCCCCTGAACAGTGTTTAGGATTTGAAGAAGGATCTTTAGTTTTACCTTTATCCCCATGCTTATCCTGAGATTTCTCACCATCTTTCTTCTTGCCATCCTTGTCACCTCCTGTATGAACTTTTCTGTTCACTCTTGTTCTGACCCATTTGTCTGCCTTCTTTCCCAATTCTTGGGGAGAGGTCAGATCTGAGTCTACCAAGTACTGGTGCAACAAATCAGACACACAATTGTTAAGAATATGCTCTCTCAGGATCAGATTATACAGGATTTCATAGTCAGAAACTTTACTGCCATGTAACCAATCCTCCAAGGCCTTCATTGAACAGTCATCAAAATCTGTCCAGTCTTGAGAGGACTCTTTTCTGGTGTCTCTGAACTTAATCCTGTATCGTTCAGTGGTTCAGCCAAATCCATCCAAGAGTGCATCCTTCAAAACTTTGTAATTATTGGCATCACTTTCTCTGACAGTAGGGAGCCTATCCCTACCCTTTCCAGCACCCTGACATATACTCACAAACAGGCCAAAAGTGGGGGTAACAAGGCTAGAAAGAGGCTACCTTCCTACACAGCAGCTCTGCACGTCTGGATCAAGATGACCAGCCTGGGCCATAAGGGACCTCTGGACAGTTGGTTACCCTGCCACTGTCCCAAACCACCACAGAACCTCCCCCCTCAGGAAACACCACCACAGCACCCACCAAGCAGGCCCATGCCACTGTCTGCAGGACACGTCAATCAACAGTGTTTCCACCACTACAGGGACCCCAGGCAACCCCACTAACCCAGGACGAATAGGGACCTGGGGTCAGTGGCAGTGGTCACACGATTCAGGGGACAGAGGCACAGGACAACAGGGAAGCTGGGAGGACTGCTGTGCGACAGAGGGAGGACAGGCCCAGGGAACCGACCCTCCACGAGGCACTCTCCAACATCATGGGAGCATGCCTCCATTCCCAGGAGACCATGGGCACGGTACTGGCCAAGTTTCAGGAGACCCAGTGGCTTGCGGAGGGAGAATACATGGGGATCAGGGAGGACCTCACCAACATATACACCATCCTGGTCACTATAGCAGGGGTGCAGGCTGACATAGGCAAGACCATGAGGGAGGCAGTGGCACAACAAAGGGTCCCTGACACTAGCCAAATTGAGGAATAGCCCTCCGCCGTCGCTAGTGGACAGGAGGCCGAACCATAGGACCAACAGGCCACCAGCACCACACCCCCTGAAGGAGGAGAACGGTCCCTGCCATCCAGGCAGAAGACAGAGAACATTGCCAAGACCCCCGCCAGGAAATAAGACTCTCCTGATTGTCACCCTTCTGTTCCACAATGTCATCCTGTCCAAACTGAACTGCCATTACTCCCCTTCCTATGCCCCATTATACAATGCACCTGTGATACCGAGAGACTGGACTCTACCCAGGACATTTCTCCACCATCACCCCAGCCCCTTGCACATACCCCAATACTCATTAGCCCCTAACTAAACACCCTTTAAGTACAAACCAATCTGGAGTCTGATCTTTCACAAATGTATAATGACAACATTAGTAACAAATAGCAATGTAAATGTTCATTTGCTCATACCAATGTATGACAGTTGTTGCAGTACGTATAGCAGAAGGCAGAATGGGGTGCCCAGATCTGAAAAATGGAAATCCAAAGTGAACTGTCAGTGTCCATAGACAGAGGTTAAGAGGCTGACTTATACAATGTCCTATAGTATTCTGAAAGGTGAGGAGGAGTTACAGTCTCTTACCTGTGTGTCACTGGAAGTACTGCATGATGATGTTCGTTCGGTTGTCAATATCTTCTTCCTCTGTCTCCTCTTCCTCACTGTCCACAGGCTCCACCCCTGCCACAAGACCATCACCATCCTCATCCTCCTGCAGAAAAGGCACCTGGCGTCGCAATGCCAGGTTGTGCAACATGCAGCATGCCACGATTATCTGGCACACCTTCTTCGGCAAGTAGTATAGGGAGCCAATTGTTAGATGGAGGCACTGGAATCTGGCCTTCAGGAGGCCGAACGTCCTCTCAATAATACGCCTAGTTCGCCCATGTGCCTTATTGTAGCGGTCCTCTGCCCTTGTCCTGGCATTCCTTATTGGGGTCAGTAGCCATGAGAGGTTGAGGTAACCAGAGTCACCTGTAAATGTCGAGAGATGCCTGTTAGACACACACTAACCCTGAGGGACAACCCCATAACCAGACACCTACTCATACTGTGTGGGGACCTTGGCCTCACCTATTAGCCACACCCGGTGCCTCTGGAGTTGGCCCATCACATAAGGGATACTGCTATTCCTCAAAATGTAGGCGTCATGCATGGAACCAGTATACTTGGCATTCACATGAGAGATGTACTGGTCCGTCAAACACACCATCTGCACATTCATCAAATGGTAGCTTTTTCTATTTCTGTACACTTGTTCATTTCTGCGGGGGGACAAATGCCACATGTGTACCATCACTGGCACCAATGATGTTGGGGATATGTCCCAGAGCATAAAAGTCAGCCTTTACTGTGGGCAAATCCTCCACCTGGGGAAACACGATGTAGCTGCGCATGTTTCAGCAGGGCAAACAACACTCTGGTCAACACGTGAGAAAATATTGGCTGAGACATCCCTGATGCCATGGCCACTGTTATTTGAAAAGAGCCACTTGCCAGGAAATGGAGCACTGACAGGACCTGCACTAGAGGGGGATACCTGCGGGATGGCGGATAGATGATATCAGGGTCTGGCTCCAATTGGGCACACAGGTCTTGGATTGTAGCACGATCAAGTCTGTAGGTGATTATGATGTGTCTGTCTTCCATTGTTGACAGGTCCACCAGGGGCCTGTACACCGGAGGATGCTGCCATCTCATCATCTGCTCCAGCGGTTGTGGCCTATGGAGGAGAACGGTGAGCAGAGGGTCATGTACCACATAGGTTGCACAAGTGTGTCTGCAGTAATGTTAGTAAATCCGTGTGTGATGTAGTTAGTCTGTATATGTGCCAAAATGTGCTGTGACGCAGTTAGGTGCCATTGCATGTGCCCCTGAAATGGCAGCTGCCTGACTTTTGAGGAGGGACAAGGGGAAATGAGGTAACTGCACTGGCGTTGTGCTGCATCGCGGTAGGCGGTCGAAGACCGCCACGTAATTCAGCATTGGTTTTCATTGGGCTCTATGGGTTCCAGGAGCCAATGGCGATGTACGTCGGCGGTGACAGTACGCACCGCCACAGACGTGACCGTCATTTTCTATCTGTTCACTCACTTGATACCTGACCTTCAACAGCAGAGGACCTACACTGCAAGTGCTGCTGTGACCTGTGTCTGGAAGTGACAATGGCTCGAGTGTTTGGGGAAAGGGCCCCTGCCTTCACCGCGGAGGAGTTGGACAAACTGGTGGATGGGGTCCTCCCACAGTACACTCTACTCTCCGGTCCTCCAGACAAACAGGTGAGCTCACTGTGAGAATGATGCGTGGGCAATGCCTGTTTGGAGTGGTGTGGATGGAAGTTACATGTTGGGGGGGCTGAGGGCTGCATGTGAGGATGGTCAGTGTATGTGTGTCAGGGTATAATAGGGAACTGGTGGGCAATGACTCTGACAGTCCGGATGGGTGAGTAATGTCCTTTCCTCCAGTACCTTTTCTCTAGGTCAGCGCCCACCAGAAGAAGGGTATTTGGTGTGCCCTTGCCAAGGAAGTGCGGACCCAGGGGGTCTATCGTAGACGGAACACCCACTGCCGCAAGAGATGGGAGGACCTGCGCCGCTGGAGCAAGAAGATGGCGGAGGCCCAGCTGGGTCTGGCCTCCCAAAGTGGAAGGGGTGGCCATCGCACCATGACCCCCCTGATGTTCCGGATCCTGGCGGTGGCCTATCCGGAGTTGGATGGGCTCTTGAGGGTATTATAGCAGCCACAAGGGGGTGAGTACAGTGTCATCGAGCCGACTCTATGCGGTTTAGGAAGTATCTGCGTGGGGGATGTGGGCTGTTGGTTCCCCGAGGCCAGGGCAAACATGGCAGTGTAGGTCCCTTGTCAGGCAGGCTCTGAGGCACTCCACCCCCAATAGTCTTAGTGGGCATCTACTACTGGGAAGGCTCCTGTGGGTTTCAGGTGTGCAGCTAATGGCGTTAGGCATTGTACCCTATGGGCTGGTGACTTTCCTACTAACTGGTAGTGCATGGCCTAGTGCATAGGGCTGCTCCCTGTGTGTTGTGTCTGTCAACGGTAGTGGTGTTGCTGGCATTGACCATGTGTGTTCTCTGTCTTCCCCCCCTTCTTGTTTTGTCACCCTGTCCTTGTGTGCATTAGCATCATCTGGCGAAGTAGCAGAGGCACCAGCGATGGCGGGAGCTGCATCCCCAGGGCCCAGGAGGGTGAATCCACGGAGGGTGAAGGCACCAGTGGGACAGAGGGCGAGGGGAACTCTACGACGGGGATCTGAGGGGCTACCAGCGACAGCGACTCCTCCTCTGATGGTAGCTCCCAGGCGGTGGCGGACCTCTGTGCCCACCCCAACAACAGGTACAGCCACCAACCACCCTACTGGCACCGCCCTTCCAGCAGCCCCTCAGCGAGTTTCCTGTGCCCGCACACCCAGGAGGGTGGGCATCTCCTTCGCCCCAGGCACCTCAGGCCCTGCCCCAGTCAGCCCTGCTGCCCTCAGTGAGGAGGCTATTGACCTCCTGAGATCCCTCACTGTTGGGCAGTCAACCATTCTGAATGCCATCCAGGGTGTCAAGAAGCATTTGCAACAAACAAATGCATACCTGGAGGGCATTCATTCTGGCATGGCGGCCCAACAGAGAGCATTTCAGGCTCTGGCCTCAGCACTGATGGCAGCCATTGTCCCTGTGTCCAGCCTCCCCCTCCAACTTCCACTACCCAGACCCAATCCCCTCAACCTCACCCTATCCCAAGCACACCATCAGACCAGCATGCACACACATCAACACAAAAAAGTGGCTCACATAAGCACCACACATCCCAAAGGCACTCACACAAGCACCATACCCATGTACACATACCAACATCCACTTCCTCCACTGTGTCCCCCTCCTCCATGTCCTCCACCTCCCTCCCTCTCTCGTCTTCACTCACACCTGCATGCACTACATCATTAGCCACTGCCTCCATCACCAGCACGCCCATCACAACACACCGTTCAAGTGCAATCACCACCCACACTACCATTCACACGTCCACTGAACCCTCCTCCCAAAGTACACAAACACAGGCACACACCCACTCAACAGCCATCCACCTCACAACAGCCTCCAGCCCATCCACCTTCACCCAAACTCAGCAGACGTACACCTCATACAACCACTACCTCTTCCTCCACTCCCACACCCCCTCCATCTTCCCATCCCAGTGTGTCTAAAAAACCTTTCCTAGCTAACATTAACCTCTTCCCTACACCTCCCCCCGTCCTTCCCCTACGGCCAGGATGTCTAGATCCCAGCCCAGCACCTCAGCCACAAAATCTGCATCTGCTGTGGTCCCTGCTAGTTTGGTATGATCGAAGGGGGCACCCGTCAGAACTGAAAGACCACCCTATTCCGCCACGTGCAAAGGTAAAAAAAGGGGCCGGCTTCCAGCAGGGGAAAGTCATACCACCCACCCAGCAAGGCCTCGCCCAAACACAGAGAGAACAGTGCCAAGGTCCCTGCAGCGCCAAGGTGGGGAAGGGCCACAAGCCAAAGGGCAAGTCACCTCAGGGCACGATGTCTCCTGGTGAAGGGGTGGTGACCACCATATCATCAGGGATGGCAGCCACCTGCACCACAGTCACCACAGCCGCTCCGACCGCCACCTGACCACCGCTGCCACAACGTCAGGCTGCAGCATCCTCCCCAAGGATCAGACATCAGAGGCTGCCGAAGACAGTATGGTGTCTCCATCCACCACAACAGACACTTGCACCACGGCCAGCACTGGCAGCATCTCCGTCGCAGCCACCGCCACCTGCACCACCATCAGCACTGCCACGTGCACAGCCGATATCACTCTGTCCGACGTCAGCACCATCCCCAGTGGGCAGCCGTCCGAGTCTGCAGGTGACGTCCTGGACTCTAGACACGCCAATTGAGACACCACCTCCAGCACTGACACGAACCAGCAATTGGCAGCCTAAGTCACTGCAGGATGGAGTGTGGCTCTGCCTCCATGGAGTATCATGCTACCTGTTCCAGGTACATTGCGTGGCTAAGACACCCAGGTGAGAGAATATCAACTGCCACACCCCAGGTGCAGCATCACTGGGCACAAAGCCCCCTCCAGAACCAGTGGAGAAATGCATCCACTCCCCCAATCCTTGGCAGGATGAAGCATTCTGGTCACAAGGCCCCCTCCAGAAACAGTGGAGAAATGCATCCACTCCCCCAATCCTTGGCTGGATGAAGCACTCTGGGCACAAAGCCCCCTCCAGAGCATGTGGAGACTTGAGAGACTGTAGCTTTGCACTCCCCAGGACCAGGCAGTGGGCAAACCACCCACTTGAGAGACTGTGGCTTTGCACTCCCCAGGACCAGGCAGTGGGCAAACCACCCACTTGAGAGACTTGAGAGACTGTGGCTTTGCACTCCCCAGGACCAAGCAGTGGGCATGGAGCCCCCTCGAGGAGCAGTGGCGTCGTACCATCATCCAGCTGAGGTGCCACCCGTCCCCTTCCCCTTGAGGTGGCTGTTTTTTTTCCCGACCTGATGCTTCTGCAGTGTTCTCTCCGTTTTGAGGCAGGTGTCATGTGTGGGCTTCGCCCATGCTTTTTGGGACCACTGGTCCACGGACATTTACTTGGGACAGTGTACGGACTTGTGTACTTGATGTAAATATTTTTTTATACTGATTATTTGCTTTTCTCTTGATCCATCTGATTGTTCCAATATAACACTTGTTAAACTCATTTTGTTTTGTCCTTGCGTTCTTCCAGGGGGTGACGTGGTGTATCTGTGATGTTGTTGGATATGTGTGTGTGTATGTTGTTTTGGGTTGGGGGTGGAGGTGTTGCGTGCCGCGTGTGTGTGTAACTCTCTTTTCCCTCCTCCCCTCCCCTGTGTGCTAGGTGCAGTACTCACCGTTGTCGCCGCCGCTGGATTCTTTCTACTTCGTGGTGTAATAGTAGATACACCAACATGGGTAGGATCTGCAATTCGGGCTCCATGGCGTCCAAGTTCTTCCTTGGGTGTCGAGAGGTGAGTGGTTTCCCTTCTGTGTACTGTTTCTGCCGAGCTTTTGATGGCGTTGGTACCGCCCCGGAAAAGCTGGCGGATTGGTGCCTTGTAATAGTGTGGGCAGTACATTGTCTTCCGCCTGTCTGTTGGCGGTTACCACCAAGGTATTTGCTGCTACCGCCGTGGCAGTCAGAGTGTTAAAGTGGCTGTCTGTGTTGGCGGTTTCCGCCATGGTTGTGATCCCATTTTAACACCGACTGCCAGGGTTGTAATGAGGGCCTAAGTGTCTGGATGTGGGCCTGGTTGTATGCCTTCTCCGGCTCTGTCTGTGGGTTTGCGTATGGGGTCATTACCCACTGCTGTATCCCATATCCTTGGTTATCTGGGATGTAAAAAAGAGACAGTGCCAATGTTTATGATAACTGTAGTGGCTAAAATCCTGCCCATGTGTGTCATGTGTAGTGGTATTGTCATGCCCTTCTCCCAGTTATAATGACATGATGTGTATATGTGATATGAATAAATGATGTTTATAGAGGCCTTTTCAATCAATCTATGTGAGGTCAAATGCAATGCATGAGCAGATACATCATACAATTCAACATCCTGTCATATTTCTGCTCCAGATTTTGGTGTTGGTTATTTCCCATCGCTCTAGTTCACTTGATGTTATGTGTTCACACTACATGTGTGGAGTGACAGAATGTGGGTGGGAATATTATTTGTAAGTCCTCCCTAGATATCTGTTAACATATCAGACACTGCTGACACAGACACAAGCATGGGTCCTTGGTCATCCCTAGATGTTGGTGTTGGCCTATATTATTTTGACACTGGAATTTGCGCTCACAATATTGTCTAAGGCAGTTGAGATAATGCCATCCAATCAATATGCACTCACACATACCAACTGAGTAACATGGTGTCACAACTGCCATTTCCTGATCCATGGTTACATGAACATTGTGTACACATGTGACAGCATTGTGCCCAATTTGGGCATAAAACATAATTGGTACACAGTTTTTAGGCCTCCTGCACTTTATGGTTTCTTCCAACTAGACTTGCACACATGTTGACTAGCAAGTATACATTAGCACTTGCATCAGGGGTTGCAGGGGTTCTTTGTTGCTTGCAGGATTGTATGTGTATGCACAGGTGCACCTTCAAGCCGAGCCTACTGCCTCAGATGGTGAGTGATGAAGGTGTGTAGCAAAACAACACATGTGACATGGTAGTTATTTTGCAGATCGTTCATTTGTACAGTTGAACATCAACTGGCCATGAGCCGTGGTTTGTCACCTTGCTTGTAGGTCTTAGTGTGAGAGCCAATCCACAGCTGATGAACCTTGTGTGTTGCATGGTACACTTCCCTTTCACACAGTGATGTTGGCCAGATGTTCTTGCATTGCTTTGTGCCTTTACATCATGCAACCTCTGCAAAACTGGCTTTGGATGTATTTACATATATGGCATGGTGATCTGCATTGCATATGTAACATGAGGCATGGTGCATGTATGTGTAACAGTCCTCATAGTGAAGTCCCTATCTGTGTAGGCAGACAGTGAGCTGTGTATTCTGTCCCCCATTTCTGTTTTGTATTGTGTCTGTTAGGTATTTGCTGTTTGCTTTCCTGCAAGTAGGCCATTCCCATATTGTTCATGCTGGAAATGTTGATTGATGATTAAGTGCTGGAATATGCTTGCATCACGCACACTGCTAGGGTATTTGGCTAGCACATTAGCGATCACCCCACGATGGTCAACAATGGCCTGGACATTGAAGGAGTGTGTGTGTTTCCTGTTGTGGTAGAGATGGGCAGTTGTAGCATGTGTGCAATCCATGGCACCCAGCACATGTGGGAAGCCAGTGATGGCATAGAAGCTTTGTTTGATCTCCTGCTGCAGATGCTGGGTGCTGGAGAAGAGGGTGTAGCGGGGTGTCAGGTGGATGATGGCATCCAGGACAGATGGTAGGAATGAGGAGAATGATGTCTATGAGATTCCGGCCACTCGGGATTCTGTTATCTGGAAGGACCCAGAGGCCAGTATGTGAAGTAAGACCATGAGCTTTGTCTGTGGTGGGATGTTGGTGACCCTGTCAAGTGTTGCCTGTAGCCTTGGCACAATCAGGTGTAGCAGCAGTATCATGGACTCCCTCATCAGATGGTAATTGGTGATTACCTCTTCCTCCCTGAGTCCAAATAGTGAGGTAATCTGTCGATAGATGTTCTCCCTTCTTTTGCGCTGTCTCTGTGGTGCAGGAGGTGATGGTTGTGGTTTTCTTCTTGGTGCTCCAAGGTGAAGCAAGTGTTGTTTTGGTCTTGTATTATTCAGATAAATATTATTTATTTTTCTAAACCGGTGTTGAGTCTTTGTATGTTGCCGTTCACTGTGTTTCATGTAATTAAGTGTTGCACAAATACTTTACCCATTGCCTTCTAAGTCAAGCCTGCCTGTCCTGTGCCAAGCTGCCATAGGGTGAGTGCAGGTTCATTTAGGTTGTGTATCTGAGTTACCCTGACTAGGATTGTGGTCTCTTCTTGGACAGGGTGCATAACTCTCCCACCCAGAGGCCTAATTTCTAGCAGTCTTTTAACAATCATATCAGAAACTCTTTCCAGAGTTTTTCAACAATTGTCTTTTGGTCACCATACCTACAGCATACATACTAAAGAACTACCTTGTGAGATAGTTGAGTGCTGTGGGGCATATTTACAAGGACCTTACCCGCTGTTAAGCCATTTTTATTGATGCAGCGACTGCACATTCTGTGCTCCATAATTAAAAAGTGACGCATTAGGGTCAATGTGTCACCTTTCGGTGGCCTGTATCAGAATTTTCCTGCGCCTGAACCGGCTGCATCACACAACTATAATACATTCAAAATGGGCATTCCTTCGTAGAATCCAACATAGAACCAATGCAGTGATATTTATGAGGCCATGGAAAAGTAATGAATTGTTGGCAGGTGGTGCACATAGCCGACAAATGTGTCAAAAATTCTGCGCATCGGCAACCCAGGTATAAGAAGTGACACATTGGCACTGGGAAATAAATAGAACATACTCAAAGCGCTATGGCAAGCTCAACTATGTTAAGAAGATGCTAATACCTCAGCTAGGAGCAGCGAGAAGAGCATCACCACCACCTCTACTATCACCACCATGTAGGTAGCACAGGAAAAGGGAGCATGTCTACCGCCAAAGGACTATCCTCATTGATCTCAGGGAAGAGGAGGTCATCACCTACTACAGACGAAGGAGGGATCCCATCCTCCAACTCCTGAGCCTGATTGTACCAAGGCTGCAGGTAACATCACATAGGTTCACCGACATCCCTCCGCAGGTCAAGCTGATGAAAGTCCTCCACATGCTGGCATCTAGATCATTCCAAACCACCACAGATATAATGGCAGTAATATAAACACCCATCCTTTTTGGCATTCCTATCCTCCGTCCTGGATGCCATCATCAGCTTGACACCCCAGTACATCATGTTTCCCAGCACACAGTAGCAACAACTGGGTAACAAGTAAGGCTTCAACGACATAGGTGGAGTCCCACATGTTTTCATGGCAATGGACTGCACACATGTGCACCTTGTGCCTCCTGTTGCTACATCCCACCTGTACTGCAATAGGAAGCACAAATATTCCATCAACGTAGAGGCAATAGTGGACCATTTAAGGATGCTCTTCAATGTGCTGGCAAAGTACCCTGAGAGTGCACATGATGCCTACATCTTCAGGCACTCCATCATCAATGAGTGCTTCCAGAATGGGAGATATGTGAATGGTCTACTAGTTGGTAAGTGCATCTGAAGTACATGACTGACCTCCTAACAGTAAATAATGTATGATAAAATAGCCATCTCTGTGTTTGGTGACTATGACTGTGCTTATGTAGGAGAGGTATGCCTCATACTTGCACCATACTCCATCACACATTTGCAATGCAACCCTGCAAGTCACACATGTTAAGACCTGTCATGCAACTGTGTGCCTTGCAATGGTGTAAAGATCCTGAACAATGCAACACTTTGAAAAATTCTATGTTGTAAAACTATGTAAAAAGAAGGGATTCCATGCCTGCTGTCTGTGTGTCCACATGTAACTCCCATGGTCATGAGGCATGCCATGTAGCCAACACCAGCTAAACTGTGAAATGTTTGAAATAATTGGCCCTCCCCAGGTCATGTGTACCAACTAAACAGATTTCCATAAGTCATCATAAACACTCTTGCCACCTATGTGTGGTGCATTCTGTGGCACACAGCCATACAGTATCAGGACCCAAGGCTTCATGCTACACAGTAAGTTAGCCCCTCGTGCACAAAGTACATCTCACTGGAAATGCAGCCACACAGAGTACTGAAGTCTCGCTTCTGCTGCCTTGCTATGTCTGGTGGGATTGGTATAGTCCACCTCTGGTATGCAAAATTATCCTTGTATGCTGTATATTCCACAACCTATGTGTGCAAACAAATGTTCCATTGAACAAGGGCCATGAGGACCAGGAAAGCCCATATGAAAATGAGGATGTAAATGAGGTTCAAGGCTAAATTCTATCCACAATTGCCAACATCCAGTGAAGAAACATTGATCAGAACTTTTTCACATGAAATAGCTTGATGGTCACTAATATATATATATATTTTAAATGTGTTAAAAAATGACAATAAAGGAATGGACACTAACTTTATGTAAGCAATCTCATTTCACAGTCACTGTAAACATCAAGATACACAATTCACCTAATATTTTTTGGCCCATCACAAAGGTATGTAGCTAGGTGTTACAAACACCTCAGGACAATATCATGTGTAGCAAAATATGCATGCATGTCAACAACATGTGTCAAATGCATATGCTTGGGAAAGACGTACCCAAACAAAGTTAGCAATGTGGCACAGTGAGGACATGTTGTGAGTGGACCATCAGACTAGTTGCGGTGGGGCTGGGGGCCTTGGAACTTCATTACCCAGACTCATCTGCGGGAGGAAGCAGCTCCTGCCGCTTCCTCTTGTGCCCGGAGGCACTTATAATCAGATACTTCGCCCGCTGCGTGGGACCATCAGACTAGTTGCAGTGGGGCTGCGGGCCTCTAAACTTCATTACCCAGACTTATGTGCAGCAGGAAGCCGCTCCTGCTGCTTCCTCTCGCGCCTGGAGGCAATTATAATCAGACACCTCGCCCGCTGTGTGGAACCATCAGACTAGTTGCGGCGCGGCTTGGGGCCTCGGATCTTCATTACCCAGACTCATCTGCGGCAGGAAGCCACTCTTGCTGCTTCCTCTCGCACCCGGAGGCGCTTATAGTCAGACACTTCGCCAACTGCGCAGGACCATCAGACTAGTTGCGACGGGGCTGGGGGCCTCGGAACTTCTTTATCCTTACTCATCATCGGCAGGAAGCCGCTCCTGCTGCTTTCTCTCGTGCCCGGAGGCACTTATAATCGGATACTTCGCCCACTGTGCGGGATGCGTGCGGGCATGCCTGGGCCAAGACCGGGCCAAGAACGGGCCAGTCTGTGCCCGTCAGTGTCTAGACGAGGCCGTGCTGGGCCCCGTCTCTTGCCTTGAACAGTAGGAGGGTTATTGGATAATAGGGGGTCCGCCTTGTGCCTTTATTGTGCTAGGTCTCACCATTAAACAGAGCTACAATGGAGAAGCAGAAAAGTTTCAATGAGGTGGCAGGAGCTCTCCCTGGGGCCCAAAACTAATAACTAGTTATCTCACCTCTGTTATGGGCGCAATTGAGACTGAGATAGGGAGGGTAGAAGCCAGCCTGGGTCTAATTTTAAAGAAGTCTGGCTCCGGAGATAAAGAAGAGGCTGCCCCCCTGGTGAAGCTCACCAATGCTAAATCTAGGAATCCATGGGTTCTCTTAGATCAGGAGCAACTGATTGATCCTATTTCCCCTGTAATTATTGACAGTCCCCTCCAAAAAAAGAGCAGGCAACAAGGTCCTCAAAATATTATTAATTTATCCCCTGGCCCAATATTGCTCTCCCCTAAGACTATAATTTCAACTGGGAAGGATCTACCAGTATAAGAGAGGGGGAAAGGAAGGGCTCGGTCAAAGACGTCTAAAAGGGCTGCCTGTGAATGTGCTGCTAATGAGAAGCCATTTATCATCTCCTGTGATCAATTTAACCAGATTGAACATTTCTTTAAAGATATTAGGCAATTATGTTCTTAAGTTTTTTTTAAAAGTGGAGTCTTTGGAAGGAAAGGTAAATGCCCTATAGCCACTGGGAAATCATCAGCCCCTCCTCCTCTAATGTGAGATAATTCCCTGCTCAAAATCTCTGAGCCTGTGTGTGCTCTAATTCCAATTAGAACATTGGAATGTTGGTAGCTCCATTGAAAACAATGGAGTGCTGCGGGCTTTTACAGGCCGGTAAAAGCCCGGAGCGCCAACATTCCAATGTTCGCTTTGTTCACAGCAACAGCTGTGAACAAAGCCTCACGGAGCCCGAGAGGATTTTAATCCCCTCGAGCTCCGTGAACATTTTTTTTTTTAATAGAACATTCTGCCCTGAGTGGCAGAATGTTCTAATAGTCTTAGAACCCTCCGTAGCGGGCTCTACCGTCGATTAAAGTCCCTCTCCCTTGTTAAATGCCCTCGCCTTCGGCTCGGGCATTTAACGCGGGGAGCGGGCCTTTAATAGCCGGTAGAGCCCGCTACGGCGGGTTCTAAGGCTATATTATTCCCTCATCTCAGATTGGAGGGTTCAATCATGGATAGCAACCTTTTGATAGAACTTTAATCTCTGTATTTAAAGGGCACACAGATAAACTACCTCATCAAAAGAGGATTGATGATCATGAGGTCTGTGAGGTCCTTATATAGGCTTCACCCCTGTTAATTTCAAAGACCCAAGCTCCCCACCCATGGATTCCCCCAGTATGTGCCCCATATATTCTAATTTTGGAAAATGTACCTAGACTGGACGCCTTGCACTCTGAGTCCTACTCTTTATTGCGCAATAAAGTTATGAATTGGGTCAGGAAGTATGTGGGTTGGAGCTCAGACCTTTCTGGAGAAATTTTAACCGTGAGAAGGGTACCATGGATAGGTCCTACCAGTAAAGCCTCACCAGGGGACTGTATCATTATTAATTTTAGGAACCCACAGTTAGTTCCTACTCTGCACCACTGCCTTTCAACATCAACATTAGATCTGGGATCCATCGGGGTAAAATGGTTGTCACACTTTATCTCCTCACAGGTCCAGCAGTCCCGTTTTAGTAAATCTGGCAAGCAGAAACCCTGTCCCACTCATCAGTCTAGGCCCTTTGTTTGCGCAATACCTTTAGTCAATAGCTTTGAGACTTTGAACTCCCTGGAGCACTTGGATTGGCCATCAACCACTGGAAATGCTTTCGGTGGAGGCCAGGAGTCAGATACACTTTATGCAATCCATACTCCCCTAGTTCAACCAATACTTCTCTTGTTGCAACCTCTGGGAATGTGGCAGGACTAAGTGATAAAATGGATAATCCAGATTGGTTAAGGCGTGTGGGCCAATATTCATTTACCTGTTGCCAGGAATCCTGGCTTTTAGATTCCCCTTATATTAATGGCTTTACTACCTACGCAGCCCCTGCAATTAAATCACTCTCGGGAAGGGCTAAGGGGGGTTTGGCTACATTTATACCTGTATCCGTAAAATGAGTAGTTGCACGTGTCATTGAAATAACACCACACTATCTGGTACTTCTTCTTAAATTACCAGTCCCATATGACATCCTGCTGATTAACTATTATAATAACACCTTTGATTTGTCAGACATCAGTGTGATTGACAGTTTGGAAATTAGGGTGCACAGTGTGCTGAATAGAAGTTAGAAGGATATCATGATTGTTTGGGCCGGTGATTTTAATGCCCATTTATATGAGCCAGAATTACTAGAATGTTGCAGTTTTTCTGACGAATATGACTGTCCTATGCAGCATTTTAAACACTCTCTTTATGGGAACGCGTTCAATCGTATGATGGCTGCTAATTTGTTGACATTTCCAACTCTGGAATTTAAGGGGGTTCCTACATTTTTGGGTGGTACTGTCCAATCGACAATTGATTTTATAGTTTATTCTGAAGATCTTATTCCCTTTGTACGGAAGCTTAGGGTGATTCCAACCTGTATGAGTGATCATAACCCTTTAACTTTAGAAATTAGATTAGGCGGGGATAAGGACCCTGGTGGGGAGGTGCAGCAGCCAGTGCTCAGATCTAATAGGCACAAAGACTTGATAACCAAGTGGGAAAAGATTGATAAACACAGTGTTTTTGCAGATCTGATGAGAAATAAGAAGGAAAAGATCATGATTGATCGCGAGCAACAGGCCCCTACACAAAAAGTCATTGAGGCTTTTTCTGCCTTACAAGTTACATGGCCGATAAATTACAGTGTTTAAGTACTAATAGAACTAGAAACCCCAGCTGGTTCAATTATGCATGTACATCTGCCCTCAAAGACTTAAAGAAGACTACTAGCTCTAGCCCATGTAACCAGTCTGCCATTAAGGAGGCAAGAAGGATTCATAAGGCCACTCTTGCTGCCGGGAAGAAAGAAATGAAGGAGAATGCCTGGGAGGATTTAATTGAGGCTAGTAACAGCAAAGATATGAAGGCTTTTTGGCAAGTGTTTAATTCCACCCCATTGGTTGATAAAGACAACACTGTTATAGACACTGCTGTCATACCGCAAGCTTGGGTAGAGCATTTTTCTAAAACCTTTAAAACAGAGGTCAATATCTCCCAGGTAGATCTGATTGGTTCCATTACCGGGAGAAATGCTACCCCTACAGCCTTTTACAATTCTCTTGAAGTATCTGAGGTATATCAGGCTATGCAAAATTGTCCCTCTGACAAAGGTCCCGGTCCAGATAGAATTCCAGCTGATATATACAAAACTTTGCCCGAATTTTGGGCTCCTCTTCTTACCAATGTTTTGAGGTCTGTTATGATGGGCCCTTTGGTAGACACTTTGAGTGAGGCGATAATTATGCCCATTTTTAAGAAGGGGGAACGGGCAGACCCGCAGTGTTATCATCTTTTATGGATCTATCCTGTGCCTTTGGCACAGTTGATATATCTAAATTGTGGTCTGTCATGTCAGATATGGGGGTGGATAAAGATCTGATTTTCTTACTTAAAAGAGTCCATGGCTGTACTCCTGCACGGGTTCGTTACAGTCAGGAGGGCGACCTTATTTAGTTTCCATCTCTGAAGGGGGTTGGACAGGGCTGTGTGTTGGCCCCTTTTCTTTTATAAACGGCCTTAAAGATTTTTTATGTAAGATGGGAAAGGACCCGCCTCTCATTAATTCCCATCCATCCATCCATTTCCAGTACTATATGCAGACGATGCTGTCCTTATGTCAAGGACAGCAAATGGCCTGCAATCCTTACTGGATGCTTTTAACAGTTTTTTGGGAAATCTTGGCCTCAAAATTAACACAACAAAATCATTTATGATGAAGTGTGGCCCAACGATATCAAAAGTAAAAGATTTGATCTGGAAGGTGCGGAAATATTGAAAGTTCCTAATTTCACCTACCTGGGGACTCCAATTGATGTTTTATTTTAACTGGAAATTTTTAATTAATGTCTGTATTTTGCAGTTCCAAAGAGCTATTGATGCAGTAAATGTTTTACAATTGCCTCATTTGGAGCTGGGGTGTGGGGTTATACGGATTGTTCGAGCCTACAGGTAGTGGAAAACAAGTTTCTGAGAAGGCTGTTGGCAGTCCCTCAATCCACTCTGGCTGTATTTTGCAACGATGAAGTGGGTTTGAGGGATATAGATAACCGCATAAGATTGCAACCCTTATTGTGCTGGTTAAGAGTCTGGCTAAATCCCGAGGTTCACCTGTGTGGATCTGTGATTATGGATTGTCTGTCACTGACTCGATTTATAGACATTGGGAGAAAGTAGACTCTTTCTAGCATGGTTATGCCCACTCTTGGACTTTTTGCGAGTGTGTGTCAGTGTGTTTTTACTTTGTCACTGGGATACTGCTAGCCAGGACCCCAGTGCTAATAGATAAAAACCTAAATGTCAGTATCTTTTGTCTGTCTCACTGGGATCCTGCTAGCCAGGACCACAGTGCTCATAGTTTGTGGCCCAATGTGTATGCCTGTGTAGTGCCTAACTGTGTCACTGAGGCTCTGCTAATCAGAACCTCAGTGCTTATGCTCTCTCTGCTTTTAAATTTGTCACTGTAGGCCAGTGACTTCATTTACCAATTTCAATTGGAACACTGGACCCCCCTTATAAGTCCCTAGTATATGGTACCTAGGTACCCAGGGCATTGGGGTTCGAAGAGATCCATATGGGCTGCAACATTTCTTTTGCCACCCATAGGGAGCTCAGACAACCCTTACACAGGACTGCCATTGCAGCCTGCGTGAAACAGTGCACACACTATTTCACAGCCATTTTCACTGCACTTAAGTAACTTATAAGTCACCTATATGTCTAACCTTCACTTGCTGAAGGTTAGGTGCAAAGTTACTAAGTGTGAGGGCACCCTTGCACTAGCAAAGGTGCCCCCACATAGTTCAGGGCCATTTCCTCGGACTTTGTGAGTGTGGGGATGCTATTACACATGTGCACTACATATAGGTCAATACCTATATGTAGCTTCACAATGGTAACTCCGAATATGGCCATGTAACATGTCTAAGATCATGGAATTGTCCGCCCATTCCAAATCTGGTATTGGGAAGCCAATTCAATGCATCCTGGGGGCTCCACCATGGACCCCCAGTACTGCCAAACCAGCTCTCTGCGGCTTGCACTGCAGCTTCAGCTGCTGCCGCTTCACAGACAGAGTTCTGCCCTCCTGGGGTCTGGGCAGCCCAGTCCCAGGAAGGCAGAACAAAGCATTTCCTCTAAGAGCAGGGTGTTACACCCTTTCCCTTTGGAAATAGGTGTTACAGGCTGGGGAGGGGTAGCCTCCCCCAGACTCTGGAAATACTTTGAAGGGCACAGATAGTGCCCTGCTTGCATAAACCAGTCTACACCAGTTCAGGGACCCCTGCTCTGGTGGGAAACTGGACAAAAGAAAGGGGAGTGACCACTCCCCTGTCCATCACCTGCCTAGGGGTGGTGCCCAGAGCTCCTCCAGTGTGTCCCAGACTTCAGCCATATTGCTTTGCAAGATGTAGGGGCACTCTGGAGGGCTCTGAGTGGCCAGTGGCAGCAGGTGACGTTACAGACCACTCTTGATAGGTCCAAACCTGATAAGGTGGCCAACCACCTTCTCAGGGTTATTTAGGGTCTCTCCTGTGGGTTCTTTTCAGATTCTGCTTGCAAGTATCCTTCAGAAATCCTCTGCAACAACTTCAGCATCCTGACCTCAGATCAACCTCAGCCTGCTCCAAGAAATGCTGTAACTGCAACAAAGTGTCTACAAGAGACACTTTTCTTCAGCAACCTCACCTCCAAGTCAGCAACTGCAACAGTTTCCATGGTGTGCATGCTCTGGGCACTCCCTGTCTTCATCCTGCACCAGAAGGACCAACGATATCACCAGTGGAGTGACAGAGTCACTCCCCTGCTCCAAGCAGGCACCTTCCAAGGGAATGACCGGTATACTGGGACTCATCTCACAGCGACGAGCGTGCTCCTAAGAACACAGCGGTGGACATCGTCGACATAGACTGTCCTGAGGTCCTGCTGATGCAATTTGGAGGAGGTAAGATCTTGCCTTCCCAGAGAATGATGGTACCCCTGTGTTTTGTGTCTTCTTCACCTACTGAGGCCTCTGTGCACTCTTTGCAAAATTCCTTTGTGCACAGCCTGGCCCAGGTCCCCAGCACCCCACACTGCAACGCTCAACTCGCTGAGTTATTCTCCGGTGGCGTGGGACCTTCTTTTGTTGTGCTGCATCAACTGCTATTTGCACCTCTTTGAACCCGGACACTGCGGCTTCTGTGGGTGCTGTCAGGCATCCTGAGGAATCTATAAATTGACGAGAGCCTTCTCTTCCTCCTCACACAGAGTTAACACCTCCAGGTCCCTCCTGGGTCCATCCAGCGCCATTTTGATAAAATACACACTTTTGCCGTAGCCAAAGCTTGTTGGCGCGTTCCAACAAGAAATCTCATCTGCAATGATCTTCACGCCGTGGGACATCTTTTGCATCATGCAGGAACCCTCTGGCATCTTCTTAGGGTATATTTCTGCAGTCTTCAACTAACCATAGACTCTTCTTTTGCACCCTCTTCTGAGTTGACAGGGAGTCCTGTCCTTACTGGAACTTCTTTTGACTTCTGGACTTGGTCCCCTTCCTTTGCAGGTCTTCAGGTCCAATAATCCAGCTTTTGTTCTTTGCAGACTTGGATGACTGCTGCAAACTCCCAAAAAACGAGGTGTAGTGTGTCCTAAGGAAGCCCACTGTACTTTACTCCTGCTTCTATGGGCTCTGGGGTGGGGTAATTTACTTACCTTTACTGTATTCTTACTCTTCCAGAGATTCTGCACACACTACACTTGTCTTGGGGGGAATTTGTGATTCACACTGCACTTTTTTAGTATATGGTTTGTGTTGCCCGTAGACCTATTTTCTCCCATTGCATTCTATAGGATTACCTACTGTTTGCATTATTCTATGACTATTTACTTGTCTAATTTTGGTGTCTAGTGTATATATTGTGTATAATACTTACCTCCAGAAGGACTATTGTCTCTAAGATATTTTTGATACTGTGTCACTCAAATAAATGCCTTTATTGATGGTAACACTGAGTATTGTCTTTACTTGTGTATAAGTACTGTGTAACTATAAGTGGTATTGCATGAGCTTTGCATGTCTCCTAGTTCAGCCTAAGCTGCTCTGCTGTCGCTATCTCTATCAGCCTAAGATGCTAGAACACTACTACATTCACTAACAAGGGATAACTGGACTTGGTGTAAGTACCCAAGGTACCCACTACAAACCAGGCCAGCCTACTACTGACATTCCCTGGCTCAGGTATGTCAATCTGATGTTCTCCCGCCTTGGGGTAGAGGATTATTTCCAGGATCCCAACTCCTTACCGGGGGGGGGTGGGGAGGGGGGTTAAACAGAGATTTAAGGACTTGTATTGCCATTTTATTTATGATTCAATTTTAACTGGCAATATGCCTGGGGCTCTGGAGAGCCTGCTGCCACAGCCATTATTTCCTAAATTATATCTTAATTTCATCACTTCTGAGCGGCACAGGTTCTTACTTGAAGTCCATACACCATTTATTGACATTTCCCATCCAAGGCACTTGATTTAAAGAACTTCCAACGATGCGGCTGTGATAGTAGATCGTGCCAAAGTACTTTTCACTTTATTCTTTTGTGCAATTTATATACTGTTCCAAGGAGAAGGTATCTACGTCCAGTTCTTCTTCCCATGGGTATTAGAATAGTCGTCCTGCCTTTTCTTATTTACAGGACCAGGGAAGTGAGGGGACAATTTTATAAATGCTGCTATCTGAATTCGTAAGTGTTATTAATTGTTTTTAATCTGTTTTTATATTTATATTGTTATTTATTTTTATTTATGTCTTGACTATGATGTTTGTAACTGATTGTGGCTTTTATGGCTCTTTTGAGCTGAATAAAGTATTTTTATGATGATGATGATGAGTATGCATTCTGTTGCAGTGTATTGACCCTCAGGCAGCCTACCACAATCCAAACATTGTGCAATGTCTGTGTGTGTATGTTGTGCATCTAGCCATTTGTACAGCCTTATACTTGAGGATGCCAGTATAGTGAACTCATAGTCTGATGACTGTGAACAGAGGCATGCATCATGTGCATGGGAACACAGTGCAACTCATATAGTTACCATATGCTACATCAATGTTTGCAAGCACATAGCAAATTCATTGTGGAATCTCACATAACACATATAAATGTGGATTCCTTAAATGTGCCGGTGCTGTATTGGCTACCTAGTCCAAGTGCTGGCACACTTGCCTCATTAGGCAAGAACGCAACTGTTACCTTCTGGGATGTATGTGACTGTGGTGGTGTAGGAAAGTACCATCTTTCTTGGCATGTTACCCCCAATTTCTACCTGTTTGTCAGTATGCTTTGCCTATCTCACTGGGATCCCGCTGGTCAGGTCCCCATTGCTCATAGTGTGTGGCCTAATGTGTGTGTTGTCAATAGTGCTTAACTGTGTTACTGAAGTTCTGCTAACCAGAACTTCAGTGCTTATGCTCTCTCTGCTTCCAAATTAGTCACTATAGTTTAGTGACTTCATTTACCAATTCCAATTGGCACACTGGACCCCTCTTATAAGTCCCTAGTATGTGATACCTAGGTTTCCAGGGCATTCGGGTTCCAGGAGATCCTTACCGGCTGCAGCATTTCTTTTGCCACCCATAAGGAGCTCAGACAAACCCTTTCACAGGACTGTCACTGCAGCCTGCATAAAATAGTGCACACATTATTTCACAGCCAATTTCACTGCACTTCAGTAAATTATAAGTCACCTACCTATATGTCTAACCTTCATTTACTGAAGGCTAGGTGCAAAGTTACTAAGTGTGAGGGCACCCTTGCACTAGCAACGGTGCCCCCATGCTGTCCAGGGCCAATTCCATGGACTTCGTGGGTGCAGGGACACCATTACACGTGCGAACTACATATAGGTCAAAACCTATATGTAGCTTCACAATGGTAACTCCCAATATGGCCATGTAAGTTGTCTAATATCATTAAATTGTCCCCCTATTCCAAATTTGGTATTGGGGCCAATCCCATGAATCTTGGGGGCTCCACCATGGACCCCCAGTACTGCCAAACCAGCTCTCTGAGGCTTGTACTGCAGCTACAGCTGCTGCCACCTCACAGACAGGGGTCTTCCCTTCTGCGGTCTGAGCAGCTCAGTCCCAGGAAGGCAGAACAAAGCATTTCCTTTGGGAGGATGGTGTTACACCCTCTCCCTTTGGAAATAGATATTACAGGCTTGGGAGGGGTAGCCTCCCAGAGCCTCTTGAAATGCTTTGAAGGGCACAGATGGTGCCCTCCTTGCATAAGCCAGTCTACACCGGTTCCAGGACCCCCGGTCCCTGCTTTGGCACAAATCTGGACAAAAGAAAGGGGAGTGATCACTCCCCTGTCCATCACCACCCCCTGGGTGGTGCCCAGAGCTCCTCCAGTGTGTCCCTGGCGAAAGCCATCTTGTTTTCCAAGGTGTGGGGGCAGTCTGGAGATCTCTGAGTGGCCAGTGCCAGCAGGTGATGTCAGAGACTCCTCCTGATAGGTGCATACCTGGTTAGGTAGCCAATTCCCCTCTCAGGGCCATTTAGGGTCTCTCTTGTGGGTTCCTCTTCAGATTCAGCTTGCAAGTTTCCACCAGGAATCTCCTGCAACTCCTACTTCTTCCTCTGACCGTCGGATCAACCACAGACTGCTCCAGGAACCACTGTAACTGCAACAAAGTATCCAAGAAGGCTACTGTCATTCTGCATCTTCAGATCCAGCCAACAACTGCAACAGTTTCCAAGGTGTGCATGCTCTGAGGACTCCCTGTCTTCACCCTGCACCGGAAGGACCGAAGAAATCTCCCATGGAGTGACGGAGTCACTTCCCTGCTCCAGCAGGCACCTACTAAGACGACAACCGGTTCTCTGAGACTCCTCTCCTGACTACGAGCGTGGTCCCTGGAACACAGGTGGTGGACCCCTTCAACCCAGACTGTCCTAAGGTCCAGCTGCCAAATTTGGAGGAGGTAAGAGCTTGCCTCCCTGATTTGCGACAGTACCGCTGTGCACTGTGTCATCTCTAGCTCCTGAGGCCTATGTGCACTATTTGCAAGAATCCTTCATGCACAGCCTGGCCCAGGTCCCCAGCACTCTATCCTGTGACGCTCAACTCACTGAGTTGTTCTCCGGCGGCATGGGAGCTTCTTTTGTAGTGCTGCAGCAACCGCAATTTGCACCTTTTTTGTCCCCATGTCCTGGGACCTCCGTGGGTGCTGCCTGGCCATCTGTGGGCTCCCTCCAGTGTTGGGTGCCCCCTCTGCCTCCTCAGTCCAAGTTCAGGCCCCAGGACCCTCCTGGGTCCAGGCAGTGCCATTTTGACGCAATCTGTGACATTGCTTGAACCAAGGCTTGTTGGACGAATCCAGCACTGGAACTTGTCTGCATCCAACATGTCGACGTGGGACATCCTTTGCATCATGCAGGAAACCACAGCCATCTTCTTTGGTTCTCTTCAGCAGACTTCATCCAACCGGAGAATCCTCTTTTGCAACATCTTCTAGGTTGGCAGGGGCTCCTGTCCTTCCTGGAATCTTCTGCGACTTCTGGACTTGGTCTTCTCTCTTTACAGGTCTTCAGGTCCAGTAATCCATCATTTGTTGCTTGCAGTCTTGCTTGGTTCTTACAATAACTCTTATCACGACTTGTAGTGTGTCCTGGGGAAACTTGCAGTACTTTACTTTTACTTTTCTGGGCTCTGGAGTGGGGTATTTTACTCACCTTTGTGGTTTTCTTACACTCCCATTGCCCCTCGACACACTACACTTGCATAGGGGGGAATTCATGATTCACATTCCACTTTCTTAGTACATGGTTTGGTTTGTCCCTAGGCCTATTTCTTCCTATTGCATTCCATGGTATTTTCTACTGTTTGCACTATTCTGTGAGTATTTACTTACCTGATTTTGGCCTTGTAGGAGGCTGGACTGGCTTGTAGTGAGTTCCAAGGGGTACTTGCACCTTGCACCAGGCCCAGTTCTCCCTTATTAGTGTATAGGGTGTCTAGCAGCATAGGCTGATAGATAATGGTAGCTTAGCAGAGCAGCTTAGGCTGAACTAGGAGACGAGTGAAGCTCCTACAGTACCACTTAGTGTCATATGCACAATTTCATAAGAAAACACAATACACAGTTATACTAAAAATAAAGGTACTTTATTTTTTATGACAATATGCCAAAGTATCTCAGAGTGTACCCTCAGTGAGAGGATAGGAAATATACACGAGATATATATACACAATACCAAAAATATGCAGTATAGTCTTAGAAAACAGTGCAAACAATGTATAGTTACAATAGGATGCAATGGGAACACATAGGGATAGGGGCAACACAAACCATATACTCCGAAAGTGGAATGCGAACCACGAATGGACCCCAAACCTATGTGACCTTGTAGAGGGTCGCTGGGACTATTAGAAAATAGTGAGGGTTAGGAAAATAGCCCACCCCAAGACCCTGAAAAGTGAGTGCAAATTGCACTAAAGTTCCCCCAAGGACAAAGAAGTCGTGATAGAGGAATACTGCAGGAAAGACACAAACCAGCAATGCAACAACGATGGATTTCCAGTCGAGGGTACCTGTGGAACAAGGGGACCAAGTCCAAAAGTCACAAGCAAGTCGGATATGGGCAGATGCCCACGAAATGCCAGCTGTGGGTGCAAAGAAGCTTCTACTGGACAGAAGAAGCTTAGGTTTCTGCAAGAATGACATGGGCTAGAGACTTCCTCTTTGGAGGACGGATCCCTAACGCCGTGGAGAGTCGTGCAGAAGTATTTTCCTACCGAAAGAACGCCAACAAGCCTTGCTAGCTGCAAATCGTGCGGTTAGCATTTTTGGATGCTGCTGTGGCCCAGGAAGGACCAGGATGTCGCACATTGCGCCAGAAGGTAGAGGGGACATCGAGCAAGACAAGGAGCCCTCTTAGCAGCAGGTAGCACCCAGAAAAGTGCCAGAAACAGGCACTACGAGGATGCGTGAAACGGTGCTCACCCGAAGTTACACAAAGGAGTCCCACGTCGCCGGAGACAAACTTAGAAAGTCGTGCAATGCAGGTTAGAGTGCTGTGGACCCAGGCTTGGCTGTGCACAAAGGATTTCCGCCGGAAGTGCACAGGGGCCGGAGTAGCTGCAAAAGTCGCGGTTCCCAGCAATGCAGTCTGGCGTGGGGAGGCAAGGACTTACCTCCACCAAACTTGGACTGAAGAGTCACTGGACTGTAGGAGTCACTTGGACAGAGTTGCTGGATTCGAGGGACCTCACTCGTCGTGCTGAGAGGAGACCCAAGGGACCGGTAATGCAGCTTTTTGGTGCCTGCGGTTGCAGGGGGAAGATTCCGTCGACCCACAGGAGATTTCTTCGGAGCTTCTAGTGCAGAGAGGAGGCAGACTACCCCCACAGCATGCACCACCAGGAAAACAGTCGAGAAGGTGGCAGGATCAGCGTTACAGAGTTGCAGTAGTCGTCTTTGCTACTATGTTGCAGTTTTGCAGGCTTCCAGCGCGGTCAGCAGTCGATTCCTTGGCAGAAGGTGAAGAGAGAGATGCAGAGGAACTCGGATGAGCTCTTGCATTCGTTATCTAAGGAATCCCAAGAGACAGAGACCCTAAATAGCCAGAAAAGAGGGTTTGGCTACCTAGGAGAGAGGATAGGCTAGCAACACCTGAAGGAGCCTATCAGGAGGAGTCTCTGACGTCACCTGGTGGCACTGGCCACTCAGAGCAGTCCAGTGTGCCAGCAGCACCTCTGTTTCCAAGATGGCAGAGGTCTGGAGCACACTGGAGGAGCTCTGGGCACCTCCCAGGGGAGGTACGGGTCAGGGGAGTGGTCACTCCCCTTTCCTTTGTCCAGTTCGCGCCAGAGCAGGGCTAAGGGGTCCCTGAACCGGTGTAGACTGGCTTATGCAGAAATGGGCACCAAATGTGCCCATGAAAGCATTTCCAGAGGCTGGGGGAGGCTACTCCTCCCCTGCCTTCACAGCATTTTCCAAAGGGAGAGGGTGTAACACCCTCTCTCAGAGGAAGTCCTTTGTTCTGCCATCCTGGGCCAGGCCTGGCTGGACCCCAGGAGGGCAGATGCCTGTCTGAGGGGTTGGCAGCAGCAGCAGCTGCAGTGAAACCCCAGGAAAGGCAGTTTGGCAGTACCAGGGTCTGTGCTACAGACCACCGGGATCATGGGATTGTGCCAACTATGCCAGGATGGCATAGAGGGGGCAATTCCATGATCATAGACATGTTACATGGCCATATTCGGAGTTACCACTGTGAAGCTACATATAGGTAGTGACCTATCTGTAGTGCAGGCGTGTAATGGTGTCCCCGCACTCACAAAGTCCGGGGAATTGGCCCTGAACAATGTGGGGGCACCTTGGCTAGTGCCAGGGTGCCCTCACACTAAGTAACTTTGCACCTAACCTTTACCAGGTAAAGGTTAGACATATAGGTGACTTATAAGTTATTTAAGTGCAGTGTAAAATGGCTGTGAAATAACGTGGACGTTATTTCACTCAGGCTGCAGTGGCAGGCCTGTGTAAAAATTGTCAGAGCTCCCTATGGGTGGCAAAAGAAATGCTGCAGCCCATAGGGATCTCCTGGAACCCCAATACCCTGGGTACCTCAGTACCATACACTAGGGAATTATAAGGGTGTTCCAGTAAGCCAATGTAAATTGGTAAAATTGGTCACTAGCCTGTTAGTGACAATTTGAAAGAAATGAGAGAGCATAACCACTGAGGTTCTGATTAGCAGAGCCTCAGTGAGACAGTTAGTCATAACACAGGTAACACATTCAGGCACACTTATGAGCACTGGGGCCCTGACTAGCAGGGTCCCAGTGACACATACAACTAAAACAACATATATATAGTGAAAAATGGGGGTAACATGCCAGGCAAGATGGTACTTTCCTACAGGCCTCTAGTGTATATATTGTGTATAATACTTACCTCCAGAAGGAGTATTGCCTCTAAGATAATTTTGGCCTTGTGTCACTAAAATAAAGTACCTTTTATTTTGGTAGCACTCAGGCCCATATTTATACTTTTTGACGCAAAACTGAGGCGGCGCAGTTTTGCGTCAAAAATATTACCGCCGGCTAACGCCATTTTGGTGCGCCGTGCGGGCGTCATATTTAAACTTTGACGCACGGCGGAGCAAACAACAGGTGGGAGTCATTATTTTTGACGCACACCGCAGCGTCAAGTTGTAAAGGAAAACGACGTTAACGCGGCGGAAATGACTGTGGGTCGATTTACGACACCGCAAACCGGATATGCGCTGTTTTTTTTACGCAATAGCGTCAAAAAACACAGCGAACACAGCCATTTCACCAGAGGAGAGCCAAAATGGATCCCAGACGCCACTACAGACCCCAGGAAGATGACAGCAGACCAGGAACCAGCCAGGAGGAACCACACAAGAACCAGGACACTTTTAAGAAGAAAAGAAAGTGTCGCTTTAGTGCAGAGGAGCAGGAAATTCTGGTTAAAGAGGTGACGAAACACCAGCACCAAATGTTTGTCACATCAAAGTTGCCAATCAGTAGGGGAGAGGCTATATGGCAACAAATTGTCGACAAGATTAACAGTGTGGCTGAAGTACTCGGAACAGTCATCGAGTGCAAGAAAAGCTGGCATGACTGCAAACGCAGGACCAAGGAAAAGATGGCAAGGAACAGGAAGGCAGCACTGCAGACTGGAGGTGGGAGTCCAGCACACCAGGAGGCCCTGGACCACATGGAGGAGATGGTCGCAGCCGTCATCCCTGAGGAGATCGTCACAGGGATTCAAGGACAGGACAGCGCAGACTACCAGGAGACAACGCACATGCAGGGTAAGTCACAAGGAGAATTATAATGCAATAATGTTAACTGCAAGCGGGGGGATACCTACCACAAAATGCATGGAAGTCAACATATACATGGAGTGGCATGGGTAAAGGGGCATGGCATTGGGGCATGGCCTGCACAGACAGAAGCTGGGGCACACCATTACACTACACCAACAACAGTCCCATGGGGGCATGCTGCCATGCCAACGATGGAGCAAAGGGAAAGCCACGCCAGGAGGGAAGGGCACAACGTCAAACTGACATCCTGGCACACGTCAGCCACCATATCCCCTACATTAACTAGGGCCCTATTTGCAATCCTCTAGCCAAACCGACAACTGCAATGTTACTGCGACAACAGTTCCCACTACCACCTCTGATCTGTGTGCAGCTCAAGTAGCCAATGGCAGTAACCTCCCCATGGATCATACACACCTAAATTAGGGGGTGAGGATGACATCTGCAACAATCCCCTGAAACAAGACAAAGGCCCCAGTACCCTCAAATGTCAATGCCCATAGTTGTCACAAACATCAGCCAAAGTAAACAACAATAGGAGCGACACAGCACTAAGGACACACCCATGCTGCATATGTCAGGGTCCATCCTGTGCCTGGGTAACAAGGCAACATCCCAAATGTCATACTGCTCAGACAACAGCATAGAGGAGGGGACACATGTAACTGGTCACTGAAATACACATGCACAGTCAGAGGACGAAATAGGACACTGATACGACTATCAGGGCAATCCAATGTAACACACATTACCCAACATCAGCAGGACCCATTAACAATGTCAACATCCATATCGGATAATAACATTGCCATGCATAGGATATGCCACATGTCAATTACATTTAAGTCGATGTGAACGATCAGGGATTGGGGCAGGTCCAGATTGTTAAGTATGCTGCAAGGGCCATCAGAACACCCACAGCCAGTGAAAGATCTCACCATGAGAATGGATGTACACGGAGGGTCGAGTAGGAAAAGAAGATGGCTAAAATCAACACCTAGAGGCGATGAGGCTGACAAGTCTAATAACTCAATAACATACATGTGACACACAGGTGGGCCATAGGCCTGAAACAATGCCCATCTGAAGGACTGCAGATATTAACACAAAACAAGATCACAAAGTGAATTCATCAAAAGGCAGGCACGTCACATCAAAATTGCCACAACACAGACACACTAATTGTACCCTGTTTCATTGCAGAGGAAGATGGATCTCCTGCCGATATGCCTGTCCCAGATTTCCCTGATGACATGGATGACGAGCCGATAAACATTCCCCAGGAGACTATTCAAGAGGTCCTTGAAATCCTCCAGACCCCACCTTCTGTCACAAGGAAGAGCACAGAACAAGCAGCCATCGCAGAGGAATCACCCACCACCCCAATTGTAAGACCTGCCAGCTCCAATACAGCTGAGGACTCAGACGACACTGGCACCAGCTTTGAGAGAACTGTAGTGGGAGTACAGCGGGAGCTGGCCAAGGAGGTGCGGGTGGGGATGCAAAATATGGCAGCCAGCCTTGAGGGGGTGCGTTCGTGCACGATGTCATTTGCAGATCAGGCAGCAGCTATGCAAGCCCTAACATCTATCTTGCAGGAACTGCAGAAAACCCGGAAGGAAATCAGCACAGCTGTAATACAGTTGACCCAACACCTACAACAGCAATCCTGTCCACGCATGTACAAATGCAACATTGAACCCCTCAGGGCCGACCTGGCTGCCTTCCATCGTGATGTGGCTGCTATTCTCAAGAACCAGCAGGCCATCCTTGCAGCAGTACTGCCCTTAAGACCTTCACAGGGAGCAGCGACTGGGATGTCTGACTCCACGTCTTCTAACACTGAGGTGTGTGTTGCCCCTTCACAACCAACAGCAACAAGGACAAAGCAGGCAACACACACATCAGAAGAAGAAGACATGGAACCGATCACATTCACAAGGAAAAGTACCCGGAAGCACTTGTCCCTGCCACATGGCCAACTATTACCAAAGTCCTGCGTTTTGAAACATGACAGTCTTACAACAACTGTACTCAAGCACTGTTCTGCTAACCACTGTATATCTTGTCACCCAGCCCCGTGATTGTCTCTCTCCTACTCATTGGCTAAGTCTGTCCCTCTGCACTGTCTGAAACAGCAACCCCAGCATGACAAAAGCATTTTGGTAAACCCTTGTGTTGGATCACAATGGAAGATATCACTATAATGGACTCACAATCATGGACAATGTACATATAGCACTACAGCACTTTTCAATAAATAGCATTTACACAACAAATCTGTCTCTGGGTAATGTGACATATCAACTGTGTAGTAGATAACTGAAATGTGCCTACTGTCAAATTACGCAGCTTGTCAATACAACTGTCCAGATATTATGTAGTTAGAGAAATCTGCACAGTGACCATGATTGCATCATACTCTGCCCATCCTGAGGGAATAATCTGATGAAGTGAGAAACCATACACCACCATGCTGTGTAGGACAGAAGAATGCTTCCTCAGGGGATAACTAAGTCATCAAATAGTGCCCGCTAAATGTTGTCAACATGCAAAAATAACACAATAAACATGCCACACTAATCTAAGTAAATACAAAAAAAACTGCACAAATGAAGGTGTCTGAGTTAACATACAAATAGGTAATCATGCCAAACTGTGTCACAAATGATGTATGAGGGTCATGAAGACAAGAATACAAGATTGCCCCTGAGAACTCATCTTATAAGGGTGTGCATGATCATCACCCTGCAGTCACACCTAAAACTGTTTCCCCAATATCAAATCTGGAAGCACTGTTAGTGACTTTGAAAACACACTTATCAACAGAAACACATTGGGAACCATATTAACTGTGATTGGTGGTTGCAACAAAGGGTAGACACTTTGCAAGGTAGCTCAGGGCTAGCTGCCAATCGTATGGCTCAGTTGGGATTTGTTTTTAGCATAGGACACAGATGTTATAGTACAAAATTGATGTACACTGAATCCAAACCCACGATCAAGTACCATTCAACACATACTATTAAGGGGTAACCAAATATTTATTAAAAGCTAACCATAGATGAGGAAACTTAAGGAAAAATCTTACCTACCCTAATCTACCCTGACTACTCATTACCCACAACTGTCCCTAACTAACCTAAGCTACACTTACTAATCACATGTAACGAAACGTTCTAAACATCTACCCCATGCCCCCCTTATGAGACGGGACACATTGAGGACAACACATACTAACCTAAACACATACTATACTATCCTAAACAAATATATATATATATATTATATATATATATATATATATTTTTTTTTTTTTTTTTTTTACACACAAGAACACCAACATAGCCAAAACACCCACCCACCCACACATGTAATAAGTAAAAAAAGAAACAAGCAGGACCCCCTACCCCCCACCCACTAACACTGACTAAACTAACAGCCTATACTAACCCAACACTAAGCCCCCTAAGCCCACTAACTATAAGAACAAGGAAAGAGGAGGGAGTTGAGGGTATCATGTCCATCAATTCAACTGTCTAGAGGTTGGCCCTCCGGAGGGTCCTCTTTATATCCTTGACCCGCCGTTTAATGTGCTGCACGTCCCGGCTCAGGTGGCTCACCTTGCGCAGCACTTTGTCCATCTTATGTTCAAGTCTATTAAAGGCTGCAGGGTCAACAGCTGGAGCAGTGGCAGTCTGGGTACCAGTGGAGGAGGTCTGTGTGGGCTGTCCTGCACCGGTGGCAATGCTGGGGCCAGGAAGTCCAGCAGATGTTGGATCAACAGAGGCAGCTGTGGGTGGGGCCACCTGGCTCTGATTGGTGGTTGTTTCTGTGGTGGCCGTGGTGGGCAAAGTAGGCCCACCCTGTGGGAAGGCTCGCCATGCCCCAGAGGTATGTTCATGGCGATATCGCCGGCCCACCCTCTGGAACCCCGACTCCACCAGCAGAATGTGCTGGTATTGCATGACCCGACGCTGAAATTCACAGACCTGGTCTGGAGTCATGTTAGCTGCTGTAAAGACAAATGCAGATATGCTACATTAGTAACTGCATTGTGTGAAACGGCACAGCAAGTTAATCAGACATTACATCTACTGTACTTGTAACAGCTCATACCACGATACAGAGCATTGAATGTCCCTGAGGAAGTATATGGCAGGCCAGACAACAAAGGTCACATCACACAAAGCACATCCATAACCCACAAGATGGGTACCAACTGGCATTGACTTGCAATCTGAGTTCTGACAGTTAACATCTAAGAATCATGCTGCATATCCTCCACCAAGAGCTGGGCTACAAATGTCAGCGTACGAAAAGCAAAACTAAAGCCACATGGTCTGCAAGTTATAACTGGACTTTCCAGTATACCAAGTGCCAAACCTGAGTGTGTATGCTAGTATGCAACCAAACCGTCACTTATTCACAGGTATGTGTAACATACTGGTAGCATTAATACTAGGTACGCCATTTACAAACCCATGGCCGTGTTTGAGGGGGGGCGGTGGATACACAACTATAATTTGCCAACAACATGTACACCGAGGAGTGTATAGGCAACTCCACACATGTTTGTCTCTACAGACACACCACAGGTAAGGTCTATCTACAATTAGGAGTCAGCAAACCCTAGAGCACTCATAGGGTCAGACATGTCAGGAAATGCAGAACTTAGTACACAACATATACTTACAGTGAGGCCTGACTTACATCAGACACAGAGTTGCTAGAACACCCATGATCATGAATTGCATGCACACCTAGGCCATTACACTCAGGTTCCACAGACTTGATGCACTACATGTGGAAGTACATGCTGCTAGGAGGTTCTACCTACTGTTTCAAACTTACGAAGGTAAATAGTGAAGCAGATGTCTATTGGGAAGCTATTAGCTCCACCAATCTTAGAGAATGTGGGTCTGACAGGCTGACTAAATAGGGGCTGACTTCCATTGCGACTCTTGGTGATACAAGTGTCAGACACATGACTATCCCCTGTACTCACGGTGGGGCCTACAGGGATGTCCTACAATCCCTACATGATACCATTGGATACGCATTGGCAAACTCAAAACATGTGAGAACTGCATTCCCACTCATGGAACAAGTGAAAAACTTGCCCAACGCATCACACCTTGCTATGCGTCCAACTCACACAAGTCCATAACCAGCAAACACAACACATAACAGACATATCAACACTTACTGGAGTGGTCGGGGTCCTCAAATGTCGCCACCTCTCCCACAGTGTAGGGTGCCGGTCCACCTGTAAGGTATGGAAGGAAGAAATGTGGTCAAAATCTGTGCACAGTGCAACAATCTCATAATCATTTACAATGTGTAGGCTGAATAAGGACATGGCAGCCATTCAGACATGATGGTACTGCATCTGATATTTCACGGCCAACTTGTACATAGCATGGGTCTCCTGTGACAATTACACACATATCTGCATGCATACAGTGGCCCTAACTATCATGTGGTTGCAAACTTGCCCCATAATTGGTAAGCACTAAAAAATATGTCTCATCATGTGCATCCAAGAGAAACATCTAACGCTTGGTTACTTGAGGACTGCATTACCAGTCAAACATGCCTTGTGGCCATGACACATTCATTGCACATAGGCCCAATGTACAGAGGGAGGGGCAGGGACTCCTGTAAGCCATCCTGTTGTTACAGTATAGTCAATTGGTGTGGCCCAGCTAGGGTGATTTGCACCAAGCACGGAGATGTGAAGCCATGTGCATACACTTGGACTGCCATCCATAATTGGATTGTGGCTCAACTAATTCCAACAAACATCTTAAGATGTTAGCTGAGGGCACCTTACACCTTTTCACAATGTTTTCAAATCATGAACTGACATGCATCCAAAAAGATCAAGAAACACAATAATCCCACACATTCATAGTACTTCTGTGAACGCTTTCCTTCCACACTCACCAGACTAACATGAGACCAATGTTTGAGCCACTTTGCTATTATCAATTGACGTGAAGGCAGCACTCATTTTCAGCATCATGTAGTGATTCTAAAGTCCGTCTAGCAATTGTGTCAACATAGTTAGCCTAAATGTTGGTACATCTGTACTTCTCTGTCAATAATACCCTATATAGACATGATTGGCTCCTATTTTGTTAGCTGTGCTGACAAAAATGCCGCACCAATTTTCTTCATGGTAAAGTTACCTTTAAGTTTGCTGAGCACGTGCTACCTGACAGCTAGCAATTGTAATCCTTGCCATAGTGCATCAATGATCCCCTTATATTTCCCCAGCATTACACACAGTCATCAAGTTAGTTGGCGGACATTGTACTAATCCCCTGATGTCACTACAGAGCATTTAATCGTGCACATTAACAATTGTCGTACTCACCAACAGTGCCACCAATCATGATTCCCAGGTGGTCCAAGAGATCCTGCTCCCTGGTGATGAGGTCTGCCCATCGTTGCTTCAGCTGGTGGTCACTCCTCTGGCTGGCATACACACGCTGCAGGTGATGCAGCACCTTTCCCCACCGGATTCTGCGCACCTCTGTCGGGTACCCCTGTACGACCCTGCCCCCTGCCTGGATCATGAGAGGCAAGAAATGTGTCACCAGCCAGATGAAGCCCCCCAACTCCTCTTCCCCCATCCTGCCAAGACGTGGCCTACCAGACATACTTATAGTTGAAGATAAGGAATAGGGGTAAAAGAAATAGAAAGGGGAAATGGGTGAAAGTAGGGGTAAAAAGACAGAAAAAAAGTAAACCTAAACACTAAAAGAGC
This sequence comes from Pleurodeles waltl, assembly GCF_031143425.1. NCBI lineage: Eukaryota > Metazoa > Chordata > Amphibia > Caudata > Salamandridae > Pleurodeles > Pleurodeles waltl. Next base: position 400,265,352 of record NC_090450.1, on the reverse strand, counting down.
CCAACTATCCCCAAACTAACACTACCCACAACAGACTCCCACAAACAAGAAATACACAAGATAAATGGATAAATGTAGACAAAACACAGTACTACAGTATACACAAACAATATTTATTTCACAAAAGGACTTTACAGATAGCACACAGGACAAATACAGCACAAACTCTCTGGACAACACTCTCTACACAGCCACACAGTCTAGAAGGATCATAGACTGCAAAGTGAAAGTGAAAGTACATCCACTGTACATGGTCTGTAAACAGGATATCCTATTACATCACTTCCTGTATGAAAAGTCCCACCCTTTTCGCGTTATGCGTCATTTTTTGTTTACCAAAACTGTATTTGCGTCATTTTTTTTTACGCACAGACGTGAATATTAACTCGCATCCACATAATGATACATGGACTGTACAAATATCTGGATGCGGGCTAAAATTCACTCCTGTGCGTCAAAAAAAATTATGCAAATACAGTTTTGGTAAACAAAAAATGATGCACACCGCTAGGGACGTCAAAATTACAGTGCATTAACTGGTTTGGGGCATTTGTTACTTGTTTTTTGGTTATTTTACATTTGGAACACATCAGAGATTGGCTAATTGAAAACAGCATGGTGTTGATGGTGTATGTTCACATGTGTGACATCATACTGCAGCGGAACATCATCCACTACACCCTTCACAGTATGTGTACAGTTGGCTGACGTCATAGATGGTCATAAGTGTGGCCTACATATAATGTGTGGCACAAATTGTGCATGTTTGTCATAAGGAGAGGATAGCAATGTGACACACATATGTACAATACCTAAGTGCCTTTGGCTCAAAGTGTGTGCTTTGACAACTAATGTGTTGGTTGTCCAAGTGTGTGTGTATATCACATGAAGCATTATTGTACATATGGTTGTATGAATGTGACGTCCATGTGTACAATCCTAAGATGCAAGTCAAATTTGGAATGAGCAAGGGCATGTGTTAGTCATACATGTAACAACACCCGTAAAGTATACTTCCAAGTTTTAGGGTCACGTAGACACCACATGTGACATAGCATGCACCAGATGGATGGCAGACGCATGTTCATGTCAATGGTCCACATTTTCTACATCCTATGTCCTAGAGTATTGGTAAGAGCTTCCTAGACACTAGTTGATGAATCCCACAGTGAGTCATACACATCATTGAGGAAGTGGGTACCATGTTGTTTGCACAGACAGACAAGGGTCAATCTCATATGTATGATGACACCACAGTTGAGGCCATAGAAGTAAGCCCCAACTATCAAGTGACTGTGGTGGACCAGCATACAAGACAGCACGTGTCCACATATTTCCAGTGATCAATTGCACATAGGTGTCTTGTTCATGTGTGTGGTCCAATGATGATCCTGTAGATTGTTTGGGGTGTAATTTGTCACAGTTCAGACCAGGACTCATCATGAGTCAGTGGCAGCTATTCCTGTAACTACTGAGTATCCTTTGTTGATCAATGTGATTAAAGTAGATGTGGACATGTGAACCAACATGTGGATGGTCCCACCCTGTCACTAAAGACGTGTAATGAGACAGTCAACAGGGCAACCTTGGTGTGCTGAGTGAGATAATGTCTCAATTGTCATGTTCCGGCAGGTGTCATTACAACATTTGTACACAGGTTGGCCTCTGCACTTCCCACTGCATCTGGGAACATCATAGCCTCTGTGCTGTTTATTCTCGCAGCTATTCACCACACACGGCCCATCACTATGTTGTGCGCACTGTGATGCTGTGTGTGAACTGTCATGGTTCTGACATTTGTGTATTATTCATGTACATTATCAGAGGTTGCTGGTTGTGCTGAAAGCCCCGTACCCAATCCCTGCCTATGACCCTGGGACACTGTCACACTTTGTCATTCATGCCTAAATGCAACCCAGACAAGGGATGGGCCATGAATTTTGCATTTCCAAGAGGATGTAACTCAAATGGTACAGTTAAAAGTCAGATGATGCTATACAATGTATTTGGGTATGCATGGAAGAAGCCCATGCCCAATGCCCCTTGATGAATGGGAGGTTTTCTTACGCACGTGTGGTACATATGTAGACACAGGGATACTTTAGTGTGACGCACAGACAGTTGCCAGTCAGGCTGACAGAATGCAAGGTGATTCAGGAGCCAGTTACTTGACAAGTTACGTAATCAGTGGTCTGACTGAGACTGTTTGGAGGACAAACTAGACAGTTGACATGTCAAACTGTGTACGTCCTGTGTTTTTGAAGGTGACAAATGAACCCAAGGGCTGTGTTACACGGCTTAATTAGTATCAATGCTTGACGGTGTATTTGACATAATGGCAACTCCTATGCTGTTCCAGGCATCATCAGGGGCAGTGCTTTTTGAAATGGGTGGTGTGCATGGAGGTGATCACAGGTGTGGGCTGCATCTGTTTCTCACCAGTCCTGTAGGTGAGACTTACATTCTAAGGGCCAACAGACATTTTCACAAGGGAAAGCAATCTACATGTGCTAACAGGGCTTTGGAACTAGAAGACAGTGTATAAATTGACCTGACGTCCATGCAGTCAGATGTTCTATGAAAATGGCATACCTTAGGAAAGGGTGTAGCACACTGGTTTGCTAATGTTGGTCTGTGTGTGTAGAGGAGGTATTATCAGGGTATACATCTTAGTATTCCAGGGACCTATTCCGACAGGTGGGTTGTGACCAGGTGCATGGGTGTGTCAGGAGTTAGGAAATGGGCTGACATGTGCATGGAATGTCATGTGCGCAATGCATGTCATATGTGTGGCACTTGTGCTGTCTATGTTCTGCTTCTATGGAACTCTAGTCACAGATATTCCTTGCAAATATTGGATGCAGTTGGACTAACTGCTGTCAAGGGTCTTGTCAGACATTCCTTTTAGTGATGCCAAAGCACATTGACTGCCTTATGTATGAGGCTTGTTTTCCCCTTATTGAGTGATGGTGTCATAGTTGTGCCATATGCTGCGTTGGACCTTGCTTTCAACATATATGTGTGAAATAGTTGTGGTCCTCTGCTATTGGCCTTCAAAGGAGATATGTACATGATATATGTCATTAAGAGTATGTGTGTATGTGACCATTGTATGTTAGGCATCACATTAGCTCTGGGATGTTCCATGTCCTACTCAGTATCTCAGCAATGCTCCATGAGGCAACACTCTTATTCTGACAAGTAGAGATGAAGGTGTGCAAAAAGGAATAGCCAGACCATGATAAGGTGATTAGAATAGGTGTTTATTTAAATTAGTTAACTAAAGTGGTGAAGGTGAACATATTCAGAACAAATTATTTACAATCTGTTGCCGCCTGCGTGTACCAACAGCTGTGTTCTGTAGTTCCCCCTCCTGTTGCAGGCCAGTATCCTCCTCTTCCTCCTCTTCAGGCATGTGTGGCTCTGGTTCCAGGAGGGGAATGTTTCTTCTGATACAAATGTTGTGCAATATTGCACATGTGAGGATGATCCTACAGACCATCTCGGGGGAATATAGGAGGCTACCACCAGTGATGTCGAGGCAGCGGAACCTTGACTTGAGGATGCCGAAGGTCCGCTCGACAATGCTGCATGTCCTCCTATGGGCCTCGTTGTATAAACGCTCTGCAGCTGTACTTGGGTTGCCAAATGGCATCATAATCCATGGCTGGATGCCATACCCCTGATCAGCTGCAAGAGAAAATGAATGGGATCATGTTGATGTAGCTGGCACTATTGAAAAGACCTTTAATGGCAGTAGTTGTCTTGTGTTGTCTGTGACTCTTTTGTGTACTAATGTGACATCCTATGCTTGTAGGCTGTACCATCTGCATTTGTGTTGTTTCCTTGGCTGAACGAGTGTTTGTCTGCTGACCGTTTGCCATCAGTATGTTTTGGGATTTGCAGTACAGTGTGCCCTCCCTAGCATTGTGACTTGTGATGCAGGTGTCCGTGTGTCTTCACTGGGGGTGAGATGATAGTTCCATGCACAGTTAAAATTGAAAGTGTTGTTAACACGTTCATATCAAAGTACCCTGGACATCCCATACCTTGAAACTTATGCAATGTATTAATGTAAAGGTCATTGGGACACTTACAATTTGCAAGGTGACATTTAGGCAACCACACTCGTTGATGTCTTAACATTAGGCTGTACAGTAATTTCCAATGTGTGACAGGTTCAATGGTGACTTAAGAAACATGGCAAGTGATGCCACGACCTCAGTGTGTTCCTGTTGACATGTTGCTGTTGTGTATGGTGTATGTGTTGTGTGTCCTAGAGGGTTGCTGTGTAGTGGGTATATAAGTAGGTTTTTGTACTTACCAACAAGTAGTCCATTCCCATACCGTCCATCCTGGAAGTGTTCATTGATGGTGCAGTGACGGAAGATGTATGAGTCATGGACACTCCCAGAATATTTAGCCACGATGTTGGTGATCAATCCCTGGTGATCGACTATGGCCTGCACGTTGATGGAATGCGTGTGCTTCCTGTTGCGGTAGAGGTGTTCAGTTGCAGCAGGTGGCACAAGGCGTACATGTGTGCAGTCGATTGCACCAAGGACGTGTGGGAAGCCACTGATTGCGTAGAACCCCTGTTTTGTTTCCTGCTGCTTCTGCAGTGTGTTACGGAAGCAGATGTGGCGGGGTGTCAGTCGAATTATGGCATCCAGTACTTTGGGCAAAAAGGCGGAGAATTATGGTTGTGATATTCCGCCAACCAGGGCACCAGTTGTTTGAAAGGAGCCACTTGCCAGCATGTGAAGTACGGCAAGCAGCTTTGTTTCTGTTAGGATGGTGCGGGGTGTCACCAAAGTGGGGGCCAACTGCTGTTCAATGTTGTGCAGCAGCTGCTGAATGGCCTGCCAGTTCAACCCGTACCTCTGTATGATGTTGTGTTCCTTGAGGCCCTGAAGGGTTGTTCTGGGGCGGAATATCCTCTCCTGCCTTCTGCTCTGCCTTTGGGGTCCCTGCCGGTGTTGTTGTAGCTGCTGTTGTTGCTGCTGGGCTCTGCATCTGCGTGCACGCTGGTTTAGAATCACCTTCATGGCTCCCTGTTGCTGCTCTGCTGCTCTGCTGTTTGTTCTGTGTGTCCTGATCAAATACAGGTGTGTTTGCCCCATTTTAACGCCCGCCCTGACCCGGGCTGTGCATCATTTTCTGGCTCCGCCTCCTGGCCGTGCGTCATTTTTGCCCGAAAGCATAAATACGACGCACTGCAGTTTAAGCCATTTTTTGGACGGGAACGCCTACCTTGCAATAAATTAACGCAAGGCGGGTTGCCGCATCCAAAAAATGACGCACACGGCTGAATTCTGTCGTCTGCGGGCTCGGGCGTCAAAGTTTAAATACGGGGCAAGGTTTGCGCTGATTGTGCGTCAAAATGTTTGACGCACAATCGGCGCAGACGGAGTATAAATATGCCCCTCAGTATTTTCTTTTATTGTGTATAAGTACTGTGTAACTATAGTGGTATTGCAGGAGCTTTGTATGTCTCCTAGTTCAGCCTAAGCTGCTCTGCTACAGCTACCTCTAACAGCCTAAGCTGCTAGAACACTGACTACATTTCACTAACAAGGAATAACATGACCTGGTATAAGGTGTAAGTACCTAGTGTACCCATTACAAACCAGGCCAGCCTCCTACAGCTGGTGTGTCTATCTCTGATAAAAACAATGTTGTCACTCCTACAGCTCCATCTATATGTGTTAGTAAAAACAGGTCACAAAGAGATTCAAAGAAACTCAGTAGTTGTTGAGGAATGATTGCATGTAATATCACTTCTGCCAAGGTAGCAGGCACTGACACATTCCAGGTTAGAGTGGCGTAGTGTGTCATAAAATGACCAAATGAGCAGCTGGTGTGAATGGCTACCCATATTCTAAGATCACAAAAGCCAAATAATGTGAGGCATGCTAATGGTAATCATGTACCTCCTTGGAGGGCATCACACTTCTTTTGGTTACTAAAACTGGCCTAGTGATGACCAAAATATAGGCTAACATGTTAGGCAAATACTTTTCTGCATGTGTAATGTGTCCCACATATTGTTCCAGACACCAAACCCAGACAGCAGATGTATTTGTCACACAGCATTCTTTAGAGACTTTATTCGGTATGAAATAATTCAACCCTTAAATTACATAAATAACAATAAATAACCATAATATCAATAGAACAATAAAATAACAATAATCATAATTTAAAAAACGATCAAACGTCATTTTCAAGGATAATAATCTAAAACGTCCCTTAAAAAAACTCTAGGTTATTACGCCAAGTAATGGCTCCCTTCAAAAACAATCCCAAACCCTCCATACCAATGCATCAGAGGCCATTTGCAGCCACATAAAAGCAGGACGAAATTGCACAAATCCCTTTGGCCTCAGCAGGGGTAATAAAAAAAAAGTCTTCTAAAAGGTGCGTAAAAAACACAGAATAATGTAAAATGGGGCAAGGTCTGCAGGGACACCCGGTCACAGGGACACGGTCTGATAGATTTTTCACTATACTGACCTAACGGAAAGCAGAGATTATTTCTGATGACCCCCAAATGGAATCGAGTAATAAGAGTCCTTTCCCTCAGGTCATTTATTACTAGGAGATAGGGCTAAGGACCCACCCCCATCTTTAACATAATGAAATCCCTTCCCGATTGTTTCCCTAGTTCCTTTCCCTCTCTTTCAACCCTCCGAATTCTTAAGAAATTCTCCTTCACCCAATTTTTATCCTGGCTAGTCAGTCCCTCGGGAGAGTAAAACAAATCCGGCCGCCCCAACTCCTGTGCTACCTTTCTTATGTACATCAGCCAGGGAATGCATTTTACATTATCGCAGGCCAAACAATCCCTTAAATTCTCTCTATTAAAAATTGCAAATTCATTTCTCCAAATCGAAATCCATAACAAGAGGGGAGCCAACTGAATAGTATCTTGCACACTCTCAAGATCTAGTTCTAGATGCAAGCAAAAGCCAGAGGTATTTTGACCAACACCCAATAGTCTTCTACAAAAACGATTTTCTTCAATAATGGGCACGCAGGTGTACATATACACCTAGAGTGCTGCACCATACAACAGGACAGGGAGACATTTTCGCCTATAGATTTCAAGCAGAGGCTTAATGGGTTTGCTTCCTACTCTTACAGCAAAATCAAAAGTAGCACCAACTGAGGCATGGAAGAGCATACTCCTTCTAGCTATAGAAAATAAAAGGTTTCCATGAGCCTTTGTCATCCAAGATTATCCCTAAGTATGGGAATTTATTGACTCTACTAATAGTTTGATCATCAACCTTTAGCTCCCCAACCATGCTCAAAGGTTTTCCACATACCATAAAATGCGATTTCTTATAGTTTATCTCTAGGCCCAAGCCTGACATATAAGATGCGTAGGCTCTAACAGCTTTACGAAGACTATTCATGGTGCAGGCCATAAGGACCGCATCATCCGCATATGTCAACACCCGGACACTAGTGCCATTCACCTTTGGGACATCCCTACAGTGCTCCATCAAGAAATCTGACAATCCATTAGTATATAAGAGGAACAGAGTAGGGGCCATCACACACCCCTGGCGAACAGCCTTGGTGAGCCTAAAACATTCCCCATTTGTCCCCACCCTCACATTGGCAACCGATCCTGAGTGGAGGTACCGGAGCAGCTCCACAATATCAGGATCCATCCCTAACTGGCTTAACCTTTCCCACAATATGGACCAATTTACCTTATCAAAGGCACAACTAAGGTCCATAAAGGCAAGATAGAGGTTGCCCTTCCTAGCTTGCGTATATTTCCCAATCATCATCAGAAGATTAAGGCACTGCTCACGTGTGCCAAGACCTTCTCTAAAGCCATACTGATCCCGGCTCAAAATGTCCTTTTCTACCATCCAGACCTCAATACGCCTTAAGATGATCCGCCCCAAAATCTTCCCAGAAGAGTCAAGTAGGGAAATAGGGCGATAGGACTTCGGGTCATTCCGATCCCCCTTTTTAAAAACTGGAATAATACAAGCCCTTCTCCAAGAGGCAGGAATTCCCACAGTAACTGCCGCATTAAGAACATTTAAAAGAACAGGTGCCCTTAACTGAGGGCAAGATTTGTACAAATCCATGGGAATGGAGTCCGGGCCCGGGGCTTTATTACTAGCACTGCCCTGAAGTGCATCAATAACTTCCTGGAGCGAAAACCTGATCGCTAAATTGGGAACCACCACACATTCTTTTTCCCAATTATTTCTTAGAGGAATTCCCTCAAAAATTCTATAGAAATAATTTACTCAAACCTCCGGGGCAATATTGCAACCTAAACCCTCGGATGTCTCTGTGGCAAAAGAACCTCTATTCACCACATTCCAGAACAAACCAGGATCCTTCAGGACTGTGGCGCGCTCCAACTCTACCCAGGCCTTTGCTTTAAATCTATCCTTACTTTCCCTCAGAGCCCTTTTGTACTCAATCCTTGCTGCTTTCACCGCAGGCCTATCTCTGGGATATTCCTTGAGAGCCGTTTTTATATTTGCCCTGGCATCGTAACAAGCCTTATCAAACCACCCACCTCTGCGCTTGTTGGGACGACTGTCTATCGAAAATAAACAGTCTCTATCTTCTATGTTTAATTCAGCTATTGCATCCATCACTTCTTTTGGGCTCGGAGTCTCTCTCAAAAGTATATCCATAAACAAGGGTAGGTTTCCCCCCACCACTCTCTCAATAACATGTTGGGCATCTACCTGTTTCCAGCCAAGTGGCCGATAGTTTTGCCATCACAGGTGACAGAATACCCTCAATCATCTCCTTAAGCTTTAGCAAAAGAATGTTTGCATCACAGCCCATTGGCTCGCTAGATTGTGTACCACCATATCACTCCTATCCACAAGAGAAGCTTTTGTTTTAGGGACAGATTTCTTCAGTGTCTTTTTCTTCCTTGGCAGAGGGCTACACTTATCCATAGAACAGGCCACAGGAGAAGACAACAAGAGCCTTTTGCTTCTTCTCGAAGGCCCTGGGTCACCTGAGTCCCCTAATTTCTCCGCATGGTCACGCTCTAATACAGCACACAGCTCTCCTCCATGATGGACCACCACCCCCTCCTCCTCCTTCAAGGCCACTGAGGGATCACTGACTAACGACACATGATGCCAATCCTCCATCTCCATAGATAGCCTCCTCTCCGCCAAGTCAATTTCCTTGGTCACGACCCCAACCGCTCTCGCAAGAAAAGAGTCCAAAGTAGTATTTACATTATCCTGCCTGCCACCTCCACCACTCATGGCTCCAGATAGCTGTCCCTTTTTCCGCCCCATTTAGCAAACGGTAGCTCCTCACTGAGGGCAGCAGCAGGATACGCAGTATGAAACAAGGGCTTCAAGCAAAAAAGTCTCCAGGCACTAAAACAATAGGTAATTACCAAAAAAACTCACCATCCACGGCAAGATGAAAGGGGGGTGGCCCAGCCCAACCTCTAACGGTCAAAGCGGGCGCGCACACAGCTTTTACAGCGGGGCTCAGGTCCCGCCCCTTGCCTCCTCTGACCTCCTTCGTGGTCTCCTTGCGCCCCGCGAAGCGGGCGCGCACACAGCTTTTACAGCGGGGCTCAGGTCCCGCCCCTTGCCTCCTCTGACCTCCTTCGCGGTCTCCTTGCGTCCCACAGCATTATACAGTGGCTATTGGGTATTTCCATATAGAAAATGTTGTTTTGCACATATTAACGTGTGTCATATAGGCCTAGCCAGATACCTTACATATCCAGACCCTCAATCTGTGACACATACTCTGTAGACTGACTGAAGAATCCAGTGTATGTGATTTGCTGAGTGTGTGTTGGTTCCGTAACACATCCTATGTCAGAAATGCATACAGATAGTATGTTCCTCAAGTATTGCTATAATCATGTATTGCAATGTGCATTATATTTGTACAGGACTGCAATATCTGTTTAAATAAAAAACAAATACACAACTATCTATGCCCAGCCAAGCATTATAAAAACTACAAAACATAAATAATGCAAGCTATATTCCACGTCCTAGTGTTCGCACCGTTAATACATATGTGCAGTGTTAACACACACATGCAACACACTCCAAATTGTCAAGACTGTCAGCCCAGTAAATTTGGCCAAGATAACTGATCCCTTGGAGTGTTTACCAGTAATACACAATGCACTTTGCTGTAGCACACAAAATAGGCCCATTGTGTCATTTAAATTACACTTGTTAGCTTCTTGCATGATGCAAAGCACCATGCACGTCACCTGGAAGCATGCATCCACGCTAATGCGTCAAAAATGATACACTGTGCATAGGCATGCATTGTGCATAAATCATCCTTTGCCTAATTTTTCTTCAATGTGTTAGAAAAGATAGCGCATTAGTAGAAAATGTGATACATGCACCCAGGGAATGATGCAATTGCTAGGCCATTAGCATAAGTAAGAAGTTACTTTTACTTTCCCTTACAGTCTTTTTGTCTGTGCTGACTGGTGGAGGTGTTAGCTGTTTTTTGTGAGATTTGTGGATTTTTCTGGTGTTGGTGTCTGTGCTGTCCCTGTTTTGTCCCAAAAGTGTTTTTTTCTCTTGTAATAGTATTTTGTATTGTTTTGGGCACTGTGTTGTTGGGTGTTCGTCTTTTGAGGGTTTTGTATTATTAGGGAAATGGGCGAATTTGGAGGGTAAGTTTAGTTGTAGGTAAGTGTGAGAAAGTAGCCTCTTTCTAGCCTTGTTACCCCCACTTTTGGCCTGTTTGAGAGTGTATGTCAGGGTGTTTTCACTGTCTCACTGGTATCCTGCTAGCCAGGGCCCAGTGCTCATAGTGAAAACCCTATGTTTTCAGTATGGTTGTTATGTGTCACTGGGACCCTGCTAGTCAGGACCCCAGTGCTCATAAGTTTGTGACCTATAGGTATGTGTTCCCTGTGTGATGCCTAACTGTCTCACTGAGGCTCTGCTAACCAGAACCTCAGTGGTTATGCTCTCTCTTTACAAATTGTCACTAACAGGCTAGTGACCAATTTCACCAATTTACATTGGCATACTGGAACACCCTTATAATTCCCTAGTATATGGTACTGAGGTACCCAGGGTATTGGGGTTCCAGGAGATCCCTATGGGCTGCAGCATTTCTTTTGCCACCCATAGGGAACTCTGACAATTCTTACACAGGCCTGCCACTGCAGCCTGAGTGAAATAACGTCCACGTTATTTCGCAGCCATTTTACACTGCACTTAAGTAACTTATAAGTCACCTATATGTCTAACCTTTACCTGGTAAAGGTTGGGTGCTAAGTTACTTAGTGTGTGGGCACCCTGGCACTAGCCAAGGTGCCCCCACATTGTTCAGGGCCAATTCCCCGGACTTTGTGAGTGCGGGGACACCATTACACGCGTGCACTACATATAGGTCACTACCTATGTGTAGCTTCACAATGGTAACTTCGAATATGGCCATGTAACATGTCTAAGATCATGGAATTGCCCCCTCTATGCCATCCTGGCATTGTTGGCACAATCCCATGATCCCACGGGTCTGTAGCACAGACCCGGGTACTGCCAAACTGCCTTTTCAGGGGTTTCACTGCAGCTGCTGCTGCTGCCAACCCCTCAGACAGGTTTCTGCCCTCCTGGGGTCCAGCCAGGCTTGGCCCAGGAAGCCAGAACAAAGGACTTCCTCAGAGAAAGGGTGTTACACCCTCTCCCTTGGGAAAAGGTGTTCAGGCAGGGGAGGAGTAGCCTCCCCCAGCCTCTGGAAATGCTTTCATGGGCACAGATGGTGCCCATTTCTGCATAAGCCAGTCTACACCGGTTCAGGGACCCCTCAGCCCTGCTCTGGCACGAAACTGGACAAAGGAAAGGGGAGTGACCACTCCCCTGACCTGCACCTCCCCTGGGAGGTGCCCAGAGCTCATCCAGTGTGCTCCAGACCTCTGCCATCTTGGAAACAGAGGTGCTGCTGGCACACTGGACTGCTCTGAGTGGCCAGGGCCAGCAGGTGATGTCAGAGACTCCTTCTGATAGGCTCCTTCAGGTGTTGCTAGCCTATCTTCTCTCCTAAGTAGCCAAACCCTCTTTTCTGGCTATTTAGGGTCTCTGCTTTGGGGATTTCCTTAGATAACGAATGCAAGAGCTCATAAGAGTTCCTCTGCATCTCTCTCTTCACCTTCTGCCAAGGAATCGACTGCTGACCGCGCTGGAAGCCTGCAAAACTGCAACAAAGTAGCGAAGACGACTACTGCAACTCTGTAACGCTGATCCTGCCGCCTTCTCGACTGCTTTCCTGGTGGTACATGCTGTGGGGGTAGTCTGCCTCCTCTCTGCACTAGAAGCTCCGAAGAAATCTCCCATTGGTCGACGGAATCGTCCCCCTGCTACCGCAGGCACCAAAGAACTGCATCACCGGTCCCCTGGGTCTCCTCTCAGCACGATGAGCGAGGTCCCTTGAATCCAGCAACTCTGTCCAAGTGACTCCCACAGTCCAGTGACTCTTCAGTCCAAGTTTGGTGGAGGTAAGTCCTTCCCTCCCCACGCCAGACTGCATTGCTGGGAACCACGTCTTTTGCAGCTACTCCGGCCTCTGTGCACTTTCCGAGGGAATCCTTTGTGCACAGCCAAGCCTGGGTCCCCGGCACTCTAACCTGCATTGCACGACCTCCTGAGTTGTCCTCCGGCGACGTGGGACTCCTTTGTGCAACTTCGGGTGAGCACCATTTCACTCCTCTTTGTAGTGCCTGTTCTGGCAGTTCTGCGGGTGCTGCCTGCTTCTGAGAGGGCTTCTTGTCTTGCTGGGTGCCCCCTCTGTCCCCTGACCCAATTGGCGACATCTCCACGGCGTGGGACATCCATCCTCCAAAGGGGAAGTCTCTAGCCCTTGTCGTTCCTGCAGAATCCTCAGCTTCTACTGTCCAGTAGCAGCTTCTTTGCACCCACAGCTGGCATTTCCTGGGTATCTGCCCACTCTCGACTTGGTCATGACTTTTGGACTTGGTCCCCTTGTTCCACAGGTACCCTCGTCTGGAAATCCATCTTTGTTGCATTGCTGGTTTTGGTCTTTCCTGCAGAATTCCCCTATCACGACTTCTGTGCTCTTTGGGGAACTTTAGTGCACTTGGCACTCACTTTTCAGGGTCTTGGGGTGGGCTATTTTTCTAACCCTCACTGTTTTCTTACAGTCCCAGCGACCCTCTACAAGGTCACATAGGTTTGGGGTCCATTCGTGGTTCGCATTCCACTTTTGGAGTATATTGTTTGTGTTGCCCCTATCCCTATGTGTCCCCATTGCATCCTATTGTAACTATACATTGTTTGCACTGTTTTCTAATACTATACTGCATATTTTTGGTATTGTGTACATATATCTTGTGTATATTTGCTATCCTCATACTGAGGGTACTCACTGAGATACTTTGGCATATTGTCATAAAAATAAAGTACCTTTATTTTTAGTATATCTGTGTATTGTGTTTTCTTATGATATTATGCATATGACACTAGTGGTACTGTAGGAGCTTCACTCGTCTCCTAGTTCAGCCTAAGCTGCTCTGCTAAGCTACCATTATCTATCAGCCTAAGCTGCTAGACACCCTATACACTAATAAGGGATACCTGGGCCTGGTGCTAGGTGTAAGCACCCCTTGGTACTCACTACAAGCCAGTCCAGCCTCCTACAGTAAGGGTGTTTTTTTGGGAGCAATATGATGGGGAGGGGCAGGTCAAAAATGTGTTGGAGGAGGAATTTGGTGTCTTTCTGTGGCTTCTAGACCACTACGTGCCTAACTTGATTACTCCTGGAGGTGGGGTGAGCCAGGGGTATGCTACCCAAGAGAGGAAGCAGGAGTAGGAGAGTGTGCACCAACACTTGGCCTGTGTCGTTGGCGTTGAATTGAAAGACCAGTCGGGCGGTGTTGTCAGCCAGGAGGCTGGTCTCATTGACCATCTCTGCCATGACCTTGGTGAACCTGTTGATAAGTACATATATCCCATGAGCTTGTAGCTGTGCCTCCTTAGCAAAAATTTGTTAGTGCATGTATGACTCAAAGGGTCATACTTGCTTTTGGGTTATTATGCCATGCTGCAGCCTAGTTCTATTAAGAAAAAGAACCATGCCAAAGACATATGTTCCAGATGTTCAGTGAGTTGTTGGTTGATGGCTTCCTCGAGGACTTTGGCCGGGTAGGGGAGCAGGCAAATCAGTAGATAATTTTTGAGCTCACTGAGGTCGGTGGAGGTTTTTTTCAGGAGTGGTCTGACTTTTGTGTGTTCCCATTTCCCCAGGGAGGCTCCTGTGAAGATGGAGGTGTTTATGACGCTGGTGAGTTCGGTGCTCCCGGCATCACCAACTCAGAAAGCTATTATAGCACAGAGGTATGATGAAGCCAGGCGGGGGAAAGGAATTAGGGTAGGGAACTGCAGGGAGAGAGATCTGAAAAGAAAAGGTTAGAACAAAGATGCATATACTCATTCATAGCAGTATATCTCATCAATAGACTTTTGACTAAAGGCGTCTCCGTGATATCAGATTGAGACCCCTTTTGAAGTGAGGGCGAAACCCCTACTTTGAATCATGGAACAAGAACAAACTACAACCTCAGAACCAAGAGATGGAAAGAGCTTTGGACTATGGTCATACTCTGAATATTAATCCTGTAACAACTATGCATTCATAACATAAACGTTTGATCACAGCCTAGAAATTCTCAGACTTAAATATGCTTTTCACATACTATGCTTTCCAAAAAACAATGAAACTATAATTTGCTTATCTCCAAAAATGCTTTCACATTTACAACTATAGGCCTGAAAGTTTTACTCATTAAACTTGAAGCGCTTTATTCGTTGGGCAAAAGCGCCCTGTTTATTGTTCATGAAGCGCTTAGATTATTATACATGAAGCGCCTTGTTCCTTATGCCAGAAAGCGCTTTCACTTGTCTTATCTGAAGCGCTACAATCGCTATGCTAAGGGGCGCTTTACTCATGTGGCCTGAATCACTTTGATTGTTGTGCCAAGGGCGTTTTACACATGTGAACTGAAGCGCTTTGATTGCTGTGCCAAGGGCGCTTTTCTCATGTGGACTGAAGCGCTTTGATTGCCGTGCCAAAGGCGCTTTACTCATGTGGACTGAAGCGCTTTGATTGCCGTGCCAAGGGAGCTTTACTCATATGGACTGAAGCGCTTTGATTGCCGTGCCAATGGCGCTTTCCTCATGTGGACTGAAGCGCTTTGATTGTCGTGCCAAGGGCGCTTTACTTATGTGGACTGAAGCACTTTACTTCTGTGCTCCGAAGCGCTTTGACCGTCGCACCAAGACTGTTTACTTTGAAAACTGAAAACGCTTTGCTTGTTGTGCTAAGGGGCGCTTTACTTCTTTACTCCAAAGCACTTTGATCGTCGCGCCAAGACTGCTTTACTCTGAAAACTGAAAACGCTTTGCTCGTTGTGCTAAGAGGCGCTTTACCTTTTGGAAGTAACAACTTCCTTCAAGATTGGGATCATCAAGACCTTAAAGCTACGAGTACGACCTACTCGTATCTGAATTTACCATGGAAACAAGGATACTCCGATTTGCCGTCAATCTGCCATGCAGGAAATCTGCTCTTCTTCCGAGGAACCCCCACGAGGTCTGACTGCATCAAAGTCTTCAAAATAGTGAGCAACGTGCTTGGGTGTGGCTGGGCTTTATAGGTCCGCCACACCCCAAGATGGCTGCTGCCTCTAAAAACATGGGAATTGTAGTCCCTTCATAGAATAGCACTGATAAGGGCATCTTGTCCACCAATGTCCTGACCCTGTAACTACATGAGCTTTACCACAGGGCAGACAACGCTGATGGCCACTTTTGGAGCAAGAGGGGATGACAAGTGGTACGCATGAAGCGCTGCAAATCCGCACAGTGGAGTTTCGTGCGGGACCTGGATCGCGCACAGCCTTATTCCTGACAGTGACATAGTAGATGGCTCTGAATCATCTGTGGTAATGTTTTCAAAACTATGGTGTTGATGTTTATGACACATGTACCAACACCAGCACCAAGACCAACAGATGGTCATAACTTCAAAGGTATAACAACCAAAACATTGCCCAAAATTTAGAAATGTGTTCAACCAGTATGTGACCAAAAAGGTGCATGAATTAGGCCAAGAGTTTCAAGAGACAGTGTGTTTGCCTTAAGTCCTAAATTGAGCAGGCCAGAGGTATAGTTTGGGTGTAATACATATCCCAGACAACAGTTACAATAGTCACTCAAACATCAGAGACTGAAGATGTTGCTCCCCTGTCCCCAGCAGCATTTGCCTGTGTAAACAAGGAAGGCAGGACAGCCTAGAGAAGGGCCTGCTGGCTTGTCAGCAAGGCAGTAACATCACAGTGGAATGCACCCATCATTGTAATATAGGATATCTGCTTACGCTCCTGCTACGTATAGCCCCTGTCTGGGTGGCAACCTCACTGGTGTCACATTGGCAGGGCTGTTGTGTGTGCCTCTGCCTCAAGACACCAGTGATGTCAGCTGGGGACTGTTCCAATCTCTGTAGCAAGGTGTAGGTGCCTCTCATTTAATCGGAGATGTCCTTATTGGAACTGAGGCACCTGTGGACTCCCTCTAGGGTGCCTGCAATGGTCTACATCCCTGCCCTATCTCAGGGTGGCAACCTCACTGGTGTCACATTGGCAGGGCTGTTGTGTGTGCCTCTGCCTCAAGACACCAGTGATGTCAGCTGGGGACTGTTCCAATCTCTGTAGCAAGGTGTAGGTGTCTCTCATTTCATCAGAGATGTCCTTATTCGGACTGAGGCACCTGTGGACTCCCTCTAGGGTGCCTGCAATGGTCTACATCCCTGCCCTCATCTCATCTAATATCTGCCGCTGTACCACCTCTTGGCATTGAAATACAACCTGTGGGTCGTCAGAGTCCAGATCTAGCCAGGGACTTGCTGTCGGGGTAGGTTAGGTTGTAGGAGGTTCCTCTGGAGGCCCAATGACGCTGTCAGCCCCTCCCCCTCCCAGAGAATTTGAGACAATGTAATCCAGGAATTGCTGGAAGGTGTCATCGTCCATGGATGGCAGGATGCCATCGGCAGCAGGTTGGTCTTCCTGGGCAGGCAGCTGGTCAGGAGGAGTTGTTTCTCCATCTGCAGTAAAAAGGATATATGTCAATGTTGTTCAATGCTAGATGTCGACAGTACTTATCTGACATACAGGCCCTCATTATGACATTGGTGGTAAATCCTACTTACCGCCATGCCGACTGCCGCCAACTTAACGCCGCCGGGGTGGATAACCGCCAAGCATATTATAACACACACATACCTATCCGTCACTATCCAGCCACACACACATGTCCGCCAGCCCAAAGATCAGTGATAAACTGGCGGTATCCAAACCCACATCGTTACACCAACAGAACTACGCCCACAGCATTAGGACCCACAAATCACCACAACGGAATTCAATGGCGGTAGACCATTGGCGGTACATACTGCTGCGCTCAAAATAAACACACACTAACAAAACAGACATTGGACAATTCAAACTACACACACCTGACACTCAAACACACACCACACTTACACACCCACACAACCATAAAACACACACCCACACTACCCACAACTCTTAACCATTACAAACAATTGCCAACAAAGGGAGACAGCAAGAGCACACACACAACCAGAGCCACATAACATCATTACCTATACACCATCCATGCACCTTACATCACACACCCCAACACATCACCCCATACACCCTCACCCACACCACTCACACTACATCCATGGCACCACAACAACACCCCTGATACTCTGAGGAGCAGCTGAGGGTCATGGTGGAGGAAATCATCAGGGTAGAGCCACAGCTATTTGGAGCACAGGTGCAGCAGACATCCATTGCTTGGAAGATGGAGCTATGGCGGAGAATCGTGGACAGGCTCAATGCAGTGGGACAGCACCCCAGAACGAGGGACAACATCAAGAAAAGGGAGAGCGGCCTACAGGGTAAGGTACATTCCACAGCAGCAAGACACCAACTAGCTGTACAGAGGACTGGGGGTGGACCCCCACCTCCTCTCCCACAACTAACAACATGGGAGGTACGAGTCTTGGCAATCATGCATCCTGAGGACCTGGCAGGAGTAGGAGGAGGACTGGACTCTGGTAAGTCAAATCTCTATCACTATCATCCCCCTACCTGCATGCCATCACAAACCCCCACCCTCACCCTCACCCTCATTCCCATCACTTCACCACCTCCCACATATCCTACCATCACAACCCATTCATCCCAATACCAAGCCCTGCATGTAAGACTGCATTTACATCCCCACAAGTCCCCCAGCCAATGTCAATGGAGAAGAGGTGTCAGCAACATCCAGTCCCCCCCCCCCCCCCCAGAAGAGGTCCACAGTGATGACAGCAGCTCTGCTCGCCTGGATCTGGATGACCAACCTGGCCCATCAGGGACCTCCGGACAGTCGGTTACCCAGTCACACTCTCACACCACCACAGAGCCTCCCCTCTCAGAAAACACCACCACAGCACCCACCCAGCGGGCCCATACCTCTGTCCCCAGGACACGTCAATCAGCAATGTGTCTACCACTACAGGGACTCCAGGGCACACCACAAACACTGGATGATCAGGGACCTGGGGTCAGTGGCAGTGGGCACACAGTTCAGGGGACAAAGACATAGGACAACAGGGAAAGCTTGGAGGACTGCTGTACAACAGGGGGAGGACAGGCCAAGGGAACCGACTCTCCAGGAGGCACTCACCGCGATCCTAGGAGCATACCACCATTCCCAAGAGACGATGGGCCAGATACAGGAAAAGTTGCAGGAGAACATGTGGCTGCAAGAGGGACAGTACCTGGGGATCAGGGAGGACTTGAAGGACATCAACACCACCCTGGTCTCCACTGCAGGGGTGCTGGCAGACATGACCAAAACACTATGAGGGAGGCAGTGGCACACCACCGGGTCCCTACCACTAGCCAAATTGATGAACAGCCCTCCACCTCCGCTGCCACTAGTGGACAGAAGGCCCCCCCACAGGAATAACAGGCCACCAGCACCCCTCTCCATGCAGAAGATGAACCACCCTGCAAACGTCCCCTGGAACTGTTGCCAGGACCCCCACCAGGAAATAAGACTCTCCTGAGTGTCACCCGTGTGTCCCACTCTGTCACTCTGTCCACCTTGAACTGCCATTGCTCCCCTTCCTATGCCCCCTTGGACAATGCACCTGTGATACAAATAGACTGGACTTCAACCTGGTCTTTCCTCCATCATTACCGCAGCCCATTGCACATCCCCCTCTATCTCTTAGCACTTAAATAAACACCCTTTGAAAAAATACAAGTATGGAGTATGTCAATTGATTTTAGTATGTATTCGTGAAACAAGGTTTAAACATTGAAAATCAACTGTACAGAAATGTATGCATAGGAATGACCTGTAGTTGGCTGCAGTCAACACACCAGGGGCGATAGTGGGGCACAAATATCTGTGCCCCACTATGGTAAAATCAGCCTGCCAGTGACAATGTCAAACACAAAACTATCAATTAAATGTGAAGTTACATTGTCTTACCTGTGTGTCATTGGAAGTATTGATCAATTATTGTACTTCTGTTGTCCTCATCCTCATCCTCTGATTCCTCATCTTCACTGTCCACAGGGTCCACTGCTTCCACATGTCCATCTTCAGCCTCATCCTCCTGCAGAAAAGACACCTAGGGGCATATTTATACTCCGTTTGCGCCGGATTTGCGTTGTTTTTTTTTACGCAAATTCGACGCAAAACTAACTCCATATTTATACTCTGGCGTTAGACGCGTCTAGCGCTAAAGTCCATGGAGTTTGCGTCACTTTTTAGCGTGGACACCTACTTTGCGTTAATGATATACAAGGTAGGCGTTCCCGTCTAAAAAAGTGACTCCGAGAAATGTGTGCCGTATTTACACTCCCGGGCAAAAATCACGCCCGGGAGTGGGCGGGTCCAAAAAAATGACGTCCAGCCGCTTTAGCGTCGTTTTTTAGCGCCTGGTCAGGGCAGGCGTTAAGGGACCTGTGGGCTCGGAAGGAGCCCAGAGGTGCCCTCCCATGCCCCCAGGGACCCCCCCTGTCACCCTTGCACACCCCAGGAGGACGCCTAAGGATGGAGGGACCCATCCCAGGGAACATAAGGTAAGTTCAGGTAAGTAATTTTTTTTTTTTTTTGTGGCATAGGGGGGCCTTATTTGTGCCCCCCTACATGCCACTATGCCCAATGACCATGCCCAGGGGACAGAAGTCTCCTGGGCATGGCCATTGGGCAAGGGAGCATGACTCCTGTCTTTGCTAAGACAGGAGTCATTTCAATGGGGGTTGGGAGTTAAACAAAATGACGCAAATCGGGATGAGGCGAACATTTTGCCTCAGCCTGACTTGCCCCATTTTTTGGCGCCCAAGCTCCATATTCCCCTACGCCGGCGCTGCCTGGTGTACGTCATTTTTTTTCACGCACACCAGGCAGCTCCGCCGGCTAACGCCAGCTAACGTCATTGAATAAATACGGCGCCCGCATGGCGCTTCAGAATGGCGTTAGCCGGCGTTAGATTTCTTGACGCACAACTGCGTTGGCGCAGTTGTGCGTCGAAAAGTATAAATATGGCCCCTGGTGACTTAAAACAAGGTTGTGCAACATACAGCATGCCACGATGATCTGGCAGACCTTCTTGGGTGATTAGTACAGGGATCCACCTGTAAGATGGAGGCAACGAAACCTGGCCTTCAGGAGGCCAAAGGTCCTCTCTATAATTCTTCTTCTTCACCCATGTGCCTCATGGTAACGTTCCTCTGCCCTTGTCCTTGGATTCCTCACAGGGGTCAGTAGCCATGAGAGGTTGGGGTAACCAGAGTAACCTGCAAATATCAAGGGACAACTGTTAGCCACACACCAACCCTTAGGGCCCACTCCATAACCATACACCAATATCCGCTGGGTGGGAGCCAGGGCTCACCTATTAGCCACACCCTGTGCTGCTGGAGTTGAGCCATCACAAATGGGATGCTGCTATTCCTCAGGATAAAGGCATCATGCACAGTCCCAGGATATTTTGCATTGATGTGGGAGATGTACTGGTCCGCCAGACACACCTCCTGTACATTCATCGAGTGAAAGCTCTTTCGATTTCTGAACAACTGTTCATTTCGCGGGGGGACAAATGCTATATGTGTACCATCAGTTGACCAATAATGTTGGGTATATGTCCCATTGCATAGAAATCAGCTTTTACTGTGGCCAAATCCTCCACCTGGGGGAAAACGATGTAGCTGCGCATGTGTTCAATCAGGGCAGACAACACTCTGGTCAGCACTATTGAGAACATTGGCTGAGACATGCCTGCTGCCAAGCCCACTGTCACTTGGAAGGAGCCTGTTGCAAGGAAATGGAGCACTGATAGCACTTGCACAACAGGGGAGATCCCGGTGGGGTGACGGATAGCAGATATTAGGTCAGGCTCCAATTAGGCACACAGCTCTGTGATTGTGGCCCTGTTCAGTCTATAGGTGAGGATAATGTGCCTGTCCTCCATTGCTGCCAAGTCCACCAGGGGTCTGTACATGGGGGTAAGTCTCCATCTCCTATTCATCCGCAGTGGTTGCAATCTATGGGGCAAAATGGTGAGCAGCTGGTCAGTATCTCTTATTTCCAACCGCTACACTTAAATGCATGTCATGATTGTAACAGTACAACACCAAGTTATTAAGGTCCAATTCTCCTTTCCTTAAATTAAATGCCCGAATTAACAGCTATTAGACAGTGGGTAGTCAAGTAGGGGCTTGGGCCAGTTTACCCTAAAGTAAGAATAATAAGAAGACACAAGAGTTGAGAACCCACTTCAGTATTTTCTAAGTGTGCATTAGTTGTTCGGTTATGAACAGGCGATAGTCCATCCAATTTTTGAATTTTGTAGATTTTTTTTTTCAGTTGCAATGAACAATTCCAAATATAGCCATTGTCCTAAGAATGACAACAAAGAACAGCCTCAATGAATAGCCAACATGTGTTTCGCCCCCTGTGATGTGTTAACCTGGGGCTTTCTCAAGGCTGAAAAGAATAAGAAGAAATGATAGAATCAGATGAGAAGATTTGTCAGTGAATATTAGCTAAAGTAGTGATAAAGCCATGCAAAAATACGCCCATATGGTGCAGGAAAAAAATAAATTGGTGAAAAAGAAGTAGAGTTGTAATGGTGAAGTAGAATGAGCCTAGTCCACATATTGTTCAAGGTGTAAAAGGAGTTATTACAATTGTCAAGATTATATTATAGGAATAATTTCTGTAAAGTCAAGGGGTTACATGCAAAAATGCATTCCTAAGAGCCAAAGGTAAGCAAAGTCAAAAGATGAGAGATAAGAGATAAAGATTGTGCTGATCCTATGTGCTAACAAATATAGACCGAATAAGTGTTAAGTCGTGGTCATGATAAAAAGTGCCAAAGAAATCCACCAAGATAGTTATAATCACAAAACAAACATCTACCATTACGTTACTCATTAAGTTTGTTTGTGAGTACTCAAGATAGAGGCACATTCCACCAGTCGATGTTTATATGGTGTAATTATATTGATTTTCCAAATAAAAACTGTATAAGACAGATTATCACTGTGAGATATAATAAGGTAGTTAGTCAATATGGATATACATTAATTCTGGTAGTCATAGATCTCCTTACTTGAATCTCTGAGATGAAGGTCCTAAAGTTAATCCCTGAGCACAAGAGCGCAGCGTTCTACATGGGTGCCATATTGGAAATCAAAAGTACGAACGGAATGCGGTACTGTTTATACGTACTGCGCGACTGTAGACACCAAGTCCTTTTTCTATCTTGATGCAATAAGTGGGGAGAGAGAAACCAATACATCAGTCCTTTATCTCTTTTCATAACTAATATGGGAGGCAGACGAAAGTCTTACTCTTGAATGACTACTAGTATTTGAACAGTGCCGTTCAAGTGATAACAAAATGATGCAATCACATAAAGTCTCCATAAGCAATTGTTCCATACCAGACCAAGGAGAAAAATGTGAAATGCATATAGGTTAATTCATGTGAATAATATCTAATACATTTTAACATCTACCTTATTGGAGAAAATCCCTCATCCATGTCGGTTAATCCAAGGAAAAATATCGTAAAGAGCGATGAAGGAACATCGGCCATATTGTACTTGACGAATGTCAAGAATAATGAAAGTATGAATTATTCATAGTAGGTACTTAAAGAATAAAGTTAAAGAGGAGGCCATTAATTTTGTCATATCCTTAAAAAGAGATCCCTTTGTGTGTATTAGTAATGACAGTACTTGTACTGAAATATGAAGTTTGACATACTAATCAATATATTGAATTATACTAAATAGTTAGTTACAACTAAATTTCCTTTTAGAATTATAGTGAAGTCTAATATTGAGAACCAACCAAGAATATTCTTAGCTTTCCGAAAAAAACTATTGTAAGCAGCCCCTCAGCGTGTTTCCCGTGCCCGCTCCCCAAAGAGGGTGGGCATCGCCTTCGCCCCAGGCACTTCAAGCCCTGCCTTATTAAGGGGACAAGCAACAAGGGTGGCATGGTCAATGTTACCATCAGAAACTAAAACAGCTTCAGTGCTTTCCCTAACTAAACAAACCCCCACTACACTTCCCTGAGTTAGCCCTGCTACACCCTTAGATTGACTATTGGTAGTATTAGCTTTCCCACCACCACTGCTATTGGTAGGGGTAGTAGTTGTAGTAGTGGGGGTAGTAGTGGTCAGAGGTTTGGTACTTTTCTTAGGACTGGAGCTGTCTGCTGCCCTATGGCCTTTGTTTCTACAAATATAGACCCAAGATGTTTTGTTCTGATTGTTGTGTGAAGAGGATTTAGATCCACACCCAGAAGTATTTTGTGGGCCTGATGAAGACTTTCTTTTCTTTGTTCCCACCTTTGTCATGTGACTTACCATCCTTCTTTTTGTCTTTGTCACCCCCGTATGAACTTTTCTTCTCACCCTTGTTCTGACCCATTTGTCTTCCTTCTTTCCCAATTCTTGGGGAGAGGTCAGATCTGAGTCTGCCAAGTAGTGGTGCGACAAGTCAGGCACACAATTATTCAAAATATGCTCTTTCAGTAACAGATTATACAAGCCCTCATAGTCAGACACTTTGCTGCCACATAACCAGCCTTCTAAAGTTTTCACAGCACAGTCCACAAAGTCAATCCAATATTGTAATTGTCTGCATCCTCTTCTTTGACAGTGAGAAGTCTATCCCTCCCCTTGCAGAGAAGGACAAGCAGAGAATAGCAGCCCACTGCCTTTGAGGGTCCCTCGGACCTTTACAGACCCTCTCAAGTGCAGCAAACCACTTGTAAATATCATCTCTCACCTTGTATGGGGGAACAATTTTGTGCCGGTTTCTGCAATCCAAGGATTCCTCCCTGACTCTGCAATCTCTGAAACCTGAGTTGATGCTGCCTACATGGGGTGCTAACCCTAACCTCTGTCTCTCTCTCTCCACTGCCAAGACCTCCCTATCTAGGGCTAGCTGTTGCTGATGTAGCCTCAGCCTGGCCACTTTCAGTCTCAGTTTCCTGAGATCTCTATCTATAGAGTCATCCCCTGGAGTTGTCAGTGGGATCCGTCAGATGCTAAAGTGATGTGAGAATGAGCAGAGGTGGATCTATTCCTAGGTTTTGTGACCCTTTCTTCTTGTCCTCTGGGTGTGGAAGGAACTCTACCAGTGTGACTTCTCTTCCCACTACCAACTATGCTAGTTGGTCCACTAGGAATGTTGTGATCCTTTGAGGAACCCTCCCCCAGACCTAGAATGTCATGTTTTATCTCAGCAGGGTTAGGGTCTTCTCCTTCCTCCTCCTCTCCTGGCTACCAGCTTGATCCTGGTCATCCTGGAGGAGGAGGCCTAAGAGCAGACTCTTGCTAGGCTTCCTCCCCATGTCCAACTTCCTCTCTGCACACAACCCCTTAAATTCCTTGAAGGTTAGATTCTCATAGGGAGAATCCATGACCTCAGAGCTACGTCCATCTGCAGACATGGTGTGTGTTAGGATAGTGTAGGGTGTACCTAACCTACCTAACTCCTAGTTTCCCAGAAAGAAGTTTAGAGCAAGGGCTATGCCTAAACCCTAGCTTAACTAAACTTTAGAGACTAGTTTCCTGCACTAGATACTCTGTATACCTCTAGGTAAGGAGTGGTCTTTCCTGTGGAAACCATAAGGTGACAGAGTGATAGGGCAACTGCAAGTACTTATCCCACCGCTGCGCCACCATCGTAGGAGGCTGGCATGGTTTGTGGTGGGTACCTTTGGTACTTACACCTTATACCAGGTATCCCTTATTAGTGTAGTGTAGTCAGTGTCTAGAAGACAGGCTCTCTAGAGGGAGCTGTGGATGAGCAGCCAAGGCTTATCTAGGAGACATCAAATGTACAAAAAGGGGATTTTTGTATAAAGACGGGGCGCTCACTGCAGTGTCAAAAAATAGTATCCAGTGGACGGTGCTGCCCAAGGTTGTTCCCCTAAACACCCTTGAATGGGAAAGCCAAAAGGCAATCCCTAACTAAGTATACTAACGGAAGCACTCAAATCCATATAAAAGTGTTAATAGAAGCCAAAGTCAAAGTCCACAGTTCTGGTGTTTCTGGCGTTGGGAGCCACACTCACTTGTGCATGGGGTTTGTTTATTCAAAACACACTAACCAAAAGATGGGATTAGTTGCTGTAATGGCTTAACAATGAACACAAGAAGATTTCCACCATACAGAAGATATACATATCACCTGTTAATAATATGTGGGTTTATTAGAAACTGAAATCCTTAAGCGAGATTCTATATATAAAACTAATTGGATATTGTATATCATTAACAGTTGTGAGAAGCCCTGATGAAGTCTGTGGGGAGATGTTCACCCAGACGAAACACGTGTTGGCTTGGCTGTAGCTGCTAAAAGAAACAATAAAGAAGATGATGAACATATCAAGTGGAACTGTGGACTTTGACTTCTATTAACACTTTTATATGGAATTGAGTGCTTCCGTTAGTATACTTATCTAGGAGACATGCAAACCTCATGCAATACCACTGTAGACACACTTAGGCCCATATTTATACTCGGTTTGTGCTGAATTAGCATGAAAAATGTTTACGCTAATTCAGCGCAAGCCTAACTCCATATTTATACTTTGGCGCTAGACACGTCCAGCGCCAAAGTTATGGAGTTAACGTCATTTTCTGGACATGAAGACCTACCTTGCGTCAATGAGATGCAAGGTAGGCGTTCCCATCCAGAAAAGGACGATATGGCCTTTGTGCCATATTTATTCCCCGTGCTAAAATCTAGCACGGGGATGGGGGCCTTAAATAATAGTGCTAAGCTAGTTTAGCTCCATTATTTGATGCCTGGGTACGGGCAGGCATAAGGGGACCTGTAGGCATATTTCCATGGTCAGAGACCATGGAAAGTGCCCACAGGTGCCCTTCCCTGGCCCCAGGGACACCCCCACCAACCTCCACCTACACCAGGAGGACACCTAAGGATGGGGGACCCATCCCAGGTAAGTCCTGGTAAGTATATATTTTTTTTTCTTTTACCCCCCTCGGTGGCCTGACTTGGGGCACCTGCACCGCGCTGGCCCCAGTGGCCATGCCCAGGGGACATTTGTTGTTCTCCAGCGGCGTTGGACTTTCTTTTGTTATGCTGCACTAACTGCAATTTACTCCTTCTTTGTCCCCATGTCCTGGGACTCCCATAGGTGCTGCCTGGTCATCTGTGGGCCCTCTCCAGTGTTCGGACCCCCCTCTGCCTCCTCAGTCCAAGTTGAGTCCCCCAGGTCCGTCCTGGGTCCAGACAGCGCCATTTTGACGCAAACCGCGACCTTGCTTGAACCAAGGCTTGTTGGACAAATTCAGTGACGCAAACAGCCTGCATCCAACATCTCGACGTGGGACATCTCCTGCAACATGCAGGAACCTGCAGCCATCTTCTTTGTGATCTTCTGCAGACTTCTTCTTACCGGAGAATCCTCTTTTGCAACATCTTCTAGGTTGGCAGGGGCTTCTGTCCTTCGTGGAATCTTCTGTGACTTCTGGACTTGGTCTCCTCTCTTCACAGGTCTTCAGGTCCAAGCATCCACCATTTGTTGATTGCAGTCTTGCTTGGTTTTTGCAATATCTCTTACCACAACTTGTAGTGTGTCCTGAGGAAACTAGCAGTACTTTACTCCTACTTTCCTGGGCTCTGGGGTGGGGTATTTTATTTACATTTGGTGTTCTCTTACATTCCCAGTACCAGTCTACACACTGCACTTGCCTACGGGGGGATTCATGATTCGTATTCCACTTTCTTAGTATATGGTTTGTGTTGCCCCAAGGCGTATTGCATTCTATTGTATTTTCTACTGTTTGCACTATTCCATGACTATTTACTTACCTGATTTTGGTCTCTAGTGTATGTATTGTGTATAATACTTACCTCCAAAATGAGTATTGCCTCTAAGATATTTTTGGCCTTGTGTCACTAAAATAAAGTACCTTTATTTTTGGTAACACTGAGTATTGTCTTTTCTTGTGTCTAAGTACTAAGTAACTATAGTGGTATTGTAGGAGTGTTGCATGTCTCCTAGTTCAGCCTAAACTGCTCTTCTACAGCTGATAGAACATTGCCTACATTTCACTAATAAGGGATAACTGGACCTGGTATAAGATGTGAGAACCTTAGGTACCCAATACAAACCAAGCCAGCCTCCTACAGTATGCCTTCCTGCACAAAAACAATCCTGCATGCAACGCAGGCACCCTTGCAACGTGTTGCAAGTGTACCAGCATTGATGCTAAGCAGCCATTAGGGCACCAGCATGGGGGGTAGGAACAGGAATGTTCTGTTTTACTAAGATACATAACATTTGTGCCATTTTCTTGTGGTGCAGAGAGTACAGCATGGTCCCTTGCTGTGCTGCCTTGGGCCTATACTGTTATACTTGTGCCCCTCTGGAAATGGCTATGAAAGTGGTCCTATGTGGAAGTACTTCAACATGCCCAGCAGCTGAATCTCCTCTCGGGTAAGGAATGTATTCTCTGACACCCACGTAACATTCCATAGCTTAGCAGTCCAGATTTGCTGCATGACCCCATTGGGAAACCCAATCACCTCATGGTGCAAGGGGGCATGCATTATCCAAGTCTGGGTGGTCAGGGTTCCTGTGTCCTGCCATGTTGTGGCGCTTCAGTCCACAGGGCATATTTACAACAAATTGATGCAGGACAGCACTGCAAGTCTTTTTGCTGTGCTGCCCTATGTCAGTTTCAAAAGGGCAGCAATGCAAAGTATGTCCTTTCCCTCTGCTCTGGTGAACAATTGGTTGCCTAGTGCGAACACAGGCACCCTTGCACAGTGGTGCAGGGGTACCTTCATTGCATGCAGGATTGTTTTTTTTGTAGAAAGGGACACCTTCCTGCATAAAAATAATCCTTCAAGGTGTTTTCCTCTTTGTATGTGTGCTACAGAATGCAGCATACATAGAAGGAGGAACAAACTAGGAGAATTAAGATATTTCCCCTTGTTGCACCTCCCCTGGCGAGCGTTGATGCATTCACAGGTTTACAGATCCTTGTATATGTGGGAATGTGTCCAAACCCATAGATGTTGCATGGGAATACCACTGCAATGCCCCTGGAATGCCTCCCTGCACTGCGTTGCCTTACACCATGTCTAGGAAGCCTTGAAAAGCCATGCAAAGTGGCTTTGTGTGGCCTCGTAGATATGGGTCTGCACTCTTTGCTGCTGGAGCGTCTTATAAAGTGATACACTGGCAGTGCAAGTGGCTTGTAAATAAGCCCCCAGATCTTTGGTTGGTATTGTGGGTCTTGTAGTCCTGGACACTAATGTTTTACATTGGCCAAAAATCTGAGACCTAACAGTAAAGCTGGACTGGTGCAACACATCACACACGGACTGTACACACACAACGGATGTGGACGGGGCTGTGCAACTTGTGAGTGTTTTTCTAAGGTACATTTCTGTGATGTGTGACTTGACATGGGGCCATTTCCATTCCATTTTCCTAACATTTAGTACAGTGAAGTGCAGAAGGGTAGGATGCTGAGCTGCAGAATCTGATGTATTTTGAGCAATTGCAGCTTGTTGCCCCTTACTCTGTGTGTCTGTTGGTCCTTAAAGGCTGCACTGTCATGTCCTTTCACTCCTGCCACAAACTTGGCTGGGATGCCTGATGCCACATGCTCCTCCAAGGACTTCAGCTCCTCCTGAACCTCAGGTTATCCTCCTCCTGTGTGCATGGCTGTCTTCAAGTTGCTGGCCAGTTTCTCCTTGGTCCTGTGCTTGTAGTTGTGCCAGCTCTTCTTGCAATCTGTCAAAGTCCTCTTGACTTGCCCTGCACTGTTGATTTTATCCACTATGGACTTCCATATGGCCTCTTTCTTCCCTAATGGCAATTATGAGGTGACAAAGAGTTGATGTTCATGCTGTGTCACCTCTGTCACTAGTGTTTTTTTCACCTTCTCAATGAAATTCATCTTGCTCTTTTTCCCCTGAAGGTCTGCCTGGATATCGTGGCTGATCACAGGAGTACCTCAAATAAGTGATCTGTAGTAATTACATGCCCTTACCCAGTCCTGCAGTGTAACAAGGTTGCTTGCTGTGTAGAGTTGTGTTGTTGTGTGCCAGTTATGAGCACAAATTGCATGCAATGCAGCACTGCGAGCCAGATTGGCGCACTGTACTGTGTGAAAGACAGAGTGATGGACAAAATAATAATAGCTCATCAAACTAACATCTCTTTGTCAGAAGCTGTGGACTAACTAATGGCTACAGGGAATGCAGGCACCCTGTTGACATGGGACAATGTTCTCAGTAGTTGTGTCAGTAATTTAACCTTACATCAATATAGACATGATATGAAAATAAGTCCAGCAACATGCTAAATGGAATCAATACATGCGCTCATGCTTTCAGCAAGGACAGACCAGTAAGCTGTGTAACAGCCTTGCAATTAGTACGATAACAGAAAAATGACCCCCTTGTCACACAGTGGTTGTGTGAACAATGTACATACATTTTCATTTGGAAATCAAAAATATTGAAACTTTCTTTCAATTACTCTTAGTAACACTTGTTCAAAACATCTATGTGTAACATAAATTGAATGATAGAATCTGTTTGTCATCAAAACTACTATTGGCAACATCTATCATGGATAAAAATGCACATTTTTCATTACAGATGGACAAGCAACACCTCCTCTGCAGTAGACTGTCCTGGATGACAAACCTGTTGGTGATGACATCCTGCCCCCGTGGGCGATGACACCTTCCAGCATCTCCTTGATTCTATAGAATCTCCTTCTTTGGGGCTTGGCAAGGGATGACAGCATTGCAGGGACTCAGGATGAACCAGCACCCTCAGAAAATGCCTAATCTGCCAGTCCAAGCCCAGCTGTGGAATCCGAGGACCCCCAAGTTGTGTTCCAACAGCGAGAGGTAGGGGTCGGGCAGCAGATGGCTGATGAGGTGCAGAAGGCATTGGAGACCATAGCGGGTACCCTAGAAGCAGTCTGTAGGTGACTCAGTCCCAAAAAGGATACACCTGAGACAATTAAAGGCTCCTACACTATAGCTTTAATGAGTCCTAGGTGACATTGCTGGTGTCATGAGGCAGAGGAAAGCTCAATAGGCATCAACATCTGAAAAGATTGAGTTTGTCACTAAGCTCGGGACCATCATTAACATCATGGCATCTATGGAGCGCAGGTTGGACTCCTATAAAGCAACAACAGGTGCACTCAATAGAGACATTGTCACATTGCTGAGAAGCCATCAGACCCTTGTCAGTGCTGTGCTGCCCTCCTTGCTGACAAAGACAAATGCTGCTGGGAACAGAAGATCCATATGCATGAAATGCAACTGCTTCCTTTTTCCGGTCCAGTTTCAAATGATAAATGGTGTTGAAAGATCCACTGGGATACACAGGGTAAATGTGCGCCTCCTGAGAGGGGCATGTATTGAGTGTGAATGTAACCACACATGACATACCTTGTATAATATATACACATATTACTGATTTGCAACCAGAGCTTGGACCCTGCAACAAAGCAACACATCCCAGGGTTAGGAGTGAATGGGGGACATATAGGTGCAGAATTAAGAGTCCCTAAAACCTCCATGCGCCACATTAGCGTAATTTGTTTTATGCTAATGTGGACCAATAAAGCCAAAATTGCTGCACCAAATTTACAAAGTGGCGCAATGCATACATTGCACCACTTTGTAACCCCTTGCGGCACATTATGCCTGCACCAGGCATAATGTATGCAAGGGGGGCATTCCCCAGTTAAGGGGGCCAAAAAATGGTGCAAGGAAATCTAAGAGGTTTCTTTGCGTCATTTTTTTTGGCACTTTACACGCCTGCTCAGAGCAGGCGTTAAAAGGAGGCACATCATTGTTCACAATGGGCCTGAATGGGCTTTGCAGGATTAGCATCAACATTTTTTCTGCTAATCCTGCAAATCTCCGAACTAGTGTCCAGAAATTTGACACTATTTCCCTAACTACCACCATGGTACCTGCATCTTAGATATGGCACACACATGATGGTGTTAGGAGGGCGCTAAGGGGCACAAGAAAAGTGGCGCTGCACTGGGTGCAGCGCCACTTTTCTTAAATCTAGCCCATAGTTGTCAAACCTTACAAGTATTTGCACAAACGTACATGCATGTAGTGACACACTAACAGCTAACAACAATTACCTACTTGCAGAATGGTGCAAGTGTGTGTCTGTGTGTGTGTTAGTAGTAGGCACCAGTGTGTGTCCTAGTACAGCCTGGATTATTTATTTTGTTGTCAGTAAACCATCCAAATTATACATGTTATATGCCTTCCACACACAGTGCTATGGTAGGTGAC
Source organism: Pleurodeles waltl (assembly GCF_031143425.1). Classification (NCBI taxonomy): domain Eukaryota; kingdom Metazoa; phylum Chordata; class Amphibia; order Caudata; family Salamandridae; genus Pleurodeles; species Pleurodeles waltl. Next base: position 400,233,409 of record NC_090450.1, on the reverse strand, counting down.
TATTTTTGTTGAGCTGTGTGTAAAATCACATTAAGATGACCACTTACAATGCATTAAGATTGTAAAAATCATCCTTAAGCTTCTCAAATGTGAGATACACTAAGGGGCATATTTATACTCTGTTTGCGCCGAATGTGCGTCAAAATTTTTGACGCACAATCGACGCAAACCCTGCCCCATATTTATACTTTGACGTCCGACCCCGCGGGAGTCAAAGTTCCACCATGTGCGTCATTTTTTGGAAGGGGGGAACCAGCCTTGCGTTAATTATATGCAAGGTAGGCGTTCCCTTCCAAAAAATGACTTTAAGGCCTGTGCCCCATATTTATACTCTGACGTCATTTTGACGCACAGGAGGGGGCAGGCCTTAAAAAACGGCGCCCAGCCTGATGGGCGCCGTTTTTTAACGCCTGGGTCAGGGCAGGCGTTAAGGGACCTGTGGGCTCAGAAGGAGCCCAGAGGTGCCCTCCCATGCCCCCAGGGACACCTCCTGCCACCCTTGCCCACCCCAGGAGGACACCCAAGGATGGAGGGACCTATCCCTGGGAAGTTGAGGTAAGTTGGGGTAAGTATTTTTTTTCGTATTTTTTTTTTGTGGCATAGGGTGGCCTGATTTGGGCCCCCCTACATGCCACTATGCCCAATGACCATGTCCAGGGGACATAAGTCCCCTGGGCATGGCCATTGGGCAAGGGGGCATGACTCCTGTCTTTGCTAAGACAGGAGTCATGTCAATGGAGGTTGGGCGTCAAAACAAATGGCGCAAATCGGGTTGAGGCCTGAATTTTTCCTCAGACCTGACTTGCCCCATTTTTTGACGCCCAACCTCCATTTTCCCCTACGCCGGCGCTGCCTGGTGTGAGTCATTTTTTTTGACGCACACCAGTCCGCAGTGCCGGCTAACGTCACTCAATAAATAAGGCGCCCGCATGGCGCTTTGGAATGGCGTTAGGCGGCGGTAACATTTTTGACGCACAACTGCGTTGGCGCAGTTGTGCGTCAAAAAGTATAAATATGGGCCTAACTGTTGAGCATAGCCCTCCCAAAAAATAACATATAACTTTAAAGACTGCAGGACAATAGCTACCCCATGTACTCAATGTTAGAAATTCACAATTATGCAATTATTACGATGTGGTGAAAGTATGAAATGTCACACTAATAACAAACCTATTTAAGCAAGCTAAAACTACCTAACCTACGTTAACCTAAACACTACTTTATACTATCTGAACATATCCTAAGCTACCTACATCTACCTATCCTAAACTAACTAACCTTAACACTACCTTACACTAACTTACCTTCTCCAAACCTATCTTAAACACTAAACACAAATAGCATGATAAAAATCACTCGCCACTCCTTTAACATAAAAAATAGATTGACACAATACAAACAGCAACTACTCCTAACCATAAACTAACTACACATATAAACCTAAACAAGTATATATATATTTTGGTATTTATTAATTAATTTATTTTATTTTGAAATACAAATTCCAAATATCAAACCCCCACCCTGTAAAAACCTAAGAATTATAGAAGACATAAAAATAGTCACTTATAAAAACTATTGTTGGAGGCTGGCCCTCCATGCAGTGTGCAAAACTAGGCACACTATGCAGGGGGACCAGGCAACCACACATTGGTTTCCAGAGGTAAAAATCAGACCACCTAATGCTCCAAATTTTAAGGCAGCTGGTCGAGCAGTTAGGCTAATCCAGGAGATGTGCTAAGTATTTGCTGTACTCAAAAATCCAATCATGCACCACACACACTCCATGAATAACTCAAGACCAGATTTTATAAAAAATACTTCAGACCTTTATATAAATTTTAAGACCAAGATCTTTAGAATACTTTAAGTACTTTTCGAGTTATGTCTTTTCAAAGTTTTGGTAAAGTTAGTCTTTCTGTGCATAATTACCCACCATTGGAATCAATGCACGGTCACCTTTAAAAATGCATTAAAATTGTACAGTTGAGTTACCAGTCTCTTCTTTTGCAGGATGGTCGCAGCAGTCGGTGGGGACCTTGTACCAGCTGGAGAGCCTCTGGCAGCTTCCGGTTCCAGTGGGAGCAACGTTGGAAAGTCTCTGGGCACAGGGCCCTCCAGAAGGGCCACTTGGAAAAGGAGCTGGTTTGCAGATTTAAAGATGGTGCATGGGGGTCCCCTTGGGCTGTCAATGTTGCAAGGGGTTGGGAATCCATGGAGCACAGCTGGTTCCTCTATACAGGGCACAGGGTGGGCGGATGCAGGGCGAGTTGGACATCCAGGAGCTGTGCACAACGGAGTCCTTTGGAGCTGGAGATGAGTCTCTTTAAGGGCTGTTTACAGGACAACAGGGACACTCTGGTTGGAGGTCCAGAGTGTTCCTGAAGTCCCTTGACTGGGGCTTCCTACTGATCATTTTTCAGCTCTGAGGGACCTGGTTTTCTGGTTGTCCGATGCAAGCTGACTAGTACCCAGGGTATAGGCGTAACTCAACCACTGGAGGGTGCAGTGCCTCCAAACTTGGCACACTTGTGGATCACGTCTGGGCAGTTGTTGGTGTATTGTCAGGTCCAGCTGCAACTTCTGGTTGCAGAGATATTGGCCAGTCAATGAAGTGACCCTTACTGGTTTGTTGGTTCTTGCTTGGTTTTTGAGTGGTGCCTCCACTCAGAAGGGATATCTGGGGTGATTCTTGAAGCCTGGAGATCTCCTGGGTTTCTTGGGGTCGGTCCAGTGTCCAGCTCCTCCCCAGCTGCAATTTTCAGGGCCTACGTGCAGCAGGAATAGTGTGGCACCATTTCTTGTGCAGCAGGTCCACAGTTATTTTGCTTTGGATCTTCTTTGATTCTGGTCTTCTTTGTCCTTTCAAATCCAATTTTTTGGTCAAGGGGAGCCCAATAACTACTGAATTTAGTCGGCGTTTTAGGGGGATCATGGTACTGTCTAATGGGATACTTACCCTTGGGTGGCTAGACCCACTACAGTGACCACTTCCTGTGGGAAGGGTCACTTCCTTCAATCTTACTGTCTATTTTCCTGCCATACAACATAGAGGAAAATGAAATGGAGGGCCTACTTCACCTGCAAGCTCCTAGGGGTGGTGCAGTGAGGCCACTCCTCCTACCCTTTTTGTGGTTTCCCACCTTTGCTCCCTCCAGAGGGGGTTTGCAAAGGGGGAGGCCATCTGCTGCTAGCAGCAGGCCTATGAATCAAGTTTCAATGGTGGTAGCCCTTTGAGGTTCACTGCCAGGGTAGTGCAAATTCCTGAGGAAGGTAGTGTTAGCTCCTCCACCCAGGAAGAGCATTGTTTTATAAACCAGAGAGACTGGGCTCTCGCCCAGATTTGTATATTGGCTTTCTGGATGTGGCAGGCTTGCTGGAATCAGTCAGCAGCCATGCCAGGATGGTTAGCTTTTGCAGGGGGCACCTCTAAGGTGACCCCTGGGTACATTTTATAATACATCCACTACTGGTACCAGTTTGGATTTATTATTCTGAGTTGTTTGATATCAAACAACCCAGGTTTAAGAGTAGCCATTAAGGAGCTGGGAAGCTTGAATTGACCAGTGTCCAGCGCATATATTAAAATGGCTGCTCTGTTAACTCACTATTTCCCAGGTTTGGCAAAGACACAGTGGGGGCATATTGCTCATTCAATTATGCCCTCACATATAGTATGTGCACCCAGCATTAGTGCTGGAAGGCCTGCTAGAGGGGTGGCTTACCCATAACATATGCAGTGGAGGGTGGTCAGGGCACACAGGGAGTGTGCCATGTCGAGTTTGTATTTTAGGTTTGCACCAGGACACTCAGCCTGATATGGCAGTGCTGGGAGTATCTGGATGCATGACCCTTGAGGGTGGAACAATCAGTGCTTCTATCCTTAGGGGCTTATCCACAGTACCCCATGCCATTGGTACCATTATGTATGAAAGGCATTCGATATACAATGTTAAGGAATCGCTAAAATACCGATTCCTTAAAATTGCGAGCCCATTTAGAGAATCGCAAATTGCGATTCTCTAAATAAGGAATCGCAAAGAAGGAATCATTATTTGCGATTTCTTAAGCACATGTATCAAGCTTTTCCTTAACCCCTTAGCTGCTGGGCCTTTTCTCCCCCAGTGCTGAGCCCTTTTTTGGCTATTTGGGGTAGTTCGCGCTTAGGGCTTCATAACTTTTTGTCCACATAAGCTAACCACGCCAAATTTGCGTCCTTTTTTTCCAACATCCTAGGGGGACCTGGAGGAGACCAAGAAAATAGCCAAAATACAGTGAACATTTTGTTTTTTAAAAAAAAATGGGAAAAAAGGGCTGCCGAAGAAGGCTTGTGGTTTTTTCCCTGAAAATGCCATCAACAAAGGGTTTCTGGTGCTGAAATCACTATCTTCCCACCTTTCAGGAATGGGCAGACTTGAATCAGAAAACCACATTTTTCAACACAAATTTGGCATTTTACTGAGACATGCCCCATTTTTACTATATTTGGTGCTTTCAGCCTCCTTCCAGTTAGTGACAGGAATGGGTGTGAAACCAATACTGGATCCCGGAATGCTAAACATTTCTGAAAACTAGACAAAATTCTGAATTCAGCAAGCGGTCATTTGTGTAGATCCTACAAGGTTTTCCTACAGAAAATAACAGGTGAAATAAACAAATATTGAAATTGAGCAGAAAACAACAGCCATTTTTCTTTATGTTTTACTCTGTAACTTTTTCCTGCGATGTCAGATTTCTGAAAGCAATATACCGTTTTGTCTGCTGGACTCTTCTGGTTCCGGGGATATAAAGGGCTTGTAGGTTCATCAAGAACCCTAGGTACCCAGAGCCAATAAATGAGCTGCACCCTGCAGTTGGTTTTCATTCTATACTGGGTATACAGCAATTCATTTGCTGAAATATGAAGAGTGAAAAAGAGGTATCAAGAAAACCTTTGCATTTCCAAAATGGGATCAAGATAAGGTTTTGAGGAGCAGTGGTTATTTGCACATCGCTGAATTCTGAGGTGCCCATACTAGCATGTGAATTGCAGGGCATTTCTCAAATAGACGTCTTTTTTACACACTCTCTTATATTTGGAAGGAAAAAATGTAGAGAACGATAAGGGGCAATAACACTTGTTTTGCTATTCTATGTTCCCCCAAGTCTCCCGATAAAAATGATACCTCACATGTGTGGGTAGGCCTAGTGCCCGCGACAGGAAATGCCCCAAAACACAACATGGACACATCCTATTTTTTGATAGAAAACACAGCTGTTTTTTCCAAAGTGCCTACCTGTAGATTTTGGCCGCTAGCTCAGCCGGCACATAGGGAAACCTACCAAACCTGTGCATTTTTGAAAACTAGAGACCTAGGGGAATCCAAGGAGGGGTGACTTGCGGGGCTCGGACCAGGTTCTGTTACCCAGAATCCTTTGCAAACCTCAAAAAGTGGCTAAAAAAACAAGTTTTTCTCACATTTCGGTGACAGAAAGTTCTGGAATCAGAGAGGAGCCACAAATTTCCTTCCACCCAGCGTTCCCCCAAGTCTCCCGATAAAAATGATACCTCACTTGTGTGGGTAGGCCTAGCGCCCGCAACAGGAAACGCCCCAAAGCGCAACGTGGACACATCCAAATTTTTGGAAGAAAACAGAGGTGTTTTTTGCGAAGTGCCTACCTGTAGATTTTGGCCTCTAGCTCAGCCGGCACCTAGGTAAACCTACCAAACCTGTGCATTTCTGAAAACTAGAGACCTAGGGAAATCCAAGGAGGGGTGACTTGCGGGGCTCGGACCAGGTTCTGTTACCCAGAATCCTTTGCAAACCTCAAAAAGTGGCTAAAAAAACAAGGTTTCCTCACATTTCTGTGGCAGAAAGTTCTGGAATCTGAGAGGAGCTACAAATTTCCTTCCACCCAGCGTTCCCCCAAGTGTCCCGATAAAAATGATACCTCACTTGTGTGGGTAGGCCTAGCGCCCGCGACAGGAAACGGCCCAAAGCGCAACGTGGACACATCCAAATTTTTGGAAGAAAACAGAGGTGTTTTTTGCGAAATGCCTACCTGTAGATTTTGGCCTCTAGCTCAGCCGGCACCTAGGGAAACCTACCAAACCTGTGCATTTCTGAAAACTAGAGACCTAGGGGAATCCAAGGAGGGGTGACTTGCGGGGCTCGGACCAGGTTCTGTTACCCAGAATCCTTTGCAAACCTCAAAAAGTGGCTAAAAAAACAAGTTTTCCTCACATTTCGGTGACAGAAAGTTCTGGAATCTGAGAGGAGCCACAAATTTCCTTCCACTCAGTGTTCCCCCAAGTCTCCCGATAAAAATGATACCTCACATGTGTGGGTAGGCCTAGTGCCCGCGACAGGAAATGCCCCAAAACACAACATGGACACATCCTATTTTTTGATAGAAAACACAGCTGTTTTTTCCAAAGTGCCTACCTGTAGATTTTGGCCGCTAGCTCAGCCGGCACATAGGGAAACCTACCAAACCTGTGCATTTTTGAAAACTAGAGACCTAGGGGAATCCAAGGAGGGGTGACTTGCGGGGCTCGGACCAGGTTCTGTTACCCAGAATCCTTTGCAAACCTCAAAAAGTGGCTAAAAAAACAAGTTTTTCTCACATTTCGGTGACAGAAAGTTCTGGAATCAGAGAGGAGCCACAAATTTCCTTCCACCCAGCGTTCCCCCAAGTCTCCCGATAAAAATGATACCTCACTTGTGTGGGTAGGCCTAGCGCCCGCAACAGGAAACGCCCCAAAGCGCAACGTGGACACATCCAAATTTTTGGAAGAAAACAGAGGTGTTTTTTGCGAAGTGCCTACCTGTAGATTTTGGCCTCTAGCTCAGCCGGCACCTAGGTAAACCTACCAAACCTGTGCATTTCTGAAAACTAGAGACCTAGGGAAATCCAAGGAGGGGTGACTTGCGGGGCTCGGACCAGGTTCTGTTACCCAGAATCCTTTGCAAACCTCAAAAAGTGGCTAAAAAAACAAGGTTTCCTCACATTTCTGTGGCAGAAAGTTCTGGAATCTGAGAGGAGCTACAAATTTCCTTCCACCCAGCGTTCCCCCAAGTGTCCCGATAAAAATGATACCTCACTTGTGTGGGTAGGCCTAGCGCCCGCGACAGGAAACGGCCCAAAGCGCAACGTGGACACATCCAAATTTTTGGAAGAAAACAGAGGTGTTTTTTGCGAAATGCCTACCTGTAGATTTTGGCCTCTAGCTCAGCCGGCACCTAGGGAAACCTACCAAACCTGTGCATTTCTGAAAACTAGAGACCTAGGGGAATCCAAGGAGGGGTGACTTGCGGGGCTCGGACCAGGTTCTGTTACCCAGAATCCTTTGCAAACCTCAAAAAGTGGCTAAAAAAACAAGTTTTCCTCACATTTCGGTGACAGAAAGTTTTGGAATCTGAGAGGAGCCACAAATTTCCTTCCACTCAGTGTTCCCCCAAGTCTCCCGATAAAAATGATACCTCACTTGTGTGGGTAGGCCTAGCGCCCGCGACAGGAAACGCCCCAAAGCGCAACGTGGACACATCCAAATTTTTGGAAGAAAACAGAGGTGTTTTTTGCAAAGTGCCTACCTGTTGATTTTGGCCTCTAGTTCAGCCGGCACCTAGGGAAACCTACCAAACCTGTGCATTTCTGAAAACTAGAGACCTAGGGGAATCCAAGGAGGGGTGACTTGCAGGGCTCGGACCAGGTTCTGTTACCCAGAATCCTTTGCAAACCTCAAAAAGTGGCTAAAAAAACAAGTTTTCCTCATATTTCGGTGACAGAAAGTTCTGGAATCTGAGAGGAGCCACAAATTTCCTTCCACCCAGCGTTCCCCCAAGTCTCCCGATAAAAATGATACCTCACTTGTGTGGGTAGGCCTAGCGCCCGCGACAGGAAACGCCCCAAAGCGCAACGTGGACACATCCAAATTTTTGGAAGAAAACAGAGGTGTTTTTTGCGAAGTGCCTACCTGTAGATTTTGGCCTCTAGCTCAGCCGGCACCTAGGGAAACCTACTAAACCTGTGCATTTCCGAAAACTAGAGACCTAGCGGAATCCAAGGAGGGGTGACTTGCGGGGCTCGGACAAGGTTCTGTTACCCAGAATCCTTTGCAAACCTCAAAAAGTGGCTAAAAAACAAGTTTTCCTCACATTTCGGTGACAGAAAGTTCTGGAATCTGAGAGGAGCCACAAATTTCCTTCCACTCAGTGTTCCCCCAAGTCTCCCGATAAAAATGATACCTCACTTGTGTGGGTAGGCCTAGCGCCCGCGACAGGAAACGCCCCAAAGCGCAACGTGGACACATCCAAATTTTTGGAAGAAAACAGAGGTGTTTTTTGCAAAGTGCCTATCTGTTGATTTTGGCCTCTAGTTCAGCCGGCACCTAGGGAAACCTACCAAACCTGTGCATTTCTGAAAACTAGAGACCTAGGGGAATCCAAGGAGGGGTGACTTGCGGGGCTCGGACCAGGTTCTGTTACCCAGAATCCTTTGCAAACCTCAAAAAGTGGCTAAAAAAACAAGTTTTCCTCACATTTAGGTGACAGAAAGTTCTGGAATCTGAGAGGAGCCACAAATTTCCTTCCTCCCAGCGTCCCCCCAAGTCTCCCGATAAAAATGATACCTCACTTGTGTGGGTAGGCCTAGCGCCCGCGACAGGAAATGCCCCAAAACACAACGTGGACACATCACATTTTTTCATAGAAAACAGTGCCTACCTGTGGATTTTGGCCTCTAGCTCAGCCGGCACCTGGGGAAACCTAGCAAACCAGCACATTTTTTAAAACTAGAAACCCAAGGGAATCCAAGATGAGGTGACTTGCGGGGCTCGGACCAGGTTCTGTTACCCAGAATCCTTTGCAAACCTCAAAAAGTGGCTAAAAAAACAAGTTTTCCTCACATTTCGGTGACAGAAAGTTCTGGAATCTGAGAGGAGCTACAAATTTCCTTCCACCCAGCGTTCCCCCAAGTCTCCCGATAAAAATGATACCTCACTTGTGTGGGTAGGCCTAGCGCCCGCGACAGGAAATGCCCCAAAACACAACGTGGACACATCACATTTTTTCATAGAAAACAGTGCCTACCTGTGGATTTTGGCCTCTAGCTCAGCCGGCACCTGGGGAAACCTAGCAAACCAGCACATTTTTTAAAACTAGAAACCCAGGGGAATCCAAGATGAGGTGACTTGCGGGGCTCGGACCAGGTTCTGTTACCCAGAATCCTTTGCAAACCTCAAAAAGTGGCTAAAAAAACAAGTTTTCCTCACATTTCGGTGACAGAAAGTTCTGGAATCTGAGAGGAGCCACAAATTTCCTTCCACCCAGCTTTCCCCCAAGTCTCCCGATAAATATGATACCTCACTTGTGTGGGTAGGCCTAGCGCCCGCGACAGGAAATGCCCCAAAACACAACGTGGACACATCAAATTTTTTCATAGAAAACAGTGCCTACCTGTGGATTTTGGCCTCTAGCTCAGCCGGCACCTGGGGAAACCTAGCAAACCAGCACATATTTGGAAACTAGAAACCCAGGGGAATCCAAGATGAGGTGACTTGCGGGGCTCGGACCAGGTTCTGTTACCCAGAATCCTTTGCAAACCTCAAAAAGTGGCTAAAAAAACAAGTTTTCCTCACATTTCGGTGACAGAAAGTTCTGGAATCTGAGAGGAGCCACAAATTTCCTTCCACCCAGCGTTCCCCCAAGTCTCCCGATAAATATGATACCTCACTTGTATGGTTAGGCCTGGTGCCTGCGACAGGAATAGATCACACAACGGTCAATGTTGGTCCTTACGTGAGGCAGCTGTTGACCCTGGGGTGATCCATTCCTGACACAGGCACTAGGTGTAGGCACTCAAGTGGGGTAGTGTTTTTATCAGGACAGGTGAGGAGTCACTGGGTGGTAGGAATGTTGTGGATCCCAGCATATTCCTGTAGTTTGTGTGACAGAAATGCGAGAAAAATTGAGTTTTTTTTCAACATTTCAGATTTGCAGGGTATTCTGGGTAAGAAAACTTTGGGGAATCCACACAAGTCACACCTCTGTGGACTCCCCCGAATGTCTAGTTTCCAGAAATGTTTGGGTTTAGTGTGTTTCTCTATATGGTCGCCGAATCCAGGACCAAAAACACAGGTGCCTGCCTTACAAAACCAGTTTGTTTTGCCATAGATAATTTTGATGTCTCCACAATATGATTTGGGTGGTGGAATTTGGGGCTGAACTAAATTGGGGAGCTCCCAAGAGAGCACTCTCTCTCTCTGCTTGCCGCCGCATTCACCTGCTCTCTGGGTTGGCCTAACCCACTATTACCCAGTTGCACGAACAGCTTCCGAAGGGACAGCAGGACTGTCCTCATCACCTCCCTCATAATGTACTGGAAGAGGAGTTATCGAATGGGACTCCTCTGACTGAAAAATCACTCCCAGAGTCTGCGCAATTGTCCTATCCCTCAGATGCTGTCTCAGTATCTGATGTCTCAGTCTCTGATCCTATGTCAGAGCGGTCCTCTATAACCCAAGTGCAGGCAGCAGTCATCCATCAAGATGCCATCTCTGCTATTGGCTAAACTGTTGCTCTAAAACACTAGCCTACGTAGACAGTCACAAAATCGAAGGTGTGTGTGAGATACGTGCAACAGTAGAGGCCACCTTACCTGCGCTTCTTCCCTCAATCAGCACGTACTTTCAAGACACTCAAAAAAACACCTTGTCACATACCATTCGTCACAGTCTTTAGCACCTCCTGCGCCCAGTCCAACAATCATTATTGGTGCTCCCACTCCCTCCTCCTCGGATTCCCTCATTACCACCCAGCAAAAGTGCCCTTCATCTCTCCATAGCCGCCCTCCACCCCGCACATACATTTCATTGGTATTATAGCGCAGGTAATGGCTGACTTTACTAATGTACTCAGCTATTTACATAAAATACAGATTTGCTCTTTGCAGTAGGCATATAAACCTTCTGCGCTTCTTTATGGCACTAAAACTGCCACTAGGCAAGTCGGACCCTTTCCCCCCCCAGGGAAACCACACACATATTGACAAAAGTGATATATATATGACAGCCAACCACCTGAAACTCAACTCAAGCAAAACCGAAATAATCCTCTTTGGCCCACACAAAAACACCTGGGACCCCTCATGGTGGCCCACCACGCTAGGCCCTGCACCCACCCCCGCCAACCATGCACGCAACCTCAGCATCATCCTAGACTCCTCCCTCTCGATGACCCAACAAATCAACGCTCTCACCTCCTCATGCTTCAACACACTCCGTATACTGAAAAACATTCAAATGGATCCCCACAGAGACCAGAAAAACTGTCACTCACGCACTCATCAGCAGCAGGCTTGATTACGGAAACACCCTCTACGCCGGCACCACTCTAAAACTCAAGCGCAACCTACACGCATCCAGAACTCAGCAGCACGACTCATCCTCGACCTCCGCCGACACAAACACATCTCTCCACACCTCAAATCCTTCCACTGGCTCCCCATTGACAAAAGGATCACCTTCAAGATCCTCATCCTCGCACACAAATCACTCCACAACACAGGCCCTGCCTACCTAAACGAGAGTCACCTTCCACACCCCCACACGAAACGTCCGCTCAGCTGACCTCTCTCTCGCCTCTGTCCCCCGCATCAAACACATCACCACCGGGGGCAGATCCTTCTCCTACCTTGCACCCAAAACCTGGAACGCCCTCACAACCCACCTTCGCAAGACCCAAAACCTACTTCTTTTCAGGAAGGGCCTCAAAACCTGGCTTTTCGAACAGTGAACCTCCCAGCCCCTTTCCCTCCCCCCAGCGCCTTGAGACCCTCACGGGTGAGTAGCGCGCTTTATAAATCTCTTTGATTGATATAGATCTACCTCTATATATATATATATATCTATCTACATAGATATATCTATAGATATATCCATGTACATAGATATATCTATCTACATAGATATATATAGATCTATATATACATCTGTTTTTTTTTAGTTGTTGTATGGTTTCCTTGGGGGCCAAAATGGCCCCCAGGGAAACCCTACAACATCTAAAAAAAAAATATTGCCCCCACAGGGGGTCACCCTGCCCACGGGTGACCCCCTGTCATTTTATTTTATTTTTTTTATTTATTTTTTTGAAGAAAAAAAAATTCCCGCGGGGGTACCTACCTTTTTTAAAAAAAATAAAAATTATGCCAGGGGGGGCGGCCCGTTTTTCGAGGGGGCCGCCCCCCAAAGTGAAATCCCTGGCGTCTAGTGGTGTTTCCTGGCCCCCGATCGCAGCTGTGCTGCGATCGGGGGTCAGGAAACACTTTCAGAAGGCCTCGTAAAAAAGGGGAGACTCTCCCCTTTCTTCCGAGGCCTTCTGAAACTGTTTCTGGCCCCCGATCGCAGCACAGCTATGATCGGGGGCCAGGAAACAGTTTCAGAAGGCCTCGTAAGAAAGGGGAGAGTTTCCCCTTTCTTACAAGGCCTTTTCAAAGTGTTTCCTGGCCCCCTGATCGCAGCTGTGCTGCGATCGGGGGCCAGGAAACCTGAAAGTGTTTCCTGGCCCCCGATCGCAGCACAGCTGCGATCAGGGCCAGGAAACACTTTCAGGAAGGCCTCGTAAGAAAGGGGAGACTCTCCCCTTTCTTACGAGGCCTTCCCGAACGTGGGAAAGGCCGTTTTCCCCATCAAAGCAGGAAGCGGCCGCAAGGCTGCTTCCTGCTTTGATGGGGAAAACACCTTTGAAACGTCAGCGGGCCTCGCGGTGCGCTGACGTCACAAAGGGGCGGGTGGGGGGCGGGGGGGAGACACGGAAGGTTCCGTGTCTCCCGGGGGAAGATTAAAAAAAAAAAAATCCTCGGGTGTGACGCACCCGAGGATTTATTAATACCCTTCCTGGTGTCGGCCACTGGTCGTGACCCGCACCAGGGAGGGTGTGTGGGCGTCGGCCAGTGGCCGACGCCCGCACCTAAGAGGTTAATGCGAATTGGGCATTAAGGAATCGCAATTACCACCAAATAAGACTTGGTGGTATCCATGCGCAAATTTTAAAAATGCATTTAAAAAATGTACATGTAACGCACACATCCCCCTTTGGCATGCGTGCGACTTACATGTCCTGAAATATTTTTTGGGGTGTAGCAGAGGGGGCTTTAGGCCCCCAGCACCCTGGGGTTTTGTATTTCCTAAATTGCAAATTTCAGTTAGGAATTCACAATTTGGGAAAAGCAAAAAAATCGCTAATATGGGCCTACAGGCCCATAGGTGCGAATGGGCTCAGAATCACTATTTGCGATTCGGTAATAGCATTTACGATTTTTAGGAAATTGCTATTACCGAATCGCAAATATGATACATACCATTTTGAGAATCAGAAATAGCGATTTCTTAAAAATCGCTATTAGAGAATCGCAAAGTGGTTTCTTAAAACATCTGGCCCTAAGTACCTTTTACTATGGACTTATAGTGGCAGATAAAGGTGTGTCCAATTACTCTTACAATGTGTTAGGGAAAGAACACTGGCACTGGGAACCTGGTTAGCAGGATCCCAGTCACTCCATTCCAAGTTGCATTCAGAAACCAGGCAAAAAGTGAGGTGGGAGGTACTGAAAGAAGGTGAAAGTATTAAAATACTAAACTATAAATGTAACCCTAAATCATTGTCCATTAAAATATTTATGCGAGTTGGGAGACCATACCAAAGCCTCCTCCGTATTTTCGTTCACTGCCGGAAGCTGGCCTGCTCACTCTTAATGCCATCCAGTTTCTTGCCGATCTTCCTCAATTCTTGTGTTATTCAGTACTTGAAGATTGAATCTTATCTTCTTCTTGGCCTCCTGGCCTATGTGGTTTTTGACTATAAGGGTAAGCAACCATACCGGCTACAGGGGTAGCTGGTGACATCAGGCATTGGGATGCCTGTTGCTGGCTTGGCCCTGTTGTGTTAGGGCTTGTGGCAGGTGTTGCATGTGAAGGTTTTGTGGGCTAAGGGACATTCAAGGACCCTGCTGCTTTTGCATGGTCATACAGCTTATTCATTTCACAATAGGCCTTGGAGACGTGCTTTATGTGCCTGTACCTGTCCCAGCACATTCCATATGTCCTGGCCTCTTCAGCTCTCATGTTATCTTGGGTGATAATGGAAATAAATAGTTAGCACTTGTTGTACATGTACATGGTGAGTGTGAAATTAGGCTGGCATTGTAACACTATCATATGTGCCTGACCAGACCAACACCAGCAATAGAGATGGATATGGACAATGTAATATCACTACAGAGACATCCACTACTTGAGCAAGGAAAACTGAGTCAGGTGCCATCTTTGTAGGTGCACAACATGTAACAGTAGTCACAATGAGATTACAACCATAGCATGCAAAACAATAATTCACACTCATGATGATGTCCTTAGTTTAAATTGCAGACATGCTCCAGATTTTTTAAATGTGGAATTCGGAGTTTCATCATAGAAATGGTCTGATCCTTGCCCATCAAAGTAAGTTTTTAAGGTGATACTGTCCAGGCAGTGCAGCTCTGCTTGCATACCCCATCTGGAGTAACACAAAGCCACAAACATTGCTGGTTTCACTTGCTCTGTGCCAGTTAGTCAATACATAGATAGGGGGGTTGTCATATATCTCCAGCTGAACATGACTGGGTAACACTACTAATACTTAGCCTCAGGCAAATGTACAAAAATGTAACATTTATCATCTGCTTCACATTTGTAGCAAAAATCATGGTGAGTCGTACTTAAACCTTCTTATGTAGACACATCATCCCAAGGCTGCATTCGGATGCATACATTATACATTTTATAATGCATCTGAGTAGTGTGTTTATGCTTGCCGGAATACTCATCTGACCAAGAAAGTTGTTGCATATACACCATGACTCTGAGGGAGGCTCAAGTATGATGGAGGCTGGATTACAACAGACATACCTCGTGGTAGGCAAAGATATCGAAGATCTATATGGCCATATAATAATAATAAACAAACGCATGAACAGACACACATGTATCTATGTCATTTGTTGTCTGTCATGGGCCATATGCATTATGTAGGAAGATTTGTGCCAATCACAAAAACATATGCTGAAAGTACCATATTCAAAATTGGTTACATTGTGATGGCAACCCTGCTGACACTGTCATACATGTTTTCATAATTTTGCTTTAGTTTTGTCATACTGCTACAAGGACAGTTATGCTCTCTACCAACACGTTAGGTCTAACACAGCAGGTGTGTTTGCTTACCCTTATAGTCAGTCAAACAGAAATGGTCTATCTAGAGACCTCAAAAGCATGCAGCATGTCTGAGCTATGTAAGCTGCAAGTTGATGGAACATATATTGTATAAATACAGAGTGTTTGATTCTGAGTCCATGAGACTTACCTGTCCATGCTTGGTAAGAGTGTTGGTGTAAAAATATTACACATCATCTGCTCATGTGTCATACACAATTTTAGACAAATATTACTGAACCCTGCCCAGACATGCTTAGCAACACACATTTCACTGTGCTACGACAAACGTTAAATCCTGATTGTTTAGGTTTGTGCCATTAGTTGTACTAGATGATGTGTGTGTGTTGAACACATGCAGAGTCAACACCAGATGATGGTCACAATTCCCGTAGCAACATGACTATAGATGTGCCAACAATAAAACAATTGTAAAGATGCTTAGGTCATATGGGCCTGCTGACATACACCCTACATTCACAATGATTTTCCTCCTTGATCATTCCTGAAGAATCTGTGGGCAGCTTAGGCTGATCTAGGAGACATGCAAAGCTCCTACTATACCACTTGTATCACTTAGCACTATATCATAAGAAAATACAATACTCAGAGTTACTAAAAATAAAGGTACTTTATTTTAGTGACAATATGCCAAAAGTATCTCAGAGGATATACTCCCTTAGGAGGTAAGTAATATACACAAAATATACACACAAACCAAAATCAGGTTAGTAAACAGTTAGCAAAGTAGTGCAAATACTGAAGAACACAATAGAATGCAATAGGAGACAATACGTCTAGGGGCAACACAAATCATATACTCCAAAAGTAGAATGCGAACCACAAATGGACCCCAGGCCTAGTGTAGTGTGTAGAGGGTCGTGGGGAGTGTAAGAAAACACTAAGGGTGTCCAAGATACCCCACCCCCTGAAAAGTAGGAGTAAAGTTACCCTAGTACCCCAGAAAGACAGTAAAGTCGAGATAGGGGATTCTGCAAAGACAACAACTGAGTGCAAAGCACTGAAGATGGATTCCTGGACCTGAGGATCTGTAAAGTAAGGGGGCCAAGTCCAAGAGTCATGCAAGTGACCAGGGGGGGCAGCAGCCCACTAAACCCCAATGAAGGTGCAAAAGGGCTGCCTCCGGGTGGAAGAAGCCAAAGATTCTGCAACAACAGAAGGTGCCAGGAACTTCTCCTTTGGTCAGAAGATTTCCCACGGTGTGCTGGGGGATGCAGAGTTGTTTCCACGCAGAATGCTAGCTGCAAGAGTTGCGGTTGAAGGTTTTGGGTGCTGCCAGGGCCCAGGAAGGACCAGGAAGTCACCCCTTCGAGGTGACAGTGGGGGCGCTCAGCGACACAGAGAGCCCACGCAGAAGCAGACAGCACCCACAGAAGCACCTGAACAGGCATACAGGAGATCTGAGCATGGCGGTCATCTCAGCACAACAAACGGGAGTCCCACAAATTCGGAGTCCAACTCAGCAAGTTGGGCAATGCAGGACGCAGTGCTGGGGACCTGGGCTAGGCTGTTTACAAAGGAAGTCTTGCAAAAGTGCACAGAAGCCCTAGCAGCTGCATGTCACGCAGTACACAGGATTACTGTCTGGCGTGGGGAGGCAAGGACTTACCTCCACCAAATTTGGACAGAAGGGCCACTAGACTGTCGGGGACACTTGGATCCAGCTCCTGTGTTCCAGGGACCTACCTCGTCAAGATGAGAGGGGATTCAGAGGACCGGTGATGCAGAAGTTTGGTGCCTGCGTTGGCAGGGGGATGATTCTGTCGACCAATGGGAGATTTCTTCTTGGCTTCCAGTGCAGGGTGAAGGCAGACAGCCCTCAGTGCATGCACCACCAGGAAACAGTCAAGAAAGCCGGCAGGATGAGGCACTACAATGTTGCTGGTAGTCTTCTTGCTAGTTTGTTGCAGTTTTGCAGGTGTCCTGGAGCAGTCAGCAGTCGATCCTTGGCAGAATTCGAAGAAAGAAGTGCAGAGGAACTCTGGTGAGCTCTTGCATTCGTTATCTGATGAGAAACCCACAGGACAGACCCTAAATAGCCCTCAGAGGAGGATTGGCTACAGAGAAAGGTAAGCACCTTTCAGGAGGGGTCTCTGACATCACCTGCTGGCACTGGCCACTTAGAGGTGTCCATTGTGCCCTCACACCTCTGCATACAAGATGGCAGAGGTCTGGGACACACTGGAGGAGCTCTGGACACTTCCCCATTGGGACGTGCTGGTCATGGGAGTGGTCACTCCTCTTTCCTTTGTCCAGTTTCGCGCCAGAGCAGGGCTGGGGGGGTCCCTGAATCGGTGTATACTGGCTTATGCAAGGAGGGCACCATCTGTGCCCTTCAAAACATTTCCAGAGGTCAGGAGAGGCTACTCCTCTCAGGCCCTTAACACCTATTTCCAAAGGGAGAGGGTGTAACACCCTCTCCCAGAGAAAATCCTTTGTTCTGCCTTCCTGGGACTCGCTGCCCAGGCCCCAGGGTGGTAGAAACCTGTCTGAGGGTTGGCAGCAGCGATAGCTGCAGAGAAAACCCCAGAGAGTTAGTTTGGCAGTACCCAGGCTCTATGCTGGAGCCCCTGGGATGCATGGAATTATCCCCCTAATACCAGACAATTCCATGATCCTAGACATGTTACATGGCCATGTTCGGAGTTACCATGGTGAAGCTAGATATACAGTATTGACCTATATGTAGTACACACGTGTAATGGTGTCCCCGCACTCACAAAGTCTGGGGAAATTGCCCTGAACAATGTGGGGGCTCCTTGGCTAGTGCCCTCACGCTAAGTAATTTTGCACCTAACCTTCACTAAGTAAGGGTTAGACATATAGGTGATCTCCTGGAACCCCAATAACCTGGGTACCTAGGTACCACATACTAGTGAATTATAAGGGTGTTCCAGTGTGCCAATCAGAATTGGTAACATTAGTCACTAGCCTGCAGTGATAATTTTAAAAGCAGAGAGAGCATAAACACTGAGGTTCTGGTGAGCAGAGCCTCAGTGATACAGCTAGGCACCACACAGGGAACACATACAGGGCATACTTTATGAGCACTGGGGTCCCGGCTAGCAGGATCCAAGTGACACAGGCAAAGGCAAACATACATACAAGTAAAAATGGGGGTAACATGTCAGACCAACGCTTTTCTCTAGGGGTCAACCTCCTGCTGATAAAAGCAACAGGTTGATCCTGGCCCTCAGTATTAAGCTGTGATATCACTGCCCCAACCCCCAATTCGGAAGCATCAGTCTGGACTATCAACTTTGTGGAGTAGCAAGGGCTTTTTAAGACAGGTGCAGAGCACATGGCCTGTTTGAGCTCATCAAAAGCTTTTTGACAGCTAGCTGTCCACAATACCATTTTTAGGCATCTTTTTACTAGTGAGGTAATTAAGTGGAGCTGCAATGGAGCCATAATTCTTAGTAAACCTCCTACAGTACCCTGTGAGGCCTAAAAAGGCTCTCACTTGGGGTTGAGTTGTAGGGGGAGCCCATTCCATAATGGTCTGGATCTTCCTCTGCAGTGGTGCAATCTGTTTCCCACCTACCAGGTGGCCCAGATAAACCACTTTCCCCTGCCCTATCTGGCACTTTGAGGTCTTGATAGTGAGGCCTGCCTTTTGGAGGGCCTCTACAACTTTCCACAGATGGACCAGGTGATCTTCCCAGGTGGAGCTAAAGACAGCTATAACATCTAGATATGCTGCACTAAAAGCTTCCAGCCCTTGCAGGACTGTGTTCACCAACCTTTGAAAAGTGGCAGGTGCATTCTTCAGACCAAAAGACATCACATTGAATTGATAGTGCCCTCCAATGGTTGAGAATGCAGTTCTAGGTTTTGCATCTTCTGATAACTTAATCTGCCAATACCCTGCAGTTAAATCAAAAGTGCTTACATACTTGGCAGAAGCCAGTGTGTCTATCAGCTCATCTGCCCAGGGTATAGGGTGAGCATCTGTCTTGGTTACTTGGTTGAGCCCTCTATAGGCAACACAAAACACAAAAAATGCTCAATGTCCTGTTTAGGAGGTTTTAAAGGTTGTTCCCAACCCTCCTTAACAAGTGCGAGGGGACCTCTCACAGGGTACCCAAAGAGGAGTTCAAAGAGGCTAAAGCCTACTCCTTTTTGGGGTACCTCCCTGTAAGCAAAAGGGAGGCACGGGTAACAGGACATCCCATCTCCTTCTGAATTTTTAAGGGAGTCCCATTATCATACCTTTGAGAGCTTTATTAAACCTCTCATCATCATCATCATCATTTACTTTATTTCGGTAAGGGAAAATATACCATAAAAGTGCAATACATAACAATATAAAAAAGAGGTTATAAGAAAAAAATGCACAGTCAAATGAATAAGAGACTTTAAGAAGAAAAAAGTTAAAACCATGGAAGAATAGACATAAAAGGATTACTTTCTCCAATTATATAAAAAACAACACCTCTAGTCCCAGAAAATGCCAGCTAATATCATACACCAAAGTACAATAAATATGCATAAGAAAATCTAAATCTAAAAAGCAGCTACCCAATCTTATTCTTTAAGTCGCTAGTCTAAAACGCCATATTGATTCCAAAAAGTTTGCCACAGGATGGACTATATAAACAGATTAATCAGATTTAAAAATTCTCTCGGCAAATAAACAGTTCCTAAAACCCATTTGTATCCAATGATATAAAAAACAGCACCTCTAGTCCCAAAAAATGTCAGCTAATATCATACGCCAAAATACAATAAATATGCATAAAAAGATCTAAGTCTAAAAAGCAGCTACCCAGTCTTATTCTTTGGAGTCGCTAGTCTAAGACGCCAAATTGATTAAAAAAATGTTGCCACCGGATAGACTATGTATACAGATGAATCAGATTTAAAGATTCTCTCAGCATATAAACAGCTCCTAAAACCCATTTGTTTGCATAGGGGACTAATCCAAGAGGCCCTCTGTTTATCATATGCACGACATTGGAAAAGAACATGTAGGACAGACTCTTCGTTCTTGGATCCCATCGGACATAACTTAGACTTATTGATGGAATTAGACCATTTATAAGTTAGAGAACACAGAGGGAGGGACCCTAATCTAAATCTGATAAAAAGGGCACGCGCAAATGGAAAAAGTGCTGCATCCATGAAGGGCTCAAACTCATAGTGACATTTAAATTGCACATAGCTATCACACATAGACAATGGCACAACCTCAGCCAATTGCGCAGTTTGAACTTTGAGCCAAAAAGCGTCCTTCAATGACTGAACAGCATTTTTGGGAATAGAAGACGGAACCTCTCAACCAGACCATTTGTTTCTGGATAATAAGGAGTAGTGAACTTGTATGTTATACCACACTCCTTCCACATTGTTTTGAGGTATGCAGACATGAAGTTACTACCTCTGTCTGACACCACTTCCTTAGGGAAGCCCACCCTGGAAAATATTCCTAGGAGGGCCTTTGCCACTACAGGAGCGTAGTGGTCCTTAAGGGGATGGATTCAGGGTACCTAGTGGCATGGTCCACTACCACTACGATAAACCTATTGCCTGAAGCTGCTGGATGGTCAAGGGGGCCAACTATGTCAATCCCTACCCTTTCAAAGGGCACCCCAACCACTGGAAGTGGAATTAAGGGGGGCTTTGGAGTGCCACAAGTCTTGCCACTGGCTTGGCAGGTCACACAAGAGCGACAAATGAGGCCAATGAAACAGGGGAACAAGCCTGTCCCCAGTTGTACTTTGACTCTAATGCCCAGCCAAAGGAATGTCATGTGCCAAGGTAAGAAGAACCTCTCTGTATTGCAAATGGATGACAAATCTCCTGGCAGCTCCAGGTTTAGGGTCCCTTGACTCACTATACAGGAGGTTGTTTTCCCAATACACCTTATGGCTATCACTGACACCCCCATTCTGCTATTTAACAGCTTGCCGTCTCAAACCACCCTCTAGTGTGGGACAGGTCTGCTGTGCCACACTCAGCTCTTTCCTAGCAGGCACCCCTGCTCCCAAAAGCTCAGTAGTGTCTGCTGCTAGCTCATCTGGTGTAGGTTCTGCACAGGGAGAGGATTCCTCATCCTCAAAAGGGAAATCTTCTGGTGAGGGAGGGATAGTGGGCAAGGATTTACCCTTCCTACCCCTAGCTTTTGGGAGCACTTGGTCCATTGTTCCAGGATCCAAGTTTCCCTGTCCATTTTGCTTTTTGGCCTGAGCCCTTGTCAAAGCAAAAATATGCCCAGGAATGCACAGCATTTCTGCATGAGCCTCCAACTCCACTTCAGCCCAAGCTGATGTCTCCAAATCATTGCCTAGTAAGCAATCTACAGGTAATTCAGTGGCTACCACAACTTTCTTTGGACCAGTAACCCCCCCCCCCCCAGTTGAGATTCACAATAGCCATGGGGTGGCTACATGTGTTATTGTGAGCATCAGTCACTTGGTACTGCTGACCAAGTAGGTGTTGCCCAGGGTGAACCAGTTTCTGTATAGCCATAGTTACACTGGCTCATGTGTCCCTGTAGGCCTCAACCTCAACACCGTAAATTAGGGGTAGTTGCTTGTACTTACTCATATTAAGGGCAAGCAACCAAGGTGGCAAAGTCAATGCCACCATCAGAGACTACAACAGCCTCTATGGTCTCCCTAACAAGACCAACCCCAACTACACTGCCAACAGGGAGCCCAGCTACACCCTTGGATTGGCTATTTGTAGTAGACTTCCCACCACCACTGCTATTACTAGGGGCACTAGAGGTTACAGTAGGAGTTGTGGCAGTGGGAGCCTTGGTGTTTTTCTTTGGACAAGTGGCATCACTTGCCCAATGACCTTTTACTTTATATAAATAACACCAAGGCTTTTTTCTGATTGTGAGAAGAGGATTTGGACCCACCACACCCAGAGGATTTTTGTGGGCCTGATGAAGACTCAGAGGCCCTCCTTACAACCCTGGCGGTCGGTGTTAAAGCGGTGGTAATACCGGCAACAGGCCGGCGGAAAAAAAATGGGATTATGACCGTGGCAGAAACCCCCAACATAGACAGTCACTTTAACACTCTGACTGCCGCGGCGATAGAAACAAACAGCGCGGCGGTCACCGCCAACAGACAGGCAGAAGACAATGTACCGCCCACACTATTATGAGAGGCCAATCTGCCACCTTTTCCGGGGCGGAACCAACGCGAACAAAAACACGGCGGAAACAGGACTTGGAAGGAAAAACACTCACGTCTCCACACCCCACGAGGAACCAGGACGCCATGGAGCCAGAACTCCAGATACTCCCTTCGATAGTCTTCCTGCTCCTCTATCAGGAGCACCAAAGACAGCAGCGACGACCACGGTGAGTACTGCACCTGCAACACAGGGGAGTCGGAAGGGAAAAGAGAGTGACACACACACGGAACACGCAAAACACCCACCCCCACCCTCACCCACAACAACATACACACAAATACATGCTGCAACATTACATTTACACCCCCCACACCCCCTGGAAGAACGCAAGGACAAAAGGAATTTAGCTGAACGATTGTAATCATGAAAACTCCAGTAGGCAAAACTCGAAATACAGTATATTCAATTATGTACACCAACTACACAAGTCCGGATAGTGCACCAATTATTGTCCGTGGACCACTGGGCCCAAAATGCATCGGCGAGGCCCACACATGATACCAGACTTCAAACGGAGAGAACACTGCAGGGGCATCAGATCGAAATGAAACAGGCACCTCGGGGGAAGGGAAGGGGGGGCTGTAGGAGGCTGGACTGGCTTGTAGTGAGTACCAAGGGGTACTTGCACCTTGCACCAGGCCCAGTTATCCCTTATTAGTGTATAGGGTGTCTAGCAGCTTAGGCTGATAGATAATGGTAGCTTAGCAAAGCAGCTCAGGCTGAACTAGGAGACGTGTGAAGCTACTACAGTACCACTTAGTGTCATATGCACAATATCATAAGAAAACACAATACACAGTTATACTAAAAATAAAGGTACTTTATTTTTATGACAATATGCCAAAGTATCTTAGAGTGTACCCTCAGTGAGAGGATAGGAAATATACACAAGATATATATACACAATAGCAAAAATATGCAGTATAGTCTTAGAAAACAGTGCAAACAATGTATAGTTACAATAGGATGCAATGGGGAAACATAGGGATAGGGGCAACACAAACCATATACTCCAGAAGTGGAATGCGAACCACGAATGGACCCCAAACCTATGTGACCTTGTAGAGGGTCGCTGGGACTATTAGAAAATAGTGAGAGTTAGAAAAATAACCCTCCCCAAGACCCTGAAAAGTGAGTGCAAAGTGCACCAAAGTTCCCCTAAGGACAAAATAGTCGTGTTAGAGGGAGAATGCAAGGAAAACACAAATCAGCAATGCAACAACGATGGATTCCTGTCTGAAGGTACCTGTGGAACAAGGGGACCAAGTCCAAAAGTCACAAGCAGCTCGGAGATGGGCAGATGCCCAAGAAATGCCAGCGGTTGGTGCAAAGAAGCTCTTACTAGGCTGAAGAACTGTGAATACTGCAGGAACGACAAGGGCTAGAGACTTCCCCTTTGGAGGATGGATCCCCCACGCCTTGGAGAGTCGTGCAGAAGTGTTTTCCCGCCGGATGGACGCCAACAAGCCTTGCTACACGCAAATCGTGCGTTTGGGGTTTTTGGACGCTGCTGGGGCCCAGGAGGGACCAGGAGGTCGCAAATTGGACCTGCAGAGAGAGAGGACGTCGAGCAAGACAAAGAGCCCTCACTGAAGCAGGTAGCACCCGGAGAAGTGCCAGAAACAGGCACTACGAGGATGCGTGAAACGGTGCTCGCCGAAGTTGCACAACGGAGTCCCACGTCGCCGGAGACCAACTTAGAAAGTCGTGCAATGCAGGTTAGAGTGCCGTGGACCCAGGCTTGGCTGTGCACACAGGATTTCCGCCGGAAGTGCACAGGGGCCGGAGAAGCTTGCAAAGTCGCGGTTCCCAGCAATGCAGCCCAGCGAGGTGAGGCAAGGACTTACCTCCACCAAACTTGGGCTGGAGAGTCACTGGACTGTGGGGGTCACTTGGACGGTGTCGCTGGATTCGAGGGACCTCGCTCGTCGTGCTGAGAGGAGACCCAAGGGACCGGAGATGCAGCTTTTTGGTGCCTGCGGTTGCAGGGGGAAGATTCCGTCGACCCACGGGAGATTTCTTCTGAGCTTCTGGTGCAGAGAGGAGGCAGGCTACCCCCACAGCATGCACAAGCAGGAAAACAGTCGAGAAGGCGGCAGGATCAGCGTTACAGAGTTGCAGTAGTCGTCTTTGCTACTATGTTGCAGGTTTGCAGGCTTCCAGCGCGGTCAGCAGTTGTTTCCTTATCAGAAGGTGAAGAGAGAGATGCAGAGGAACTCGGCTGAGCTCATGCATTCGTTATCTAAAGTTTCCCCAGAGACAGAGACCCTAAATAGCCAGAAAAGAGGGTTTGGCTACCTAGGAGAGAGGAAAGGCTACTAACACCTGAAGGAGCCTATCACAAGGAGTCTCTGACGTCACCTGGTGGCACTGGCCACTCAGAGCAGTCCAGTGTGCCAGCAGCACCTCTGTTTCCAAGATGGCAGAGGTCTGGAGCACACTGGAGGAGCTCTGGACACCTCCCAGGGGAGGTGCAGGTCAGGGGAGTGGTCACTCCCCTTTCCTTTGTCCAGTTTCGCGCCAGAGCAGGGGCTAAGGGGTCCCTGAACCGGTGTAGACTGGCTTATGCAGAATTGGGCACACCTGTGCCCAACAAAGCATTTCCAGAGGCTGGGGGAGGCTACTCCTCCCCTGCCTTCACACCATTTTCCAAAGGGAGAGGGTGTCACACCCTCTCTCAGAGGAAGTTCTTTGTTCTGCCATCCTGGGCCAGGCCTGGCTGGACCCCAGGAGGGCAGCTGCCTGTCTGAGGGGTTGGCAGCAGCAGCAGCTGCAGAGAAACCCCAGGAAGGGCAGTCTGGCAGTACCAGGGTCTGTGCTACAGACCACTGGGATCATGGGATTGTACCAACAATGCCAGGATGGCATAGAGGGGGCAATTCCATGATCATAGACATGTTACATGGCCATATTCGGAGTTACCATGGTGAAGCTACATATAGGTAGTGACCTATATGTAGTGCACGCGTGTAATGGTGTCCCCGCACTCACAAAGTTCAGTGAATTGGCTCTGAACAATGTGGGGGCACCTTGGCTAGTGCCAGGGTGCCCTCACACTAAGTAACTTTGCACCTAACCTTTACCAGGTAAAGGTTAGACATATAGGTGACTTATAAGTTACTTAAGTGCAGTGTAAAATGGCTGTGAAATAACGTGGACGTTATTTCACTCAGGCTGCAGTGGCAGGCCTGTGTAAGAATTGTCAGAGCTCCCTATGGGTGGCAAAAGAAATGCTGCAGCCCATAGGGATCTCCTGGAACCCCAATACCCTGGGTACCTCAGTACCATATACTAGGGAATTATAAGGGTGTTCCAGTAAGCCAATGTAAATTGGTAAAAATGGTCACTAGCCTGTCAGTGACAATTTGGAAAGAAATGAGAGAGCATAACCACTGAGGTTCTGGTTAGCAGAGCCTCAGTGAGACAGTTAGGCACCACACAGGGAACATACACATGCACACCTATGAGCACTGGGGCCCTGTGTGACAGGGTCCCAGTGACACATACATATAGGCCACAAACCTATGAGCACTGGGGTCCTGACCAGCAGGATCCCAGTGACACATAACAACCATACTGAAAACATGGTGTTTTCACTATGAGCACTGAGGCCTGGCTATCAGGATCCCAGTGAGACAGTGAAAACAGTGACAAACACCCTGACATACACTCACAAACAGGCCAAAAGTGGGGGTAACAAGGCTAGAAAGAGGCTACCTTCTCACACAACCCCCCCCCAAACGAAGGACAATAAGGCTAACCTTGGCCAGTTGAGACTTTATTGTCTAAGTGGTGATAAGTAGAGAGTAGCTCTGCAATAGACTGGTTACTCCCTTTATCATCCACTATATGGTTACTTCCCTGTGGGGATGTAAACCACCCTGTTTGAAGTTTTTTAGCTAAGCAACAATGTGAAGATGTATTTTCAGAGTTTCTATCAGTAAGTTTTAGTTTAGAGCAGTGGGAATTGTCCACTGAACCTATTTGTAGTGATGGAAATGCCAGACAGGGATGCTGTCTCAGAAAAGCCATAGCTGGGCAAAAACTTTGTCCATCTGGCTGGAAGAGAGAACAGGGATGCTGTTTCTCTTGAGTTGGAGCAGGGCAGGGATGCTGTCCTATGAGCTCCACACTAGGGCAGGGATGCTGTCCTAAGTGTTGTGAGGTAGTGCAGGGTTTCTGCACTAAAGTTTCTCTGGAAGGGTTGGAGGGATGCTCCATGTTAACTAAAATGGTGCTGTTTTTCTCACCAATGTTAGTTATCCCACAGAGAGGTACTTCCACCTCAGGGAGTCCAGCTTTGCCAGCTGATGATTCCCTTAGAACAGGTGCCACCCCAGGAGAGGTTTCTCCCACCACAGGAATAGTATCCTGAATGGTAGGGTGGTTAGGGGATACTGTGATACCCTTTTTACCTGTTGATGGAGAGGGATCCTGAGTTTTCAGGCCTTCTCTCCTTTGCTTTTTCATTTCACTTGAAATGAGAGGGAACAATTCCTCAGGGATGCCCAGCATGGCTGCATGGGCATAAAACTCTACATCAGCCCAACCTGAGGCCTCTAGGTCATTACCTAAGAGACAGTCTACAGGTAAGCTAGGTGATACCACCACCTGCTTAGGGCCAGTAACTCCACCCCAACTAAACTGAATTATAGCTAAGGGAAGAAACTTAGTGGAGTTATGGACATCAATAATCTTATACTGTTGTCCAATGATGTGTTGTTCAGGAGGCACTAGGTTTTCAGTCACCAAAGTGAAACTGGCACCTGTGTCCCTGTAGGCCAAGGCCTCAACACCATTTATTGAAACTGTCTGCCTGTACTTATCCATTGTAAGGGGACAAGCAGCCAGTGTGGCAAGGCCAATGCCACTAGGTGTGACAGAAACTGTCTTGGGACTGATTACATCAGTTTCCACTATGGACCCATAAGTGAACCCAACTACACCCTTTGCTTGACTGTTGCCAGCAGTCCCACCACTAGTACCACTACTGCTAGGGGCACTAGAGCTTGATGTATTAGTGGTGGTAGGCTCAGGGGGTTTACCTGGACAGGACTTATCCCCTGGCCTATGGCCTCTGTTTTTACACACAAAGCACCAAGGCTTTTTAATGTGTGCAGGTTGGGAAGAAGAGGAAGAATTTGTTTTATCCCCACCCTCTGAAGAGTGTTTAAGATTTGAAGTGGGATCTTTGGTTTTACCCTTATCCCCATGCTTATCTTGAGATTTTTCACCATCTTTCTTCTTATTGCCATCTTTGTCACCCCCTGTATGAACTTTTCTGTTCACTCTTGTTCTGACCCATTTGTCTGCCTTCTTTCCCAATTCTTGGGGAGAGGTCAGATCAGAGTCTACCAGGTACTGGTGCAACAAATCAGACACACAATTATTAAGTATATGCTCTCTCAGGATTGTGTTATACAGGCTTTCATAATCAGTAACTTTACTGCCATGTAACCACCCCTCCAAGGCCTTCACTGAATGGTCAATGAAATCAACCCAGTCTTGTGAAGACTCCTTTTTGGTCTCTCTGAACTTTATCCTGTACTGTTCAGTGGTTAAGCCATAACCATCCAGGAGTGCATCCTTAAGAACTGTAAAATTATTGGCATCACTTTCTTTCACAGTAAGGAGTCTATCCCTACCCTTTCCACTAAATGATAGCCATAGGATAGCAGCCCACTGCTTTTGAGGGACATCCTGTACAGCACAGGCCCTCTCAAGTGCAGCAAACCACTTGTTAATGTCATCCCCCTCCTTATAAGGGGGAACTATCTTGTGCAGATTCCTGGAATCATGCTCTTTTGCAGGATGACTATGGGGAATACTGCTGCTGCCACCATGGGTATCTAAACCCAACTTCTGTCTTTCCCTCTCTATTTCTAAAGACTGTCTATCCAAATCCAGCTGTTGCTTCTTGAGCTTCAGTCTGGTTTGTTCCACTCTCAATCTATTGAGCTCCCTTTCTAACAATCTGTCATCAGGGTGGGTGGGAGGGACATTTCTAGATACAGAGGTATGATGGGAATGAACAGAAGGAGACCTGTCCCTTACAGAGGGCACCCTAACAGCTTGGCTACCAGTATAATGTGAGAGCACATCATCAGTATGATGTGATTCAACCTCTGTACCAACTATGCTAGACTGTCTAGTAATGGGCAGGCTGAGAAGTTTCTTTCCTGAACCTTTTCCTGGGGGAGTCCCTGGATCAGATTGAGAACCATTAGCTACTTTTTCTACAGATTGGGCACTTATGGCCTTATCCTGTACTCTAAGCATATTAATTAACAGTTCTAAGGAAGGATTCTTCCCTACACTCAAACCTCTCTCTATGCAGAGACTCCTTGCTCCTTTCCAGCTAAGGTGATCATATGCAAGTTTGGACAGTTCAACTTTTTGGCCTGTGCCAGACATTTTTAGAGAGAGTTAAAGTGATAGACAAAGAGAAAAAAAAGTTTTCAGAACTTTTTGGAAAGACAGAAAAAAAACTTTTTAAACTTTGAAGAACTTTTTGAAAGTTTAGAAGTACTTTTCAGCACTTAGAAAAGAGTGAAAAGAGGAAATGCAAAACTTTTTGGCTATGTGTATATACACTGACCTTGTTTTGTATATTTTTCTCTTATGAAAAGTACAATGACAAGAGTGGTAAGTAGTCTCAAGCACTTATCCCACCACTGCACAACCAATGTAGGAGGCTGGACTGGCTTGTAGTGAGTACCAAGGGGTACTTGCACCTTGCACCAGGCCCAGTTATCCCTTATTAGTGTATAGGGTGTCTAGCAGCTTAGGCTGATAGATAATGGTAGCTTAGCAAAGCAGCTCAGGCTGAACTAGGAGACGTGTGAAGCTACTACAGTACCACTTAGTGTCATATGCACAATATCATAAGAAAACACAATACACAGTTATACTAAAAATAAAGGTACTTTATTTTTATGACAATATGCCAAAGTATCTTAGAGTGTACCCTCAGTGAGAGGATAGGAAATATACACAAGATATATATACACAATAGCAAAAATATGCAGTATAGTCTTAGAAAACAGTGCAAACAATGTATAGTTACAATAGGATGCAATGGGGAAACATAGGGATAGGGGCAACACAAACCATATACTCCAGAAGTGGAATGCGAACCACGAATGGACCCCAAACCTATGTGACCTTGTAGAGGGTCGCTGGGACTATTAGAAAATAGTGAGAGTTAGAAAAATAACCCTCCCCAAGACCCTGAAAAGTGAGTGCAAAGTGCACCAAAGTTCCCCTAAGGACAAAATAGTCGTGTTAGAGGGAGAATGCAAGGAAAACACAAATCAGCAATGCAACAACGATGGATTCCTGTCTGAAGGTACCTGTGGAACAAGGGGACCAAGTCCAAAAGTCACAAGCAGCTCGGAGATGGGCAGATGCCCAAGAAATGCCAGCGGTTGGTGCAAAGAAGCTCTTACTAGGCTGAAGAACTGTGAATACTGCAGGAACGACAAGGGCTAGAGACTTCCCCTTTGGAGGATGGATCCCCCACGCCTTGGAGAGTCGTGCAGAAGTGTTTTCCCGCCGGATGGACGCCAACAAGCCTTGCTACACGCAAATCGTGCGTTTGGGGTTTTTGGACGCTGCTGGGGCCCAGGAGGGACCAGGAGGTCGCAAATTGGACCTGCAGAGAGAGGGGACGTCGAGCAAGACAAAGAGCCCTCACTGAAGCAGGTAGCACCCGGAGAAGTGCCAGAAACAGGCACTACGAGGATGCGTGAAACGGTGCTCGCCGAAGTTGCACAACGGAGTCCCACGTCGCCGGAGACCAACTTAGAAAGTCGTGCAATGCAGGTTAGAGTGCCGTGGACCCAGGCTTGGCTGTGCACACAGGATTTCCGCCGGAAGTGCACAGGGGCCGGAGAAGCTTGCAAAGTCGCGGTTCCCAGCAATGCAGCCCAGCGAGGTGAGGCAAGGACTTACCTCCACCAAACTTGGTCTGGAGAGTCACTGGACTGTGGGGGTCACTTGGACGGTGTCGCTGGATTCGAGGGACCTCGCTCGTCGTGCTGAGAGGAGACCCAAGGGACCGGAGATGCAGCTTTTTGGTGCCTGCGGTTGCAGGGGGAAGATTCCGTCGACCCACGGGAGATTTCTTCGGAGCTTCTGGTGCAGAGAGGAGGCAGGCTACCCCCACAGCATGCACAAGCAGGAAAACAGTCGAGAAGGCGGCAGGATCAGCGTTACAGAGTTGCAGTAGTCGTCTTTGCTACTATGTTGCAGGTTTGCAGGCTTCCAGCGCGGTCAGCAGTTGTTTCCTTATCAGAAGGTGAAGAGAGAGATGCAGAGGAACTCGGCTGAGCTCATGCATTCGTTATCTAAAGTTTCCCCAGAGACAGAGACCCTAAATAGCCAGAAAAGAGGGTTTGGCTACCTAGGAGAGAGGAAAGGCTACTAACACCTGAAGGAGCCTATCACAAGGAGTCTCTGACGTCACCTGGTGGCACTGGCCACTCAGAGCAGTCCAGTGTGCCAGCAGCACCTCTGTTTCCAAGATGGCAGAGGTCTGGAGCACACTGGAGGAGCTCTGGACACCTCCCAGGGGAGGTGCAGGTCAGGGGAGTGGTCACTCCCCTTTCCTTTGTCCAGTTTCGCGCCAGAGCAGGGGCTAAGGGGTCCCTGAACCGGTGTAGACTTGCTTATGCAGAATTGGGCACACCTGTGCCCAACAAAGCATTTCCAGAGGCTGGGGGAGGCTACTCCTCCCCTGCCTTCACACCATTTTCCAAAGGGAGAGGGTGTCACACCCTCTCTCAGAGGAAGTTCTTTGTTCTGCCATCCTGGGCCAGGCCTGGCTGGACCCCAGGAGGGCAGCTGCCTGTCTGAGGGGTTGGCAGCAGCAGCAGCTGCAGAGAAACCCCAGGAAGGGCAGTCTGGCAGTACCAGGGTCTGTGCTACAGACCACTGGGATCATGGGATTGTACCAACAATGCCAGGATGGCATAGAGGGGGCAATTCCATGATCATAGACATGTTACATGGCCATATTCGGAGTTACCATGGTGAAGCTACATATAGGTAGTGACCTATATGTAGTGCACGCGTGTAATGGTGTCCCCGCACTCACAAAGTTCAGTGAATTGGCTCTGAACAATGTGGGGGCACCTTGGCTAGTGCCAGGGTGCCCTCACACTAAGTAACTTTGCACCTAACCTTTACCAGGTAAAGGTTAGACATATAGGTGACTTATAAGTTACTTAAGTGCAGTGTAAAATGGCTGTGAAATAACGTGGACGTTATTTCACTCAGGCTGCAGTGGCAGGCCTGTGTAAGAATTGTCAGAGCTCCCTATGGGTGGCAAAAGAAATGCTGCAGCCCATAGGGATCTCCTGGAACCCCAATACCCTGGGTACCTCAGTACCATATACTAGGGAATTATAAGGGTGTTCCAGTAAGCCAATGTAAATTGGTAAAAATGGTCACTAGCCTGTCAGTGACAATTTGGAAAGAAATGAGAGAGCATAACCACTGAGGTTCTGGTTAGCAGAGCCTCAGTGAGACAGTTAGGCACCACACAGGGAACATACACATGCACACCTATGAGCACTGGGGCCCTGTGTGACAGGGTCCCAGTGACACATACATATAGGCCACAAACCTATGAGCACTGGGGTCCTGACCAGCAGGATCCCAGTGACACATAACAACCATACTGAAAACATGGTGTTTTCACTATGAGCACTGAGGCCTGGCTATCAGGATCCCAGTGAGACAGTGAAAACAGTGACAAACACCCTGACATACACTCACAAACAGGCCAAAAGTGGGGGTAACAAGGCTAGAAAGAGGCTACCTTCTCACAGGGGCACCTCAGCCGGATGAGTGCACAACGCCACTGCTCCATGCGGGGGCTCCATGCCCACTGCTTTATCCTTGGGGAGTGCAAAGCCACAGTCTCTCAAGTCTCTCCAGTGGGTGGGCTGCCCACTGCTTTATCCTGGGGAGTGTAAAGCCACAGTCTCTCAAGTCTCTCCAGTGGGTGGGCTGCCCACTGCTTTATCCTGGGGAGTGCAAAGCCACAGTCTCTCAAGTCTCTCCAGTGGGTGGGTTGCCCACTGCTTTATCCTGGGGAGTGCAAAGCCACAGTCTCTGCAGTCTCTCCAGTTGGTGGTTTGCCCACTGCTTTATCCTGGGCAGTGCAAAGCCACAGTCTCTCAAGTCTCTACAGTGGGTGGGTTGCCCACTGCTTTATCCTGGGGAGTGCAAAGCCACAGTCTCTCAAGTGGATGCCTTTCTCCACTGGTTCTGGAGGGGGCATTGTACCCAGAGTGCTTCATCCTGCCAAGGACTGAGGTAGTGGATGTGATACTCCACTGGTTCTGGAGGGGGCTTTGTGCCTAGAGTGCTTCATCCTGCCAAGGACTCAGGTAGCGGATGCCTTTCTCCACTGCTTCTGGAGGGGGCTTTGTGCCCAGAGTGCTTCATCCTGCCAAGGACTGAGGTAGTGGATGCCTTTCTCCACTGGTTCTGGATGGGGCTTAGTGCCCAGAGTGCTTCATCCTGCCAAGGACTGAGGTAGTGAATGTGATACTCCACTGGTTCTGGAGGGGGCTTTGTGCCCAGAGTGCTTCATCCTGCCAAGGACTGCGGTAGTGGATGCCTTTCTCCATTGAAGGTAGTGCATCATGGAAGCTGCCCAGGCTCCTGGAACTGACCACCAGGCTCGGACGACTGACCACTGGGGATGGCAGTCATGTCTGCGGTGGTGCCACTGGCTCAGGATGTCACGGGGCAGCTGGCAGTGCTTGCGGTGGTGTCAGTCACGGCGGTGGACTCTGTGGCATCGGTGCTGGCGGTGGACTCTGTGGCAGCAGTGCTTGCGGCGGCTCTGTGGCATTGGTGCTGGCGGCGGACTCTGTGGCATCGGTGCTGGCGCGGACTCTGTGGCAGTGGTGCTTGCAGCGGGCCCTGTGGCATCGGTGCTGGCGGCGGACTCTGTGGCATCGATGCTGGCGGCGAACTCTGTGCCAGCGGTGCTTGCAGCGGGCTCTGTGGCATCAGTGCTGGTGGCGGGCTCAGTGACTGCGGTGCTGGTGGGGGGCTCAGTGACTGCGGTGCTGGTGGAGAGCTCAATGACAGTGGTGCTGGTGGCGCTGCTGGTGGTGGTGCATGTGGCGGTGCAGGTGGCGGTCTTCTCCGCTGTAAAGGTTGGCGTCGACGTAGAAGGAAGGTGTGACACTGGTCCCATTGTCGGTGCCACCATGCCCTCTCCTGACCTGCCCTTTATTTTCTGGCCCTTCCCCACCTTGGATGGTGGCGCAGCTGTCTTGCCACTATCCCCTTTCGTTTTCCCTGAGCCCTTGGTGGCAGGTGTTTTCGGCTTTTCCCTCCGGGATGTGGGCAACTTTTTTACTTTTGCAGGTGGTGGAATGTCCTTGCCCTCGCTCCGTGGCACACTGGTAGCCCTGATGCTTGGCGTACTCCAATAGCCCGCAGTTGCTGGCACCACTGTGCCTGGCGATGTGGTGGCTGAGGTACTGGGTTAGGACCTGGAAAGTCTGGCCCTAGGGGACGGGCGGGGGGGAGGTGTAGGGAAGAGGTCAATATTAGCCAGGAAAAGTTTTTTAGACACACTGGGATGGGTAGATGGAGTGGGTTTGGGAGTGGAGGAAGAGGTAGTGTTTGTAGGAGGTGTACGTTTGCTGAATTTGGGTGAAGGTGCATGGGCTGGAGGCTGTTGTGAGGTGGATGGCTGTTGGGTGGGTGTGTGCCTGTGTTTGTGTACTTTGGGAGGAGGGCTCACAGACACAGGACAAAGGGGATGTGTGAATGGTAGTGGGGGTGGTGAGTGCACGTGAGGGGTGTGTGGTGATGGGCGTGCTGGTGATGGAGGTAGTGGCTGAAGATGTAGTGCATGCAGGTGTGAGTGGAGACAAGACAGGGAGGGAGGAGGACGACGTGGAGGAGGGGGACACAGTGGAGGCAGTGGATGTTGGTATGTGTGCATGGCTATGTTGCTTGTATGAGTGCCTGTGGGATTTGTGGTGCTTATGTTTGCCAGAGCCACCCTTGAGTGTTGAGGTGTGTGCAGGCTGGTCTGATGGTGTTCTTGGGATAGGCTGAGGTACAGGGGATTGGGTCTGGGTGGAGGAAGTTGGAGGGGGGAGGCTGGACACAGGAACAATGGCTGCCATCAGTGCGAGGCCAGAGCCTGAAATGCTCTCTGTTGGGCTGCCTGGCCAGAATGAATGCCCTCCAGGTATGCATTTGTTTGTTGCAAATGCCTCTCGACACCCTGGATGGCATTCACAATGGTAGATTGCCCAACAGTGAGGGATCTCAGGAGGTCAATAGCCTCCTCACTGAGGGCAGCAGGGCTGACTGGGGCAGGGCCTAAGGTGCCTGGGGCGAAGGAGATGCCCACCCTCCTGGGTGAGCAGCCATGAGACAAATGCTGAGGGGCTGCTGGGAGGGCGGTGTTGGTAGGGGCTTGGCGGCTGTACCTGTTGATGCTGGGGCACAGAGGGGCCCGCCACCGCAAGGGAGCTCCCATCAGAGGGGGAGTCGCTGTCACTGCTGTCCCCTCCTGTCCCCGCCGTGAAGCTCCCCTTACCCTCCGTCCCACTGGTGGCTTCAGACTCCGTTGTCTCGCCCTCCAGGGCCAAGTGGGATGCAGCTCCCTCCTGCTCTGGTGCCACTGCTCCTCTGCCTGATGATGCTATTACACACAAGAACAGGGCGACCACAAAAAGGGGGGGGACAGAAGAAAGACATGTTCAGTGCATGCAATACCACTACCGTGGGCGGACACTACAGACACAGCAGCCATCTGCACTACGCAATGCACTTATAGTTCCTAGATTAATCACATGCCCATGGGGTACAAGGCCTATGCCCGATTGCTGCACACATGGAAGTCACAGGAGCCTGACTAGGTGTAGATGGCTCTTACCACTGGTGGGGCTGGGGTGCCACATAGCCTGCCTCACAAAGGATCCTTGCCTACAAAGCTCACCCTGGCCTAGGGTAACCCACTTCCCACCTCCCCCACCCAGACACCTCGTAATGCGCGCAGAGTCAGATGGATGTGACGGTACTCACCCCCTGGTGGCTGCTGTGATGCCCTCAAGCGCCCATCCAACTCTGGATACGCCACAGCCAGGATCTGGAACATCAGGGGGGTCATGGTGCGACGGGCACCCCTCCCACATTGGGACGCCATCCCCAGCTGGGCCTCCGCTGTCTTCTTGCTCCAGTAGCGAAGGTCCTCCCATCTTTTCCGGCAGTGGGTGCTCCGTCTGTGGTGGACCCCCAGGGTCCGGACGTCCTTGGCGATGGCACGCCAAATATCCTTCTTCTGGTGGGTGCTGACCTAGAAGAATAGTACAGGGTAAAAGGAAAAACTTTAACCATCCGGACCGTCACAGTCATTGGCCCACGTTCCCACCCTTGCCCTGATGCACATACACTCACCGTCCGCTCATGCAGGCCTCAGTCACCCCCATGTATCTTCCATCCACACCACTCCAAACAGGCACTGCCCATGCAGCATGCTCACAGTGTACTCACCTGTTTGTTTGGAGGACCGTAGAGTAGCGTGTACTGCGGGAGAACACCATCCACTAACTTCTCCAACTCCGAAGTGAAGGCAGGGGCCCTTTCTCCAGACACATGAGCCATCGTCACTTCCAGACTGAGGTCACAGCAGCACTTGCTGAGTAGGTCCTCTCCTGTTGAAGGTCAGGTATCAAGTGACTGAACAGACAGAAAATGGTGGTCACGTCTGCGGCGGTGCGTACCGTCACCACCTGCGTACATCGTCATTGGCTCCTGGCACCCATAGGGTCCAATGTTAACCAATGCAGGATTGCCCTGCGGTCTTCGACCGCCTACCGGGACGGTGTAGAACGCCAGCGCAGTTACCTCATATCCCCTTGTCCCACCTTACAGGTCAGGCAGCCGCCATTTCAGGGGGCCACATGGCATTACTAATAACTGTATCACACCTATCTAGGCATTGCATACACACAGTAACAGCCACATTGCGGATTAACAAATGTGTGCTAATGACATTTTGTAATACCTCAATGTTGGCTGACTCTCTGATCGCTGTTCTCGTCCATAGGGCAGTCCGCTGGGGCAGGTGATGAGATGGCGGCATCCTCCGGTGTACTGACCGCTGGTGGACCTGTCAACAATGGAAGAGAGACATGTAATAGTCACCTACAGACTTGATGGTGCAACAGTCGATGAACTGTGTGCCCAGTTGGAGCCAGACCTGATGTCAGCAATCCGCCATCCCACAGGGATCCACACTCTAGTGCAGGTCCTGTGAGTACTCCATTTCCTGGCAAGTGGGTCTTTTCAAACTACAGTGGCCATTGCATCAGGGATGTCCCAGCCAATGTACTCAAACATGTTGTCCAGAGTATTGTCTGCCCTGCTGAAACACATGCACAGCTACATCGTGTTCCCTCAGGTGGAAGATTTGCCTACGGTGAAAGGTGACTTCTATGCCCTGGGACATATCCCCAACATCATAGGTGCCATTTATGGTACACATGAGGCCTTGGTATCCCCCCCCCCCTGCAGGAGTCAAGAGTTGTACAGAAACCAGAAGAGCTACCATTCTATGAATGTGCAGATGGTGTGTTTGGCCAACCAGTACATCTCCCATGTGAAGGCTACATTTCCTGGATCAGTGCATGACGCTAACATTCTGAGGAACAGCAGCATCCCTTATGTGATGGGGCAACTCCTGGCCTGTGCGACAGGTGGCGGACAGGCCAAGGAAACCCACTCTCCACGAGGCCCTCTCCTCCATCATGGGAGCATACCACCACTCCCAGGAGATGATGGCTACGGTCCTGGCCAAGTTTCAGGAGACCCAGCGCCTGCAGGAGGAACAGTATTTGGGGTTCAGGGAGGAACTCAGAACCATCAGCTCTGCCCTGGGCACCATTGTAGGGGTGCTGAAGGACATACAGAACACCACGAGGGACACCGTGGCACTTCAAGGGCCCCCTGACACTAGCCTGGACGATGAACTGCCCACCACCTATGCCAGCGCTAGTGGACAGGACGCCCGCCACAGGACCAGCACCCCACCCCCTGCAGAGGGAGAACCACCCCGCAAGCAGTCCCTGAGATCCAGGAACAGGACAGAGCACGATGGCAAGACCCCCGCCAAGAAATGAGACCACCCTGATTGTCATCCCACTGTCCCACTTTGTAACCCTATCCATACTGGAACTGCCCCAGGTCCACTTCCTATGCCCATATGGGCAGTGCACCTGTGAGACTAATAGACTGGACTCTGCGATGGACATTCCTCCACCATCACCCATCACCATTTTACCACCCCCTCCAATAATTAGCACTTCAATAAACACCCTTGAAGCACAAAACAATCTGGAGTCAGTCTGTGATTTTGAAAATGTGTATTAGCTATGACAATGACAAAATCCGTTCGAAAATGTAATGTCAACATACCTATGTCACACATCACAAGTCCATGAAGGATGCAAGCAGATGACACACGTTGGTAACCACACCTGTGAAACCGTAATGGAAATGTATAACTCAGTTACCAAATACTGCTTGAAATTGACAGACAGGATAGAGGTAGAAGTGTGAAAGTAAACGTATTAGTAAAGAAAGTGTTCTCACCTGTGTGTCACTGGAAATATTGCTATATGAGTCCCTGTTGTCAATGTCTTCTTCCTTTGCTTCCTCCTCATCACTGTCCACAGGCTCCACAGCTGCCACAACACCGTCATCTGGACCATCCTCCTGCAGAAAAGGCACCTGGCGTCGCAAAGCAAGATTGTGAAGCATAGAGCAGGCGATGATGATCTGGCACACCTTCCTTGGTGAGTAGAATAGGGAACCACCTGTCATATGGAGGCACCTCAACCTGGCCTTCAGGAGGCCGAAGGTGCGTTCGATCACCTTCATAGTCTGCCCATGGGCCTCATTGTAGCGTTCCTCTGCCCTGGTCCTGGGATTCCTCACTGCGGTCAATAGCATTGACAGGTTGGGTTAACCAGAGTCCCCTAATAGCCACACCCGGTGCCTCTGGAGTTGACCCATCACATAAGGGATGCTGCTATTCCGCAGGATGTAGGCGTCATGCACTGAGCCAGGGAACATAGCATTTACCTGGGAGATGTACTGGTCTGCCAAACATACCATCTGTACATTCATGGAATGATAAGTCTTCCGGTTCCTGTAAACCTGTTCACTCCTGTGGGGGGGACCAGAGCTACATGGGTCCCATCAATGGCACCTATGATGTTAGGGATATGTCCCAGGGCATAGAAGTCACCTTTAACAGTAGCCAAATCCTCCACCTGAGGGAAAACGATGTAGCTCCTCATGTGTTTCAGCAGGGCAGACAACACTCTGGACAACACATTGGAAAACATAGGCTGGGACATCCCTGATGCCATGGCCACTGTTGTTTGAAATGACCCACTTGCTAGGAAATGGAGCACTGATAGCACCTGCACTTGAGGGGGGATTCCTGTGGGATGGCGGATTGGTGACATAAGGTCTGGCTCCAACTGGGTACACAGTTCCTGGATTGTGGCCCGGTCAAAACTGTAGGTGATGATTAAATGTCGCTCCTCCATTGTCAACAGGTCCACCAGCAGTCGGTACACCGGAGGATTCCGCCATCTCCTCACATGTCCCAGCTGACGGTGCCTAGGAAGGACAACAGCGACCACAAAGTCAATCAATTCAGAGGTATGTACCCACAGCTACACAGAACACGAAACAAAATCCAAAATGTTGACTGGATGTGTGTTGAGTCCAGGCCTAGGTATGTGTGACGCAGTTGAAAATGAAGCCATGTGGGCCCCTGAAATGGCGGCTGCCTGAACTCTAAATTGGGACAATGGAATGTGAAGTAACTGCGCTGGCGTTGTACACTGTCGCGGTAGGCGGTCGAAGACCGCGGCGCAATGCTGCATTGGTTAACATTGGACCCTATGGGTCCCAGGAGCCAATGAGGAAGTGCGCCGGTGGTGATGATACGCACCGCCGCGGATGTGACCGCCATTTTCCTTCACTGCACAGGAGTTGGAGAAGCTCGGGACGGGGTCCTCCCCCAGTACACGCTACTCTAGGGTCCTCCAGACCAACAGGTGAGTACATAGGGTGCAAGTTGTATGGGATATGCCTAGGTGGATAGGGCTGGATGTAAGAAGGAAGGGGGCAGAGTTTTGCGAGCATGAAGGACTGTGAATGCATGTGCCACATAGCAAGGGTAGGGATGTGGGCCACTCACTTCGACGGTGCAGTTGGTAATGACTTCTCTTCTTCCCCTGTACATGTCATGTAGGTCAGCGCACACCAGAAGAAGGATATTTGGCGTGCCATCGCCAAGGACTTCAGGACCCAGGGGGTCCACCAGAGACGGAGCACCCACTGCCGAAAAAAAATGGAAGGACATTCGCCGCTGGAGCAAGAAGACGGTGGAGGCTCAGCTGGGGATTGCCTCCCAACGTGGGAGGGGTGCCCGTCGCACCATGACCCCCCTGATGTTCTGGATCCTGGCGGTGGCCTACCCTGAGTTCGATGGGCACATGAGTGCATCACAGCAGACACAAGGGGGTGAGTACACTCTTATTCTGCTGACTTTGTGCGCAGTGGAGGGATCTGGGTGGGGAGAAGGGCTGTGGGTTTCCCTAGGCCAGGGCGAGTTCCGTAGGCTAGGCCCCTCCGAAATGCAGGCCATGTGGCACTCCACCCCACCTCCGCAGAGTGCCAAGTACAGGTATACATGCCCCTGTGTCATCTATGTGTGCAGATGTCCACCATAGCCATGTAGGCCATATCCCAGGAACTGCATCTGTAGAGCCCAAGAGCGCGGCGTAGTGCAGGGGGTTGCTGTGTCTGTATTGTCTGCCAACGGTAGCGGTGCGCCAGGCACTCAACCTGTCTTTCTACTGTTTCCCCACCCCTTTTTGTGCTCTCCCTATTCTTTTGTGCATCAGCATCATCAGGCGGAGTTACAGTGGCACCGGAGCACGAGGGGGCTGCATCCCACATGGCTCATCCTCCGATGGGAGCTCCCGTGTGGTGGTGGCAACATCTGTGCCCCCCACTTCTACAGGTACAGCCGCCACCCCCCCTACCAGCACCGCCCTCCCAGCAGCCCCTCAGCCTTCGCCCCATGCCCGCTCACCCAGGAGGGTGGGCATCACCTTCGCCCCAGGCACCTCAGCTCCTCCCCCAGTCACCCCTGCTGACCTCAGTGAGGAGGCCATTGACCTCCTCAGGTCACTCACTGTTGGGCAGTCTACCATTGTGAATGCCATCCAGGGTATAGAAAGGGAGTTGCAACACACTAATGCATTCCTGGAGGGCATTCATTCTGGTCAGGCTGCCCATCATCGAACCCTGCAATCTCTGGCCTTAGCACTGATGGCAGCCATTGTCCCTGTGTCCAGCCTCCCCCCTCCAACTTCCTCCACCCAGACCCAATCACCTGTACCTCTGCCTATCCCAAGCACACCATCAGACCAGCCTGCACACACCCCAACACACAAGGGCAGCTCAGGCAAACATAGGCACCACACATCCCACAGCCACTCACACAAGCATCACCCACATACAGACACAGCAACATACACTGCCTCCACTGTGTCCCCTCGTCGTCGTCTCCCTCCTCCCTCCCAGTGTCGTGCACTACCACTACAGCCACTAGGACTCGCACCAGAACACCCACCACCACACCCCGCTCACCTGCACTCACCATCCCCACTACCATTTACAGGTCCCCTGTGTCCTCTCCCAGTGTGTCTGTGACGCCCCCTCCCAAAGTACACAAACGCGGGCACACACACACCCAACATCCATCCATCTCACGACAGCCTCCAGAACATGCACCTGCACCCAAATCATCAAAAGTTACACCTCCTACAACCACCTCCTCTTCCTTCGCTCCCAGACCCCCTCCAGCTACCCGTCCCAGTGTTCGTCAGAAACATTTCCTGAGCAACGTTGACCTCTTTCCCACCACCCCCCCTCCAATTCATAGGTCCCGTAGTAGCACCTCAGCCAAAAAAACTCCGGTACCAGTGGTGCCTGTTAGAGGTATGTGGACTGCACCGGGCACCAGGGCAGCCAGTGTGACACAGAGCCAAAGCACAGCCAGTACCCCCCCTGTGAAGCACCAGAAGTTGGACAGTGCCCGACAGGAGAGGGGGAAGACTCCTGCCGGCAAAGCCGCTCACAAGGGTCCCGGGGGGGAGTGTCGAGTCAGTTGTGACTCCTCCCAAGGTGGGGAAGGGGCAGAAGAAAGCACCAAAGTCTGGGAAGAGCAGCATGGCAGAGAAGGCCGCCATCATCCCCGCTGCCCAGGATGCCACCGCCAGCCCCATCGTCACTGGTCAGGAGACCACCACCAGAGTCAGTGCCCAGGAGGGCAGCCCAATCGTCACTGGTCAGGAGACCACCGCCAGAGTCAGTGCCCAGGAGGGCCCCGGCAGCCACAGCCCCACTGGGCAATGAGGGACCGCCATGGCAAACACCGCTGCACAGGTCAGAGACAGCAAAGTCAAGCACCGCTGAACAGGGCAAGCACCGCTGAACAGGGCAAAGACCGCCATGGCAAGCACCGCTGAACAGGTCAGAAACTGCTAAGTCAAGCACCTCTGAACAGGGCAAAGACCGCCATGGCAAGCACCGCTGAACAGGGTAAGCACCGCCAACTCAAGCACCGCTAGCCCATGTGCGGCAGGGGCAGTGACGGAACTGGGACCGTACGGGGAAAGTGATGCACTCTGGGCACCAGTCCCCCTCCAGAACCAGACCAGTGGAGAACAGCATCCTCTACCTCAGTCCTTAACAGGATGAAGCACTCTGGGCACCGGTCCCCCTCCAGAACCAGTGGAGAATAGCATCCACTACCTCAGTCCTTAACAGGATGAAGCACTCTGGGCACCAGTCCCCCTCCAGAACCAGTAGAGAACAGCATCCACTACCTCAGTCCTTAACAGGATGAAGCACTCTGGGCACCAGTCCCCCTCCAGAACCAGTGGAGAACAGCATCCACTGCCTCAGTCCTTAACAGGATGAAGCACTCTGGGCACCAGTACCCTTCCAGAACCAGTGGAGACTGTTATCCACTTGAGAGACTGTGGCTTTGCACTCCCCAGGATGATACAGTGGGCAAACCACCCACTGCAAAGACTTGTGAGACTGTGGCTTTGCACTCCCCAGGATGGTACAGTGGGCAAACCACCCACTGCAAAGACTTGTGAGACTGTGGCTTTGCACTCCCCAGGATGGTACAGTGGGCAAACCACCCACTGAAAAGACTTGTGAGACTGTGGCTTTGCACTCCCCAGGATACATCAATGGGCATGGAGCCCCGTCGTGGATCTGGAGTGGTGCTGTCATCCGGCTGAGGTGCCCCCCCTTCCCTTCCCCCTGAGGTGCTTGTTGTATTTCTATCTGATGCCCCAGCAGTGTTCTCTCCGTTTCTGGACAGGTATCGTGTGTGGGCCTCGCCCATGCATTTTGGGCCCAGTGGTCCACGGACATTGAATGGTGCATACCTGCACTACTAATCGTGATGTATAATTTTCTGAATGTGTATATATATCTGTATATATTAGCTTACTGTATTTTGATACATTACAATGGTTGAACTCATTTCCTTTTGTCTTTGCATTCTTCCGGGGGGGTTGGGGGTTGTTACTGTGATGTTTGGAAATGCATTGGTGTGTGTGTTGTAGTGTGCGAGGGTCGGGGTGGGGGTGTTGCGTGTGTGTGTCCCTGACTTTTGCCTCCCCCTCCCCTATGTCGTAGGTGAAGTACTCACTGTTGTCTTCGGCACCGGAGTTGCTGATGATCGTAGAGGAGCAGGAACACTATCGCAGGGAGTATTTGGAGTTCCGGCTCCATGATGCCCTCCTTCCTCGTGGAGTGTGTTAAGGTGAGCGTTTTCCCATTGAAATGGCTGTTTCCACCGTGTTTTTATCCACGGTGAATCTGCCCCGGAAAAGGTGGCGGATTGGCCTGTTGTAATACTGTGGGCGGTACTTTGTCCTCCGCCTGTCTGTTGCTGGTGACCGCTGCGCTGCTTGTCTGTACCGCCGTGGCGGTCGGAGTGTTAAAGTGACTGTCTTTGTTGGCAGTTTCCGCTACAGTCATAATTCCCTTTTTTCCGCCGGCCTGTCTGTGGTATTACCGCCGCTTTAACACCGTCTGCCAGGGTTGTAATGACCCCCTATATGTCCTACCTTAACCATACACTGCACCCTGCCCTTGGGGCTACCTAGGGCCTACCTTAGGGGTGCCTTACATGTAAGAAAAGGGAAGGTTTAGGTCTGGCAAGTGGGTACACTTGCCAAGTCGAATTTACAGTTAAATGTACACACACAGACACTGCAACGGCAGGTCTGAGACATTAGTAGAGAGCTACTTAGGTGGGTGGCACAACTAGTGCTGCAGGCCCACTAGGAGCATTTGATTTACAGGCTCTGGCACCTCTAGTGCACTTTGCTAGGGACTTACTAGTAAATCAAATATACCAATCATGGGTAAGCCAATTACATACACATTTTGTAAAGGAGCACTTGCACTTTAGCACTGGTTAGCAGTGGTAAAGTGGCCAGAGTAACCAAAACAGCAAAATCAGAGTCCAGCACACATCAACAACCTGGGGAACAGAGGCAAAAAGTTAAGGGAGACCACGCCAAGGATGAAAAGTCTAACAGGAATTATAAGGGTGTTCCAGTGCGCTAATCAGAATTGGTTAAATTAGTCACTAGCCTGCAGTGACAATTTTAAAAGCAGAGAGAGCATAAACACTGAAGTTCTGGTTATCAGAGCCTCAGTGATACAGTTAGGCCACATACAGGGCATACTTTATGAGCACTGGGATCCTGGCTAGCAGGATCCCAGTGACACAGGCAAAAACAAACATACATACAAGTAAAAATGGGGGTAACATGCCAGGCAAGATGTTACTTTCCTACATGGGACACAAGTAAACACGTGCTCTACATATAGGTCAATACCTACATGTAGCATCACAATGGTAAACTGAATATGGCCATGTAACATGTCTAAGATCATGGAATTGTCCCCTCATTCCAAATCTGGTATTGAGGAGCCAATTCCATGCATCCTGGGGGCTCCACCATGGAGCCCCAGTACTGCCAAACCAGCTCTCTGAGGCTTGCACTGCAGCTACAGCTGCTGCCACCTCACAGACAGGGTTCTGCCCTCCTGGGGTCTGGGCAGCCCAGTCCC
Organism: Pleurodeles waltl; assembly: GCF_031143425.1. Taxonomy (NCBI): domain Eukaryota; kingdom Metazoa; phylum Chordata; class Amphibia; order Caudata; family Salamandridae; genus Pleurodeles; species Pleurodeles waltl. Next base: position 400,188,768 of record NC_090450.1, on the reverse strand, counting down.
AGGAACGCAGAACAAAGCATTTCCTTTGAGAGCAGGGTGTTACACCCTCTCCCTTTGGAAATAGGTGTTGCAGGCTGGGGAGGGATAGCCTCCCCCAGCCTCTGGAAATACTTTGAAGGGCACAGATGGTGCCCTCCTTGTATAAGCCAGTCTACACTGGTTCAGGGACCCCTTGTCCCCTGGTCTGGTGCACAACTGGACAATGGAAAGGGGAGTGACCACTCCTCTGTCAATCATCACCCTAGGGGAGGTGCCCAGAGCTCCTCCAGTGTGTCCCAGACTTCAGCCATCTTGCTTTGCAAGGTGTGGGGGCACTCTGGAGGGTTCTGAGTGGCCAGTGCCAGCAGGTGACATCAGAGGCACCTCCTGATAGGTCCTTAGCTGATAAGGTAGCCAATTCCCCTATCAGGGCTATTTAGGGTCTCTCCTGCGGGTTCTCTTCAGATTCTGCTTGCAAGTTTCCTTCAGGAATCCTCTGCAACAACTTCAGCCTCCTCTGACCTCGGATCAACTGCAGCCTGCTCCAAGAAACGCTGTAACTGTAACAAAGTATCCACAAGAGATACTTTTCTTTAGCAGCCTCAGCTCCAAGTCAGCAACTGCAACAGTTTCCATGGTGTGCACGCTCTGGGGACTCCCTGTCTTCATCCTGCACCAGAAGGACTGAAGAAAACTCCTGTGGGGTGACGGAGTCACTTCCCTGCTCCTGTAGGCACCTTCCAAGACAACGACCAGTACCCTTGGACTCCTCTCACAGTGATGAGCCTGCTCCTAAGGACACAGTGGGTGGACATCATGGTAGATTGTCCTGACGTAATGCTGATGCAATTTGGAGGGGGTAAGACCTTGCCTTCCCAGAGAGCGATGGTACCCCTGTGTACTGCGTCTTCTTCACCTCCTGAGGCCTCTGTGCACTATTTGCAAAAACATTTTGTGCACAGTCTGGCCCAGATCCCCAGCACTCCATCCTGCAATGCTCAACTCACTGAGTTGTTCTCCGGCAGCGTAGGACCTTCCTTTGTTGTACTTCATCAACCATGTTTTGCACCTCTTTTGTCCCCGTGCCCTGGGACCTCCGGGTGTGCGGGCTGGAATCCTGAGGGCTCTCTAAAGTGCTGATAGCGCTCTCTTCATCCCCACATAGAGTTGAGGCCCCTAGGTCCCTCCTGGGTCAATCCAGCGCCATTTTGATGCAAAACGCACTTTTTTCGTAGCCAAGGCTTGTTAGTGCCTTCCAACACTAAATCACGTCTGCAACAATCTTCACATCGTAGGACATCCTTTGCATTATGCAGTAAACCACTGGCATCTTCCTAGGGTGCATTTCTGCAGTCTTCGACTAACCATGAACTCTTCTTTTGCACCCTCTTCTGGGTTGGCCGGGGCTCCTGTCCTTCCTGGAACTTCTTTCAACTTTCGGACTTGGTCCCCTTCCATTGCAGGTCTTCAGGTCCAGGAATCCAGCAGTTGTCCTTTGCATACTTGGTTGGCTGCTGCAAAATCCCAATCACGAGGTGTAGTGTGTCCTAAGAAAACTTGCAGTACTTTACTCCTGCTTTTCTGGGCTCTGGGGTGGGGTAATTTACTCACCTTTACTGTATTGTTACTCTCCCAGCGATTCTGCATACACTACACTTGTCTGGGGGGAATTCGTGATTCACATTCCACCTTCTTAGTATATGGTTTGTGTTGCCCCACACCTATTTTCTCCCATTGCAATCTATAGCTTTTCCTATTGTTTGCATTGTTCTATGACTATTTACTTGTCTAATTCTGGTGTCTAGTGCATATATTGTGTATAATACTTACCTCCAGAAGGAATATTTTCTCTAAGATATTTTGGTACTGTGACACCCAAATAAATACCTTTATTTTGGGTAAAACTGAGTATTGTCTTTACTTGTGTATAAGTACTCTGTAACTATAAGTGGTATTGCAGGAGCTTTGCATGTCTCCTAGTTCAGCCTAAGCTGCTCTGCTTTAGCTACCTCTATCAGCCTAAGCTGCTAGAACACTACTACATTTTACTAATAAGGGAGAACTGGACCTGGTATAACGTGTAAGTACCTAAGGTACCCACTACAAACCAGGCCAGCCTCCTACACTGGAGGTGCAGCGATGGGATAAGTACTTGCAATTGCTTTACCACTTTGTTACCTGTGCTTTTCACAATAAAAGCTTGCTCCAATACTTGGAGCATATATAATTTATATCTAGAAACAATTTTCAAACTTTCTAAAAGTTCTTCAAACTTTGCAAAAGTTCTCAAAACTTTTCTTCTTTTCTCTAAAACTATTCTACTAACTTTTTACTCACTTTCCTAAACTTTTTTCTTTCAATATGTCTTCTGTAGAAGCTACCCCTAGAGTTGTCAAGACTACCTATGCAAATCTAAACTTTAAAGTTTTAGGGGTCTCTGCATTGAAAGAAGTTTAGGGATTGGGAAGAACCCCAATAGGGAGTTCCTCTTAAATCTTCTCCTTCAGGATGACCAGGGACTCAGCACTGGTCCAGATCAGACAGGGGAAGACGTAGAGGATGACTCCAACCAGGAGTGCTCAGAAGAGCAAGATGACAATCCTGGGGAGGGTCCTTCCACAGACCTATCTGTCAACAAGCCCCCCTAGGATAACTGGTGGTGGGAATGGTTCACACTCAAGTAGGACTCCCTTCACCCCAAGGGGCCAGGTCACTAGAGTGGCCCCTGTTAGAGAAAGGTCTGCCTCTGCACACTTTCATGTTACTCTGTTTCAGAGGCTTCACATAATTCTAACCCTGAGGACCAGTCCCTAGATAGGGAACTCAGAAAGCTGAGGTTCGAGGAGGCCAGACTGAAGATAATGCAGCAACAATTGTCCATAGACAGGGAATCCCTGGCTGTTGAGAAAGAGAGGCAGGGTTTGGAGTTAGTTGCCTATGGTGGCAGCAACAGTTTTAGGAATACAAATGTTAGGGAACCTTCATTTGATTCTAGGAATCTGCACAAAGTTGTTCCTCCTTACAAGGATGGTGATGACATCAACAAGTGGTTTGCTGCACTTGAGAGGGCCTGTAAAGTTCAGACGGTCCCTCATGTGCAGTGGGCTGCTTTCCTTTGGCTGTCCTTCTCTGGCAAGGAGAGAGACAGGCTTCTTATTGTCAGGGAGGATGGTGCAGATAATTACCAAATTCTTAAGAATGTACTCTTGGATGGTCTGGGCTTAACCACTGAACAGTATAGACTTAAGTTCAGAGAGACCAGAAAGGAGCCTTCACAGGACTGGACAGACTTTGTAGACTGTTCTGTGAAGCCCCTAGAAGGTTGGTTACATGGCAGTAAGGTGACGGATTATGAAAGCCTACATAACTTGATTCTGAGGGAGCATATCTTGAAGAATTGTGTGTCTGACTTGTTGCATCAATATCTTGTGGACTCAGATCTGACCTCTCCCCAAGAATTGGGAAAGAAGGCAGACTAATGGGTCAGAACAAGCGTGAGCAGAAAAGCTCATACAGGGGGTGACCAAGGATGGCAAGAAGAAGGGTGGTAAGTCACATGATCTGGTGGGGACAAAGATAAAAAAATCATCAGAGTCTTCATCGGGCCCACAAAAGTCCTCTGGGGCTGGTGGATCCAACTCCTCTTCTCACAAAGATAAGACACCTTGGTGTTATTTGTGTAGAGCCAAATGCCATTGGGCAACTGACAGTCATTGTTCAAAGAAAAACACCAAACCTCCCACCACCACAATCCCAACTGCAACCACTAGTGCCCCTAGTAATAGCAGTGGTGGTGTATAGAACACTACTAATAGCCAGTCAAAGGGTGTAGCTGGGCTCACCATTGGTAATATAGTTGGGGTTGGTCTAGTTAGAGAGATCACTGAGGCTGTTTTAGTTTCTGATGGCGGTATTGACCTAGCCACTTTAGTTGCTTGTCCCCTTAATATGGATAAATACAAGCAGCTACCCCTGATTAATGGTGTTCAGGGGGAGGCCTATAAAGACACAGGTGCCAGTGTCACAATGATGATGGACAAACTGGTAGCTCATGAGCAACACCTACTTGGTCACCAGTACCAAGTGACAAACACCCATAGCAACATTGTAAGCCACCCCATGGCTGTTGTGAATCTCAACTGAGGTGGGTGATCACTGGTCCATAAAAAGTTGCGGTAGCCACTGATTTACCTGTAGAATATCTGCTAGGCAACGATTTGGAGACTTCAGCTTGGGCTGAGGTGGAGTTGGAGGCCCATGCAGCAATGCTGTGCATTCCAGCGCACATCTTTGCTCTTACCCTGGCTCAGGCCAAGAAGCAAAGAGGAGAGGGAAACTTGGATCCTGGAACAATGGACCAAGTGCTCCCAAAAACTAGCGGTATGAAGGGCAAACCCTTGTCCACTATCCCTCCCTCCACAGATGATTCCCCTTTTGAGGAAGAGGAATTCTCTCCCTGTGCAGAACCTACACCAGAGGAGCTAGAAGCTGATTCAGCTCAGCTTTTGGTTGCTGGGGGGCCTGTCAGGGAGGAGCTGAGTGTGGCACAGCAAACCTGTCCCACATTGGAGGGCCTCAGACAGCAAGCTGTCAAGTAGCAAAATGGTGATGTCACTGACACACAAAGAGTTTACTGTGAGAATAATCTCCTTTATACTGAAGCAACAGACCCTAAACTTGGTGCCACCAGGAGACTGGTCATCCCCCTTCAGTACAGGGAATTCCTCCTAACTCTGGCTCATGACATCCCTTTAGCTGGGCATTTAGGCCAGAGTAAAACATGGGACAGACTTGTTCCACATTTTCACTGGCCACATATGCCAGAAGGCACAAAGGAGTTGTGTCGCTCCTGTGTCACCTGCCAAGCCAGTGGCAAGCCTGGTGGCACCCCTCAAAGGTCCCCTTAATGCCACTACCAGTGGTTGGGGTGCCCTTTGAAAGGGTAGGGGATGATATTATTGGCCCCCTTAACCCTCCAACAGCTTCTGGCAATAGGTTTATCCTTGTGGTGGTGGACCATGCCACAAGGTACCGAGACGCTATCCCCTTAAGGACCACTACAACTCCTGCAGTGGCAAAGGCCCTCCTAGGAATCTTTTCCATTGTGGGCTTCCCTAAGGAAGTGGTGTCAGACAGAGGTAGTAACTTCATGTCTGCGTACCTAAAAGCAATGTGGAAGGAGTGTGGTGTTACATACAAGTTCACCACCCTTTATCATCCACAGAATAATGGACTGGTTGAGAGGTTTAATAAAACTCTCAATTGTATGATTATGGGACTCTCTGAAAAACTCAAAAGGAGATGGGATGTCCTATTACCATGCCTCCTTTTCGCCTACAGGGATGAACCCCTAAAAGGAGTGGGCTACGGCCCCTTTGAACTCCTATTTGGTCACCCTGTTAGGGGTCCCCTTGCACTTGTTAAGGAGGGTTGGGAACAACCTTTAAAAGCTCTGAAACAAGACACAGTTGACTATGTATTTGGCCTGAGAAGTAGAATGGCTGAGTACATGAAAAAGGCCAGCAAAAATCTTCAGGCTAGCCAAGAGCTCAAAAAGCAATGGTTTGACCAGAAGGCTGTCCTGACAGAGTGCCACCCAGGACAGAAGGTGTGGGTATTGGAGCCTGCGGCCCCAAGAGCACTCCAGGACAAATGGAGTGGACCCCATCGAATTGTAAAGAAGAAAGGTGAGGTTACCTACTTGATGAACCTAGGCACTGCCAGAAGCCATCTTAGGAAGCTTCATGTCAATCACCTAAAGTCTTACTATGACAGGGCTGACTTAACCCTGCTCATGGCTACAGATGAGGGAAAGGAAGAAGAGAGTGACCCTCTCCCTGATCTCTTCTGCATCACTGAAACTGATGGTTTAGTGGAGGGAGTAGTTCTGACAGACTGCCTTACTGCTCAGAAGAAGGAAGGCTGTAAAAATCTCCTTGATCAGTTTTCTGAACTCTTCTCACTCACACCTGGTACAACTACTTGGTGTGAACATACAATTGACACTGGAGACAGTTTACCTGTCAAAAGTAGAATTTACAGGCAACCTGACCATGTCAGAGATTGTATAAAAGCAGAGGTTCAGAAAATGTTAGACCTTAGAGTTACTGAGCCTTCAGATAGCCCCTGGGTCAGCCTAGTGGTGCTTGTCCCCAAACCACATAGCAAAGAAGGAAAGAGAGAAATGCAGTTTTGTGTGGACTATAGACGTCTCAATACAGTAACAAAAACAGATGCTCACCGTATACCTGGGGCAGATGGGCTAATAGATACACTGGCATCTGCCAAGTATCTAAGCACTTTTGACTTGACTACAGGGTATTGGCAGATCAAGATGTCAGAAGATGCTAAAGCAAAAATTTTATTTTCTACCATAGGATGGCATTATCACTTCATGGTGATGCCCTTTAGTTTGAAAAATGTACCTGCCACTTTTCAGAGGCTGGTGAATACAGTCCTACAAGGTTTGGAAGCTTTTAGTGCAGCATATTTAGGCGATATTGCTGTCTTTAGTTCCAACTTGGAAGAACACCTGGTCCACCTCTGGAAAGTTTTGGAGGCCCTGCAAAAGGCAGACATAACTATCAAGGCTTCAAAGTGCCAGATAGGGCAGGGGGAAGTTGTTTATCTGGGCCACCTGGTAGGTGGGGAACAGATTGCACTACTTCAGGGAAAGATTCAGACCATTATGGACTGGGCTCCCCCTACAACTCAGACCCAGGTCAGAGCCTTCTTAGGCCTCACTGGGTATTACAGGAGGTTCATAAAGAACTACGGGTCTATTGCAGCCCTCTTAATGACCTACACCAGTAAGAAAACGCCTAAAAGGGCATTGTGGACAGCTAGCTCTCAGAAAGCTTTTGAGGAGCTTAAGCAGGCAATGTGCTATGCATGCGTGTAATGGTGTCCCCGCACTCACAAAGTCTCGGGAAATGGCCCTGAACTATGTGAGGGCACCTTTGCTAGTGCAAGGGTACCCCCACACTTAGGGCCATATTTATACTTTTTTAGCGCCGCATTTGCGTCTTTTTTTGATGCAAAAATGGCGCAAACTTGCAAAATACAATTGTATTTTGTAAGTTTGCGCTGTTTTTTCGTCAAAAAACGGCGCAAATGCGCCGCCAAAAAAGTATAAATATGGGCCTTAGTAACTTTGCACCTAACCTTCAGCAAGTGAAGGTTAGACATATAGGTGACTTATAAGTTACTTAAGTGCAGTGAAAATGGCTGTGAAATAACGTGTAAGTTATTTTACACAGGGTGCAATGGCAGGCCTGTGCAAGGGTTTGTCTGAGCTCCCTATGGGTGACAAAAGAAATGCTGCAGCCCATATGGATCTCCTGGAACCCCAATGCCCTGGGTACCTAGGTACCGTATACTAGGGACTTATAAGCAGAGCCTCAGTGACACAGTTAAGCACTACACAGACACACACATTAGGACATAAACTATGAGCACTGGGGTTCTGACCAGCAGGATCCCAGTGAGACAGGCAAAAACATACTGACATACAGGTAAAAATGGGGGTAACATGCCAAGAAAGATGGTACTTTCCTACAGGCGGTGTCCAACATCAAGTGTACAGTGGGTTCTGTCGTCCATTGTTATCTATGCCTTGGGTAGTAGGCATGAAATACCAGACAGCACCATTCATACAAACGTGTTCTAATATACTATATCCATGTATATTTTGTGCAATTGGAAGTGTGATATATATATATTACTACTACCTAATTGTTTATAATTATATTTTATATAGATCACACAAAGACATCAAAATGATACATACTTGTACTTATAACACCTACTGTTAGAAGTAGGCTCCTGGAAGGAGTCTACCTCTCCCCGTGAAAAAAAGGCAGACAGAAAATATGAATGCGGACATTGCATTGTAAATAGTGCTTTCACATATGTTTACATTTATAGCTTACAAAAAATGCTATCCCAATATTTCAGATTTACACAACAGCGTAAACACAGATATGTAAATATGACCATATTATTGGATGCATCTAGTCCGCTAGCAGGCCTGAGCTAACGGGATGCTGAATTTCAGATGTTGCAACACAAAAGGATGATGTATGAAGTTCTGAAACATTTCAAACATTCTCCCCAGTCACAGATCTGGGTTTAATCCATTGTTCTTTTGCTCACCATGCCACCCCAGTTTGGACCCAACCATTTACAAATCAGTCTTGTCCCTGTTCTCCATGGGAACAAGCCAGCTCGTACTGCCAGGCCAGGTCCTCCCTGGACCAGAAACAAGCATACTGGGACCGGTTTCAAAGTATCACCCTTCATCAGCCAGGCTAGCTTTATTCCAGTGGCACAGTTAGCACTGGAACCACGTCTGGGCATACTCTTCCCACTTAGGGCAACTTTAACAACACAAAAGGATGTTGGACGGAGTGCTGAAACATTTCAAAAACTCATCCCCTGTCACATATCTAGGTTTAATCCATCAGTCTTTTCCTCACCATGCCACCCAAATGTGGACCTAGCCATATGCAAATCAGTCTTGACCCTGTTACCCATGGGAACAGTCCAGCCCGGACTGCCAGACCAGGTCCTCCCCGGACCAGAAACAAGCATCCTGGGACCGGTTTCATCAGCTAGGCTAGCCCAGAAAAACACACATTCTGCACATGTTAATATTCATAAGGCATTTCAGTCTGTGTGCATGTGCAGCACAATGCAGCACACATGGAGGATTTCACATGAAAGGTTTTGGGAAATACCTCTCCAGTTCATCCTTCAACAGTGGGTGTTCTCGGGATTTGGAAGCATCCCCTGGTCATTCCTGAACATTACCTAAGGAAATGCTAATACACCTATGGCTTTTTATTTATAACTACCACCCATTAACCATTGAACCACCCCTTGTACCAGTGTACAGGAACTGAGCAATCGACCCTGTGCTTGCTTTACATTTGATTAATGTAGGCACTGTGAGGAACACAAAGTTTCCTTAGATTACATTGTTTCCTTATATAAATGTATCCTGAAATACATCTTGCATGTTGCAAAATGGAAAAAATACACATATGATATACAGTCCATGTTTATGTTTGACATTACTGATAAAGCTACATTACAGAATGCAAAAGGAAAATACATACTTACTTATGGGTCCACAAATCTCAAGTCCAAGGAGGTCAATGACATCGGCCTCCCATGCAACAACATCAGCCCATCTATGTTTGATCTGGACAGTGGTCTGAGCAACCCTAAACGTCTACCGGTGGTGCCAGTCCACACATACCCAGCATACCCAGCAATCCTTCTTGTCCTTTGCAGCATAGCCCTGGCTCACCCTGACCCCAGCATCTTTGGCAGATAATGAATAAGCCATATAATACCTCCCAAATCTTCCTCATAAAGGTTTGTACCCCTCCCAGACACTCCAACCCCAACATAAAACCCCTAACAGCTATTTCTACCGCACAGACTAAACCCCAAAAAGACTAACTCCCAAAAAGACAGTGACGAATATTTGTACAACGCAATGAAAAAGGACAAAATAATTATGATAGACACAATACAAGCATGAAGCACACACTGACAAGACCAAAAAACTCAACAATCTCACAGACACTCTCTAAACACCTCCAGCACACTTTCTAGTTTACAGCCTGCTACGCCCAATTGCCTCACTTCCTAGGTGTCTCCTGCACATTTTCAATAAATGCCTCATTGTTTTACGACACATCAGTATTGAAATTGCCATTGCATGATGAATGCACATTGTATTAGCACTTATGCATTGTGTTTCATGCATTGGTGTCAATTTTTGGCTTCTGAAAGGGTGCAATGTGGTGTGCAAATGGGTTGAAGCGTGGATTCAGACCTATGCAACTGGCCTACTGTCTGGGATCCACTGTAGGGCAATGTTCAATGCAGGAAAACATTATTGTTCCTGCTTTTTACTAGACAGGTTTAATAGGCTCATGTGTGAATTTTAACTGGTCATAGTGTGCCTATGTGTGACATTTTACCATCTTAGTGGTGAGAGATTGAGTGACCATTTATTTAGTTGGAAAACAAGTAAATATTGTAATGTACATAACAGACTTACAAGTTGATCTTCCTTTAGAGGACTGCAGTATGCTTGGGTGAACATAGGTAGCTGCGCTGCAGTGAAGTCAGAAGTATGTCAAATATATTGCATTACTATGCCTATGTGCAACGCTGTTGTATTCCCTATTCTGCCCAATATCGTTATTCAGTTAATCTGTCAGGATTCCTGCCATCTGATGTTTTAGGGATGCAACACACAATTAGGGAAGCACAGAGACAGGCTGGATCCAGCTTTCTACAGTGTTTGTGCCAGCCAGCTTGCAGATTTCCTGGATGAATCTGATAGATATGGAGCAACACCAATATATGGCACATGTGATTGTCAGTCTGTAGGAAGCTGGCCTGGTGTGTGGTGGGTACCTAAGGTACTTACACCTTATATCAGGTCCAGGTATCCCCTATTAGTTAAACATAGGCAGTGTCTGGAAGCCAGGCTCTCTAGAGGTAGCTGTGGATGGTAGGAGACATGTAAAACTCATGCAATACCACTGTAGTCACACAGCACTTACACACATGAAAAAACACTCTCAATGTTACAAATATAAAGGTACTTTATTATGGTAACGCAACACCAACATTTCTATATAGGCAATACTCACTTAGGAGGTAAGTAATAAACAAGATAAATACACTAGTTGTCAGAAATAGGCATAAGAATACTTAGAAAACAGTGCAAATAGTGTAACACACAAAAGAGGATAGTGGACCTAGGGGAGCACAAACCATATTCTAAAAAAATGGAATGTGAGAGTGTCACCCCCACCTAGGTAAGTGGAGTGTGTATAGGGTCGCTGGGATTACCAGGAATGCACAAATGTGAGTACCAAAACACCCCCAGCAACCAGGAAAGCAGGAGTAAATGACTTGAATTTCCCCAGAACACCCACTTAGAAGAAAAAAAGAGAACTACAAAACCCAGAGATGACTGCTAGAAACCAATGATGGATTCCTGAAGAGGAAGACCTGTGAAAAGAGCGAACCAAGTCCAGAAGATCCAGCAGAGACCAGTGGGGGCAGGAGCCTCTACCCACCAAGCTGATTTCAGGAGTTGGTTGATGGTGAAGAAGGAAGGTCAGCACTGCTGCCTTGCAGTCGGAGCCGAGTTCCTGGAGGATTCAGGTGACGTCCCACGCCGGAAGAAAGATTGCAGTGGGGTTTGCGTGTCCAGATTTCACCAACAAGCCTTGGCACACACAAAAATCACAGTTGGCGGAAAGTGATGCTGCCGGGGACCAGCAAGGCCTGGGAGGACTCAACCCAGGAGAGGTAGTCAGAAGGGATCCTCAGCATAACAGAGAGCCCACAGAAGAACAGGCAGCCCCCACAGGACGGGGACACAGAAGGTGCAAATGGAGCCCATGCAGCACTAAGAAAAGAAGTCCCACACCACAGGAGAGTCACTCAGGGAGCTGTGCACCACAGGAAGGAGTGCTGGGGGCTGGAGCTACACGAAGACTCAAGACCCCTTGTAAGAAGTGCCAAAGCCTTGGCAGCTGCAAAGAATGCGGTGCACGTGGGCACTGTCCTGCGTGGGAAGGCAAGGGCTTAGCTCAACCTAAGTAGGACAGCTGGGAGTTAGGACCGTACGGACCACTTCCAACCATCACCTGTATTGCAGGATCCATGCAGCCGGTCGTCATTGCTGTTGGTGCCTGCAGATACAGGGGAGTGACTCCTTCACTCCAAGGAAGATTTCTTCTTCTTTCCTGTGCAGACTGAAGACGGGCTGTCCTCAGAGGATGCATGACCGGGGAAATGTTGCAAAAGCTGGAAGGAGCCAGATAAACAATGTTGCAAGCGAAGTCTTCATCTTTGTTGCAGATTGGCAGGTCCTGGAGAGTCCAGATGCAGTTTCTTTGGTCAGAAGTCAAAGTAAGGGATGGAGAGGAATCCTGCTGGAATCTTGCAAGCCGAATCTGAGGAACCAACCAAAGGAGAGACCCTAAAAGCCCTGAAAGTGGGATTGGTCACTTAGCTGGGTGACCACCTATCAAGAGGGGGCTCTGACATCACCTGCCTGGTCTTGCCACTCAGATGTTCCTAGAGTTCCCTATCAACCTTGGATTCAAGATGGCAGAGCCCAGGGGCCCTCTGGAGGAGCTCTGGGCACCACCCCTGGTGTGGTGATGGACAAGGGAGTGGTTACTCCCCTTTCCATTGTCCAGTTTTGCGCCACTGCTGGGGGCTGGAGGTCCCTTAACCAGTGTAGACTGGTTTATGTACGGAAGGCACCATATGTGCCCTTCAAAGCATACCAGTGGCTTGTGGAATCTACCCCTCCCAAGTCATGTAACACCTATTTCCAAAGGGAGAGGGTGTAACACCCCTCTTTTGTTCGGCCTTCGTGGTCTTGAGATGCTCAAGTAACAGGAGGATAGAAACCTGTCTGTGAGGTGGCAGCAGCTGGGGCTGCCTGGAAAACCGCAGAAGGCTGTGGAAGCAATGCTGGGGATTCTCCAAGGGGCCCCCAGAGTGCATGAAATCATACAACCAATACTTGCAGAAGTATTGGGGTATGATTCCAACATGTTTGATACCAAACATGCCTAGGTTCGGAGTTACCATCATGTAGCCGGACATAGGTAGTGACCTATGTCCAGTAAATGCATAAAATTACATCCCCACACTCACAAAGTCCAGGAAAGTGGATCTGGAGTTTGTGGGGGTACCTCTGCTAGTACAGGGGTGCTCTCATACACAGATACATGCACCCTGCCCTTTGGGCTGAGAGGGCCTGCCATGGGAGTGACTTATAGTGACCTGGTGCAGTGACCTATAGTGACAACAGGTGCATGCACCTGGTTCACACAAACTGCAATGAGAGGCCTGCAGAACCCTTTGCAAGGGCTCCCTTTGGGTGGCAGAATAACTGCTGCAGACCATAGCGATCCCCTGGAACCCCAATGCAATGGGTACCTATGTTACCAACTACTAAGAGGCTTACATGGGGGCACCAGTATGCCAATTGTGAGATGAAATGTTACTAGCAACCAAATATAAAGGAGAGAGCATATTAACTGGGGTCCTGGTTAGAAGGATCCCACTGAACACAGTCTAACACACTGACAAACAGGCATAAAGTGGGGGTAACCAAGCTAGAAAGAGGATACTTTCTTACACAGGTAGCCATGTACCTTCACACTAAACTAGGCAACTTCCACCATGTAATGTGGTGGTACAGACAATTCTGCATTCTGGGCTATATGTCTGAAAAAGTATGTGTGGCACTTTCACAATGCACCATGGTAAATGTGTCACAAGTGCTGCACAATATATTATAAATCACTGCATTGCCTTACTATGCACCAGAGAGAGGTTCCTTGACCTTTGCATTTGGGTAACCATTCACATCTGGTGGCAACATATGCATTTACAAACATACAACACCAAGAAAAGCTGAAAATGTATGAGAAAGTATGACCTTCCCAGGAGGGACATTATATGAAGTTAGACTCAACATTTCCTCATTACTTCATTTTTATATGTGTCCTGTGTACAGCAACACACATAGATAGAGCAATATGGCTCAGATGATATCTTGGCTAGTAGTAAGATGCACCTTCATGCTCACATGGTGCACTGGGTCTAGGCAGCCAAAACAGAACCAGCAAAGGGGAAAGATTTTTCAAAGTTAGATACAGAACATCACTTGGAATTTGCTTTCACACACAGCTGTGGCGTAGGGGCACTATCTATGTTGCAATGTGGGGGCATGCTCATCAAATGCCCCTCTGTTTATAGTCACTGGTCATTATGGGAACTATACTGTGAGCCACACATGTAAGATGGAAACAAACACCAAGACATGCAGCATATACACTCAGTCATCGCACACAGTTTGGAACTACACTCACTTTAGACTGTGCTAGAGGGTCTGAAAGTGGACATACTGTTGCAGCACACACACGCTCACCATATGCACACTGTTCCACAGTGGAACCTTTCTGTTATGTATGTCTTGCACAGGCACATGTGTTCTGCACATAGGCCCTCATAACCCTGGCAGTCAGTGATATAGTGGTGGTAATACCGCTAACAGGCCGGCGGTAATAACTATGAAATTATGACCACGGTGGAAACCACTCAGACAGACAGCCACTTTAACACACCGACCGCCAGGGGAAAATCAACAGGCACCACGGTGGTAACCGCCTACAGCCAGGCGGAAGACAATGTTCCACCCATCGTATTATGATAGTCCAACCCGCCACATTTTCCAGGGCGGTACCAATGACATCAAAAGCCTGGCGGAAACACTGTACAGAAGGGAAAAGACTCACCTCTGGAGACTCAAGGAAGAACCACGCCGCCATGGAGCCCCAGTTGCATGTGTTCCCCATGCTCTTCTACGTTCTGCTCCACTACGAACTCCAGCGCCAGCGAAGACGACCACGGTGAGTACTGCTGCCTAGCACACAGGGGAGGGGGGAGGAAAAAGAGAGTGACACACACATGTAACACGCAACACCCCCAACACCATACACACAAGCAGATGCAGTAACATTACATATTCACCCCGTACCCCTCAGGAATAATGCAAGGACAAAAGGAACTGTTTAAAGTGAGTATAATAAGATAAAATAGTATAAATATGTGCATCCAAATTAACAAGTATATACATATTTACAAATGTAGGGACACTGCACAGTCCTTAATGTCCGTTGGCCACAGGACCACATCACATAGTCCAAGGCCCCACCTCACTCCTGCAACAACAGGGAGAGAACACTGCCGGGACACCAGGTCGAAAATAGGCAGGCACCTCAGGGGGACGGGGAACGGGGGGCACCTCAGCCGGAAGATGGTACAACACCACTGGTCCTGGAGGGGGCAACATGCCCTGTGCTCTGTCCTGGGGAGTGCAAGGCCACAGTCTCTCAAGTGGGTGACTTGCCCACTGGCTCTGGAGGGAGCAACATGCCCTGTGCTTGGTCTTGGGGAGTGATAAGCCACAGTCTCTTAAGTGGGTGATATGCCCTGTCCTTGGTCCTGGGTAGTGATAGGCCACAGTTCTCAAGTGGATGGCTTCTCCACTGGTTCTGGAGGGGGCATTGTGCCCAGTGAGCTTCATCCTGTGGAGGATGGGGTGAGTGGATGGCTTCTCCACTGGTTCTGCAGGGGGCATTGTGCCCAGTGATCTTCATCCTGTGGAGGATGGGGTGAGTGGATGGCTTCTCCACTGGTTCTGGAGAGGGCACTTTGCCCAGTGATGCAGATCTTGGGAAGTACAAGGTCACAGTCTCTCACTTGGGTGTCAGACCCACAGGATTTGCAGGGGCCAGGCGGCACAACAGCCCATGTACACAGGAATACACACTGTCCGCCAGAGGTGACTGCTGCTCAGTGGTGGCAGTGGTGCTGCTAATGGTGGAGCTGGCAGTGGTGGGGGGAGGCTCCAGCCCATCCCCTGCAGCCTCGGACGGCTGCCCACTGGGGCTGCTGCTGCTGGTGGCAGTGCTGGTGGCAGTGCTGGCAGTGGTGGGGGGAGGCTCCAGCCCATCCCCTGCAGCCTTAGATGGCCGCCCACTGGGGCTGCTGCTGCTGGTGGCAGTGCTGGCAGTGGTGGGGGGAGGCTCCAGCCCACCCCCTGCAGCATTGGACGGCTGCACCACCATTGTTTGTGGTGGGGGCTCCGACTGAGTCCCTGCACCAGGCCCTTGTCTCTACTGTCTGCTGTGGCAGGCCCCTTGCCCCTCCTTCCTGCAGCTGATGCTGCCTCCCTGCCCTTCCTTGACGCACTTGGGGCTGGCACCCTGTCCGTCTGGCTGGCTGGTGGCCTGGATCCTTTTCCAACTGGAGTAGTTGGGGACACTACTGTGCCCGTGGACTGGGTGGTTGAGGTGCTTGGCTGGGTTTTGACCACCCTGGCCTGATGTGATGGACGGGGGGAGGGTTAGGGAAGAGGTCAATGTTGGTGGGGAAAAGCTTCTTAGGGACATTGGGGCGGGAAGAGGTAGATGGATTGGGGTGGAGGAAGAGGGGGTGGTGCTAGGCGGTGTCAGTAAGCTGTGTTTGGGTGCACATGAATGGGCTGGATGCTGTTGTGAGGTGGATGGCTGTTGGGTGTCTGAGTGCTTGCATTTGTGTACTTTGGGGGGAGGGGGCACAGAGACAGTGGTAGAGGACACAGGGTACGTGTGCATGGATGTGGGTGTGGTAACTGCCAGTGAGGGGTGTATACTGATAAGTGTGCTGGTGATGATGGTAATGGATGAGGATGTAGTGCTTATAGGTGTGAGTGTAGACGCAACTGGGAGGGAGGTGGACGATGAGGAGGAGGGGGCCACGGTGGAGGCAGTGGATGTTGGTCTGTCTGATTCTGGATGTTGTTTGTGTGAGTGCCTGTGGGATGAAGTGTGGTGCTTGCGTTTGCCATGTCCACTCTTGTGTGATGTCCTGGGTGCCTTTTCCTTTCAGAAATGAGGCCAGAGCCTGGATTGATCTCTGTTGGGCCGCCATGCCAGAGTGAATGCCCTCCAGATATGCATTTATTTGTTCCAAATGTCCTGCTAGCCCTTGGATGGCATTCACTATGGTTGACTGCCCAACAGAGATGGATCACAGGAGGTCGATAGCCTCCTCACTCAGGGCAGCAGGGCTAACTGGGGCAGGGTCTGAGGTGCCTGGGGCGAAGGAGATGCCCACCCTCCTGGGTAAGCGGGCACTGAAAACTTGCTGAGGGGATGCTGGGAGGGCGGTGCTGGTACAGGGATGGCGGCTGTACCTGTTGTTGGGGTGGGCACAGAGGTGTCCACCACCACCAGGGAGCTACCATCGGAGGAGGTATCACTGTCTGAACTGTCCCCACCTGTCTCCACCGTGGTGCTCCCCTCGCCCTCCGTCCCACTGGTGCCCTCACAGTCGGTACATTCGGCCTCCTGGGCCCTGTGGGATGCAGCTCCCTCCGTCGCCGGTGCCTTTGCTCCTCCGGCAGATGATGCTAATGCACATAAGGACAGGGTGAAAAAATAAAAAGGGGGGGAGAGACAAAGGATACACTTGCTCAATGGCGCCAACAACACCCCCGTTGGCGTACACAACACACACACAGGGAACAGCCCTACACACTAGGCAATGCACTACCAGTCACAATGCTAGTCACCAGGCCATTGATAGGGACACCTAACGCCAATTGCAGCATACCTGAGACTCACAGACCCCTACCCAGTAATGGATGCCTACTAGCTTGGTTGGAGTACTTTCACATCAGAACCCTGCCCAACATACGACCTACTCCGCAATGCCAGGCCTGGGCTAGGAGCACCCACAGGGCCCACACACCCCACCCGGATACCACTCCACCATCCGTAAGTTGTATATTAGGGCTCTGCACTCACCCACTTGTGTCTGCTGTGATGCCCTCAAGCGCCCATCTAGTTCTGGATAGGCCACCACCAGTATGCGGGCCATCAGGGGGATCAGGGTTCGACGGGCACCCCTTCCTCGTTGGGAGGCCATGCCCAGCAGGGCCTCCGTCATCTTCCATGCCCTGCATCTCAGGTCCTCCCACCGTTTGCAACAGTGGGTGTTACGCCTGCTGTAGACACCCCGGGTCTGCACGTCCTTGGCGATGACACGCCATATACCCTTCTTTTGATGAGTGCTGACCTGCAGGGAAATGGACACTGGGAAAGGTATTAGTTTGACCGTCCTACCTGTTACACTCATGGCCCACCATGCCCCTTCCCATCCCCATTAGCATACACATGGCCCACTATACATGCTGTATGCTGCCCAGGGCCCATCCACCAACCCCCCCCCTACATGAGGCCTTCACACACAGCACTCCATGCATTCACACCGCATGCATCGTAGGTGTACTCACCTGTTGATCTGGAGGCCCATACAGCAGTCGGTACTGGGGTAGGACCCCATCCACCAGTCGCTCCAAATCCGCTGAGGTGAAAGCAGGGACCCTTTCCCCAGTAACACGAGCCATAGTCGGTTCCAGACACAGGTCTCAGCAGCACATGCAGTGTAGGTCTTCTCCTGTTGAAGGTCAGGTAGAAAGTGAGGAACCAGATAGAAAATGGCGGTCACATCCGCGGCGGTGCATACCGTCTCCGCCGGCGTACATCACCATTGGCCACTGTACCCGATAGGGCCCAATGACAACCAATGAGGAGTTGTACGGCGGTTCTCAACCACCTCCCGCAACGGCGCACAACGTCAGCGGAATTACCTCATTTCCACCTTTCCCTCCATACAGGTCAAGCAGATGCCATTTCAGGGGGGGGTGCAGGCCATGGTTCCTAACGGTGTCACAGTACACAAATTATCCGACAAAATACTGTTACAATCACAACATGCATTGAACTGTAGTGGTTAGAATGTAGAGATAATGACCAGTTGCTTACTCTTCTGGCATGTAGATTGCAACCGCTGTGGATCAATAAGAAATGGAGATATCCCCTGTGTACAGACCCCTGGTGAACTTGGCAACATTATCCTCACCTATAGACTTGACAGGGCCACAATCACTGAGCTGTGTGCCCAATTGGAGCCTGACCTAATATCTGCTGTCCGTCACCCCACTGGGATCCCCCCTCTTGTGTAAGTGCTATCAGTGCTCCATTTCCTGGTAACTGGCTCTTTCCAAGTGACAGTGGGCTTGGCAGCAGGAATGTCACAGCCAATGTTCTCAAAAGTGCTGACCAGAGTGTTGTCTGCCCTGATTAAACACATGTGCAGCTACATTGTTTTCCCCCAGGTGGAGGATTTGGCCACAGTGAAAACGGACTTCTATGCATTGGGACATATCCCCAACATTATTGGGGCTATTGATGGAAGACATATTGTATTTGTTCCCCCTCCCCGGCGAAATGAACAGGTATTCAGAAATCGAAAGAGTTTTCACTCCATGAATGTGCAGATGGTGTGCCTGGGGGACCAGTACATCTCCCACGTCAATGCAAAGTCTACAGGGTCTGTGCATGATGCCTTTATCCTGAGGAATAGCAGCATCCCAAATCTGATGGCCCAACTACAGAGGCACAGGGTGTGGCTAATAGGTGAGCCCTGGTTCCCACTCAGTATATGTTGGTATATGGGTATGGTGTGGGCCCTAAGGGTTAGTATGCGGCTAACAGTTGTCCCTCGATATTTGCAGGTGACTCTGGTTACCCCAACCTCTCATTGCTACTGACCCCTGTGAGGACTGCCAGGACAAGGGTAAAGGAACGTTATAGTGAGGCACATGAACGAACAAGAAGGATTATAGAGAGGACATTTGGCCTCCTGAAGGCCAGGTTTCATTGCCTTCATCTAACAGGTGGAACCCTGCGCTACTCACCGAAGAAGGTCTGCCTGATCCTCGTGGCACGCTGTATGTTGCACAACCTTGCCTTGTGTTGCCAAGTGACTTTTCTGCAGGAGGAGGAGGCTGGAGATGTCCATGTGGCAGCAGTGAACCCTGTGGACAGTGAATATGAGGAGGCAGATGCTGAGGATGACGACAACAGAAGTGCAATTATTCGTCAATACTTCCAACCAGACACAGGTGAGACAGTGTTGATACACCTATAATTGACAGTATGATGTGTGACATTGTCACTGGCAGGCTGTGTATTCCTACTTCTATGCCCATTCACTATACCCTTTGGCATCTATTTTTGCAGATGTTGGTGCCCCACTATTGCTCCTGGTGTGTTCAGTGCAGCCAACTACAGGTCTTTCCAATGTAAACATTACTGTAAAGTTGAATTGCAATGTTTGAACCTTTGTTAAACGAATATCTTTTGAAAACATCTGACATACGTCATACTTGTATCTAATCAAAGTTTGTTTTTTGAAGTTTTCTGAAGAAGAGGGGGTAGTGCAATGGGCTGGGGTGATGATGGAGGAAGGTCCAGGGTAGAGTCCATTCTATTTGTATCACAGGTGCATTGTCCAAGGGGCCATAGGAAGTAGAGCAATGGCAGCTCAAGGTGGACAGGGTGGGGCACAAGGATGACAATCCGGGGAGTCTTATTTCCTGGTAGGGGTCTTGGCAATAGTCTCTGGCTTCTGCCTGGATCGCAGGGAATGTTTGGGGGGTGGTTCTCCTTGTTGGAGGCAGTGGCACACCACTGGGCCCCTGACACTAGCCAAACCACCGAACTGCCCTCCACCTCCGCTGCCGGTAGGGGACAGGGGGCCCCACCACAGGAACAACAGGCCACCAGCACCCCTCCCCCTGCAGAACCTTCTGCAGGGGGAGGGGTGCTGGTGGCCTGTTGTTCCTGTGGTGGGGCCCCCTGTCCCCTACCGGCAGCGGAGGTGGAGGGCAGTTCGGTGGTTTGGCTAGTGTCAGGGGCCCAGTGGTGTGCCACTGCCTCCCTCATACTGTTGGCCATGTCTGCCAGCACATCTGCAAATCGAGACCAGGGTGATGTTGATCTCCTTCAAGTCCTCCCTGATGCCCAGGTACTGTCCCTCCTGCAGCCGCATGTTCTCCTGCAACTTGTCCAGTATCTGGCCCAGCGTATCCTGGGAATGTTGGTATGCTCCCAGGATCGTGGTGAGTGCCTCCTGGAGAGTCGGTTCCCTGGGCCTGTCCTCCCCCTGTTGCACAGCAGTCCTCCCAACTTCCCTGTTGTCCTGTGTCTCTGTCCCCTGAACCGTGTGCCCACTGCCACTGACCCCATGTCCATGATTGTCTTGGGTTTGTGGGGTGACCTGGGATCCCTGTAATGGTGGACACGCTGCTGATTGACGTGTCCTGGGGACAGAGGTATGGGACTGCTGGGTGGGTGCAGTGGTGTGTTTCCTGAGGGGGAGGCTCTGTGGTGGTGTGAGACTGTGCCTGGGTAACCGATTCTTCGGAGATCCCTGATGGGCCAGGTTGCCGATCCAGATCCAGGCGAACAGACCTGCTGTTATCACTGTGGGCCTCTTCTGTGGAGGGACTGGATGTTTCTGGCACCTCTTCACCTGTGACATTGGTTGGTTACCTGTGGGGATGTAAATGCAGTGTTATTGTTTCTGCGTGTGACATCTTGTGCATGGGTGTGTTGCCCTCTATAGTTGTTATTACCCTGGCAGCTTTGCTTTGTGTGAGTTGTTATTTAGTGGGCTAGGTGATTCTCTCTAGTGTGCATGCTGTGGTGAGAGGTCTGAGAGGGGTGTCCAACCATTGGTGTTGCATGCAGGGCTTGTTATTGGAATTGGTGGGTTGTGATGGCAGGGTATATGGGAGGTGGTGGAGTGATGGGAGTGAGGGTAAGGGTGGGGGTATGTGATGGCATGCAGGTCGGGGTGATAGTAGTAGAGATTTGACTTACCAGAGTCCAGTCCTTCTACTCCTGCCAGGCCCTCAGGATGAATGATTGCCAAGACTTGCTCCTCCCATGTTGTAAGTTGTGGGGGAGGAGGTGGGGGTCCACCACCAGTCCTCTGTACTGCGAGCTGACATTGGCAATGAGATTGCGTTCCCTGACACAGGCATAATTAATGGCAAACAATCAACTCACAATTCCCCTTTGGACTGATACAAGATTTGTGATCCCCTCAACTATGCACTTGTACACTCAGGTCAGAGGTAAACTACTCTTTCCATGCAGAGGCAAGTCCATATCCATACTTACATCACACCATTTTCAAAGAGTTAGTGGGTGTAGACATAAGGTTTTGTGTGTGTTTTGACATGTACACTTCACACTCTTGATATCCCTGTATTCTTCAGGTGTTGTGATGTTTCCAAAAATCATCTCCTGTCGCGTGGGCTCTCATTATTCTAAATGAGACTACTGGATTTCTGGGTAGCAGGATCTATAACTGTGTGGGGGACTGAGTCTGACCCATGTGTAAAGAACTCTGTCACCCTAAATCCGGTTTTTGCTCCGGCTAACTAGCAGTGCCTCATTTCTCCCATGTGGAAGGAATGATTTGGCAGCCGAGCGCATGACATCTTTGGAACTTCTCAGGGAAGTCGTGGTTACTCAGATCCAAACCAACTCTCTTATTTCCAATATGATCTCATATACAAATGACAAAGACAGTATAAGTTGTATATAATGTTTTAATAAAACGACTGTATTTTAGATATTAAGGCGTGAGCCGCAATAACCAGAACGATACAACACAGTAGGATTGAAATAGTCACCAGGAGAGTAAAACATAAAAACAAAGCTATCATATTGTCTAACAGTTTCTACTCTCCCTCTGCTTGTTCTATTTAGAGCACAGCATGTTAAGCTTCTAGCTTGCCTATTAGAATCACTGTGGAGACATCAGCCCTCATACCTGAGCAAAGACCTGTGATCTTGGTTCAGCATCTGCAACGAGGCAGTCAGCGTCTAGTTGTGGTTAACTGGTCGGAATCTCCCTCTTGCGTGCATTGGGACAAGGAAGTGATTTTATAACTAACATGTCATCGTGATCACAAAATGTCCCTACGCAGGAATGCCAAGTCTAAACTCTTACCACATCTATCGGCAATGTACCAGATTGTATCCTTGACTGAAGCACAGAGTAAATATGTTATGGAGAACTCCAGTGCTGAAGTAGGCAAAACAGTGTGATATGAATAAAAAAACAACACAGTAGAACTGGCTATTTGAAAAATAACAGTACGAAGCCTAATAAAAAGCATGTAGAGCAAAGTGCACAGAGGCTCTAAGCTGTCAGCAAATTAATAAAATATATTCAGGGCAAAGTGCACAAAGGCCTAAAGCCTGAAGCTAAAGCGCAATGAATACGTAAAACTAACCACACTACACCCTCCCCTTGTCGGTAGCAAGTGGTTCCAATAATATAAAAGGATGCCCCAAATATAAACAATACCTAAAACAATTATTTCGACAAAGTGAGAAGACAACAAAGTCATAAATTTAGGTAACACGTGACCATAAAGCCAAATTCAATATAGTGTCAATTTCGTAAAAATCCAATCGTCAGATAGAAGCAATAGAACGCAGGAGTTCCTCCACTTCGATATATGTCAATATCGGAAGATCCACGCCACAAAGCACCATGGAGCAGGTGTGATCCAAAGCCCCAAAACCATTCAGGGCAGCACCCCGTGCAGGGCCTATGAAAGAGACAATACCATCTTCCTCCAGGAAGGGAATCTCATAAACTGCCTCAAGAAGCAAGCGCATCCGTAGTGCACAAGTCTGGGAATGAGCCCTAATCGGGAACATCAACAGATCAGTATCGACCATTGGAGGGCGCTGCAATGAGAGACAGAGAGCCAGTGCATGTTCAAACGAGCACCAAAGGCACCGAAACACGGGTTGCACACAATCCAAAACCGGTCTGAATGACAGAGACCAGTCACACTCCAAATGTCCCAGGAGTGTCGCTCCAAAATGCTGCAACATGCGTTCACGACACAGCTGCGCTGACGGGAGCAGCAATACAGGATCTCGTTGTGACGGGACAGCCATTGCGAAAAAATAGCAACAACAGCAAGACTCCAGCCAATAAAGCCAAAGTAATCGGGAAACCCCCAAAAATGCTTCCGAAAATAGAATGTATAGCCGAAGGTATCAAACCGAATATGGAAGAGAAGGTGTGAGCAAAACCAACACCAACGACTTTGAAAAAATGTGCAATACCAGCAGTGCTGGATGCATTAAATATACGTCCCACAAGTTCACCGAAGTGATTCGGAAAGTTAGTATTCAAAAGGGACTGTATCTCCGCCGATGACCTTGCCACTTGAAGTGCGTAGGTCTCGCTAGCAGATGTAAGGGCCACATGCTTTTGAAACAATAAAGCTTTTAGCTGACTCAATTTGTCAAAATCAACCTTGGAAGTAGTAATATGAGGCCAGATGTCCGCTACCTCCCTAATTTGAGTGGGGGGAAACAACACATTCCCGCAGCACGTAACGGCCTTGTTGACAACGACGATGTAAACTATTCCGGCACGCATGCCACAGCAGCGTTCGCTGTTAAGGACAATGTAACTGCCGTTAGAAAGCACCTGGAAAGTGTTTTTAATAACCGGGACTGGAACTCCCTTCAGATAACAAGCTAAGTTAGCAATCGAAGCGTTACACGCCCGTGCAAGGACAGCTGTTTACAAACCATTGAATGGCTGACAGAAGCTTCGCATTCGCTGCCGCTAAGAAAAACCTCCTTCAAACCATTAACACATCTGTACTGAAAGGGAAGGTCCCACACCTCGTGTATGTAACTGTCTCCCAATAGTTCATATCTTCCCACCGGAATGTGTTTCAAACACGAAGTAAATTGCAAAGTAGAGATAGGCAAATTAATAACCCCATGAATCAACCATTCAGCTGACGGAATCTCAGCTACCGTGAAAGGCAGTTTCTCTAATTTCTCAATATTTAACATAACATATGTCGCTTCCTTTTTAGCCATCAGTTGTTGTTGACGAGTCAAATTAAAAGAGATAAAGATCTCTCTGGCACGAACGTGCTGCCATGGAACGCGACCCGCCTTCAAGGTCTGAAGAGTCCAACCCAGCTGCATGATGGGCCGCGTCTGACTCTGCCCATGATATAAAGAAGACATGTCCGATTTAATAATGTCAATGGCAGAGGAAACAATGCTGTCAATACTGTAAACACGGTCAGAAAGGGTATTCATGCCATTATCAACAACAGACAAAGTCTGCATCAGATTTTCTTGATCAATCTGTCTCAACTGGGCTGCAGCCTCCTGTTGTGAAAGCTTCCAAATCTCATTATAAACCTCGTATAAGAACCTTTTTTTTCGTGGTACTTTGGGACCTGACAAAAAATCTTGTAAATCAGTATCATTAGACAGTAACGTGAGATGTGACTTAACTGCATCCAGCGTGGATGACTTCAACCATTGCTCACAAAGCTTCCCCACACTGTATGTAGTTATAATATCAGCATGTTCTGGTGAAACGTATCGAGGGTCTGCCCTACTAGTCCTGAACCCCCCTGAAGAGGTGACAAAACGTTGATGACAGATATTAGTGTCCACAGGCCATAATAACCACCCGCCTGGATGTAACGATGAAGTGTTAAGAGTACCATTTTGGACCCAATGTGTAAAGTCACTAAAAGTAGCATTAACATAGTGCTGCCAATTTTTTAATTTAGAAGGGACAGGTATACTAGGCAAAGTCAACTCCCTAATTGTCGCTAAGCCCAAACAGCTAGTCTGTTGTACTGTGTCATTGAGGAAAATCATCTGCACAGGGATAATGCATGCTCTAAATAGCGTGTCCCTGCCTTGCATGTGCCAATTTTTCGAACCCCAAACACTTTTCAAGTCAACAGTTTTGAACCAGTATTCATATCCCTCGACCGAAAGTTTAGATACAAACAAATTGGAATACAGTAATTTAGTATCGGTCAATAACATTTGCTTATTAGAATACGGTGCAACTTTAAAATAGTAGGACTTAGCATTTCGTTGATCATGCCCAGAAAAATATGCAAATTTATCATAATACGTTTTCGAACTCCCTTGTGGAGGAGTCGAGCAATGTTCCCATTGCACATAATTAAACATGGGCTTAGGGCTACTAGCTTTATGAATAAAGTGGTGTCCATAATAGTTGTAACAAAACATGTCACCATGATTATCTCTAAACTGGTAAGCATCTTCATCGTCATAGACAGTATAATATTGCAAATCCGTTAGCATAGAATCTACTGTCTTCACATCCCAATCATCAGAAACAATGCCAGGTATAACAATATCATTCATTGATAATTTGAGGACATACGGTATTTGAATCAATTCAGTGGGACCATATATATCAAACATTACTTTATCCCACACAATTCCATCCGGAACTGGTATAGCAGAAATGTTTACTGTGGACAAGTCTCTTCGAACCATATGAAACGAAAAATGCGGTTTTAACACAGTCTCCACGTGCTCAATGTCAGATCGATCAGGAAGAAAATGACCATGTATGATCAGAAAAAAAGTAACCACAAATCCTAACCATAATAAAATAGTAATCACGGCCAAAAACAGCCAAAAATAGTTCAAAGGAAACACAAAATATGTGCGTTTAAGCCAACCCAGCAGCCGTCGTGGACCGTGGACAGAAGACATTGAGGACGAGGAGCCGGACCCATCATTATCAGCGTTGTTGAAGCAGCCAGAAGCAGTTCTAGCAAAAGGTGCAACTGTGAATGAAGAAGCAGATGGAGCCTCTCGCCGTGGCACGCTATAAACCACATGTTCAGAAACGTCAGTAGAACGTACAGCAATTTGATCACAAGATTCCATATTAATCGCCGTCGGTGGAACAATCGCAAGATCATCATCCACCCTCCCCAAGCTCGGAGAGGAAACAGAGTCGGTGAAAATCACCTGCAGCGGGACTTCCTCCCCAGTAGTGAGAGGGATTCCGGAACTACTGGGTGTCCCTCTTGGTCTGCTGTGCAGAATCGGCCACATGTTGTAACTTGACATTATCAATGGAAACAAAGCGATTTCCTTTGGCCCCTCGCAGCGGCGGTAAAATCACAGTTCTCGTGCCGCACACCCCCAACACAGGGACAGGTTCTCGATAAGAAGGACCAAATTATTTTTTAACTGCGACCTTTTCACGCACTAGATCCCCAATCCTGGGTATCCAACCAGTAGATGTTACTGGCTCATCCTTAATTCCTGAGGAGGCAGCACTGGCAGAAGAGTTATCTTCACGGAATTGTTGTAAATCCTGCAAAACAGTGACACGATCATTTATGTCAAAGGGCGTATCTGCCGCCTCCACACCAGGACCATCTGGATCAGGAACATACATTCGTGTTCCAAACAGGCACTCATATGAAGTACGACCCCCCAGTGACCTTCTAGGCAAGTTATTAAGTGCTCTCTGTACTCCATATAGGTGGGCTAGCCAACCACGACCCGTACCTATAACTCTGGCGGTTAAGGACTGCTTTAAATCACGATTTAAACGCTCCACGACAGAATTTCCCTTGGGATGAAATGGAGACAAGAATTGGAGTTGGACCCCCAACGAAGCCATGGTGTCCCTGAATGCCTTAGAGGCAAAAGCAGGGCCCTGGTCCGAATGAAAAGCCGCAACTGCAAATATATCGACAAAGATGCGCAAATCTTTAATAACAGTTCGAGCGTCAGCCGAGCGTTGTGGCCATACCCATACAAATCTGGAGCACGAATCTACAGCAACCAATATATATTTGTATGCACTATCCGGTGTCAGCGGACCACAATGATCCAAGTACACACACTGTAATGGTTTATTTGAAATCAGAAGGGGCGTCTGCTGCGGGCGTCTAGCCGACGATGCTTTAATTTGTTGACAAAACGTCACAACAAAGGACATATTGCTTCGTCTCTTTATAGAGACCAGGCCACCAGTAACGAGCCTGTAAAAGTGAAATCGTGGCAGCCACCCCAGCATGTGCAGAAGCCACCCCCTCATGTGCTGCAGAAATCAATCGAGGTCTCTCAATTTTATTGGGAATTTCACGTACACCAATGCCTGGAATTGTAACAGTAGCATTTAGCGCACCATTCAAGCAGTAACTATATTTTGAAGGAAATCCTTTAGGAAAGGGCGTGCCATCAGCCGTAGCCTTTATGGCAGCCGAAATTTCAGTGTCTGGTTTGGAACTCGAACGAGTCACGTCGGCCACAGTGGCGACAGCCACTGCCGATTTCGCGGCTTCATCAGCCAAAGTATTCCCAGCAACGTGTATTCCAACGCGCTGGTGTCCAAGTGTATGCACAACATGGACTTTAGGAAGCGTTTCCTTCAGATCCGCAACCTTACCCCACAACATTTTATGTTTAATGGTGTTGCCTTTAGAATCTCTAAACCCATTAATCTTCCAATAGTGTAGATATTCGTTGAAAGACTGCACACAGTAGTAGGAGTCACAGACCAGCAAGGTTAAAAGCGCCGGATCCGCGTGCTCCAGCGCTAACAATAGAGCTTTGAGCTCAGCCAGCTGTGCCGTGCAATCTCCCAAGGTTTTAGTATAAGTATGTCGGGGGCAGAACACTTCCCCCTCCATAGTGCCGCTCACCACCGCACATGCAGCAGAATATTGTTGTTTAGTTCCAACCGCTGGTTGCGCAGAGCCATCGGTATACATGACCACTTGATATTGGTCAATAGGCAACGTACCAGCAGGAACAGGGTATTCCATTTCATATTGAAGAAATTCTTGAGTCTGCAGTTTAGGGTCAAATACATAATCTACATCAGTGGCTGTCAAAGACGTAGCCCATTGTATCCATCGCGGGTGTAAAGCTTTCGAATTAGGAACACTCGCTTTTGTAACAGCCTCTAAGGCCGGAATCGGGGAAACGACAACGATGCGTTGACCCTGGGCCAGCGGTCTTTCTTTAATAACAGCCATCTGTACTGCAGTGAGAATTTTCTCAGTTTGTGCAAAACGTTGCTCTGCAGCAGAATACAAGTGAGACTTGTATGCAATCGGGACTGTCTCCCCTTCATTAAAGGTGACATAAGTAAACCCAACAGCCCCAGGTATCACCCTGATGACTAAATGTGTCTTATTGTCCCGTGTATGTAAGTGTTTAACTGCTAAGAGATCACTCTGTAACTCTCGCAGTATGTGTTTGTGTTCAATCGTCCAAAATCTACTCGAAAAATGTGGGCGAATCAACTCGTATAAGGGCTTTATACGCGTCGCATATTCAGGAATGTAAGTTCTGCCAAAATTCAGAAACCCCAACAATGACTGGAGCTTCCGAACCGTATTAGGAGGCTGCAATAAAGCACATTTCTCCCAAAAATGTGGCGCTAGGCTCTTGCCCTCACTCGACAACTCATATCCCAGGAAAATGACGCTGAGGAAGGCAATCTTTGATTTCTTAAAATTTAATTTATAGCCTATATCAGCAAACTCCACAACAATGCGCGATACACGCCTTAGATGTTGCAGAATCTCATCATCTGTCAGATATATGTCATCGACATATGATAACGCTTCAGGGTCGAACTCATGCAGCATTTCAGTTACACAAGCCGAAAACAGTCCTGGGCTATTCTTATACCCCTGAGGCAAACAACAAAAAAAAATCTGAGAGCCAAACGCACTGAAACAGGTATAGTCCCGACTCTCGGGCGCTATATTCTGGCAGAAAAATCCATTCGAGATATCCAATGTTGTCTTGTATTTTTTACGCACTAAATTATTCATAAGCGCTGCGCTGTGTGAATTTTGTATTGCATATGTGCGTGTATGACTATTCAAATGTCGGTAATCCACCACTATCCTATAGGAATGGTCCGGTTTAGCAACCGGAAACAAGGGATTATTCATCGGCGAGACACAGGGCACAATTACACCCTGGTACTCCAATTGTGTAAGAATGTTCCTAACCGATGCCCTTGCTTCAAATTTGATAGGATACTGCGGTTGTGGCTGAGGGTCGCCCTTTATTGGAATTACATGATAAGGTGATTGTCTGTCCCACCCCACATTCTTTCTATACAAGGCGGGAGCTTGTGCTAGAGCCCATGATTTACTATAGGACTCCGCGAGTTCTCTCGGAACAAGAGGCGAGAAGGAAGGTGTAATAACCTCCTCCCCAACCGGACAGTCGCGAACAAAGTCAGGTGGCCAATCTTGTTCGGCCAGCAGAACATCATATGATTTTACCACATGGTCCCAAAAAATGGCGTTTATAATACGGTCAATGTCCCCTTCCAATCGCAGAGTCACTTCATATACTCTATCAGAGACTCGCATATCAGCCGTCTCGACTTGTATGAAGTCATCAGTTGCTTTCACCTCCAGATGTTCTAGAAGACTCTGGCGAACTATTGTGACCTCTGCCGCGCTGTCTAATAGTGCTAACGCCCATGTCTTGTTCGTCAAGAGAACTCTCTTCTTGAGCGGCATGTCTGACTGAGACAGCCGCCACTTTCTTCTTTTTAAATTGCTGTTTCTGTTGCAGCGGTTTCTCTTCTTGTTTAATAGAAACCTCCGCTGAGCGTTGTGAATCCTGTCTCGGTTTCACGTACTCCGTCCTTCGCTCTGACCGCCCACCTCTCTCCCTTCTCTTTTCTGAGGAGTCCTGAAAGGAACGAGATTGGCGTGTATCAGTATATTGATATCTATCAGGCGTCTTCAAAGTATACCTATTCCTGAGATTATACTTATTCTGTGGGGTCTCCGGTTGCGGAGACTGCCCACCATCTTTCTTAGGTGTTTGCTGTTTCTTTTCCCAGCGCTTTTTCGAACCCTCAGGTTGTTGCTGTTTAGCATTGTCTTTATTATTTTTACCCTGTAACTGGGGTTTTTGTGGCCTAGCCCCCAGGCTATCACGACCAATACTAGAATATGTTTCCGCTTTTATTCTCGGAAGCTCCCGCTCCTGATTAAGCAGCGGAACATCCCGAAGACGCATTCGCACTGCTAGTGCTACTGCCTCTCCTTTGAGATTACTCAAAATAATAGAAGAAACTGTGGCAAAATTGCCCAGCAACTGCATGCCCAAATCCAAGGCAGGGGCAGCCCCATATTCATCCTGTATCTGTTTAAGTACGTCCGGTAAATTAGCTAATGTCGGTGTACCGTGTGCCATAGTGTAGAGCGCGGCAAATACCGTGCCCCAGGTATTACAAAGGTCCACCGGATGAACCATCCCGTACGGCAAACACATCGTAAAAATTCTATGTTTATCCTGAGGTCCCGTATGGGGAAATACTGCTTCCAGCGTATTAATTTTTTGCGCCAGCCAAAATGGAGTCTCCTCTCGTTTAGCCGGTGCTTTACCCATAACCGAGTGCACAGTGGCCGGATTAATACCCGGAACCACAGCCTGTGGGTGCGCTGGAGCAGCACGCGCTGCATTCGTATTTAGTGTCTGCATGACAAACTGAACTAATCGTCTATATGTAGCCGTTAATTCTGTATATAAACGACGAACTTCAACCACTGCCAATTGAGCAACCGCAGGATGTGGTGTATATGTAGCCAATAAAGGCCAGGTAGGACCATCATTACTCAGTGGACCTAACCTAACTTGTGCTACTGTGTGTGGGAGGGCGCCATCAAGCCAATTATGGTGTTCTTGATAAGATAGAGGTATTTCTAAATAAGCGTAAGCCCTGTATTGTCCAGGGACATTCGCAACAGTGTATTCGTGAAAAGTATTTGTTCCCCCATCCACTGCTGGAAATCCGACCCAAGAATAAAAAAGTTCCGTTCTATAGGCTGCATGGGCGTCCACCACAAAAGTGACTGGACCCCCCTGGACTGTCAGTCCATGTGTCAACAGATGTCCCGTGAGCGGGTGACGCATATTAATTGCTATATTCACTACATTAGGATTCACCATTTTATATAAAAAATAGCTTCAGGTCAGAGAAGGCACACCAATATCGGGGTTTTCCTTTTCAAAGTTCAAGCTTGAACAACCAACCACTAAGCAACAGGAAGAACCTATGCCGTGGCAGCGGAAACCCTCAGCCCCACGGACGTCTCCGTATACGGAACCGAGGAGTCAAAATATATATGAGACCAAGAGAGTCAGTCATACCTAATCATTAGAGCCAGACCAAACGTTGGCGGCGCCATGTCGCGTGGGCTCTCAATATTCTAAATGAGACTACTGGATTTCTGGGTAGCAGGATCTATAACTGTGTGGGGGACTGAGTCTGACCCACGTGTAAAGAACTCTGTCACCCTAAATCCGGTTTTTGCTCCGGCTAACTAGCAGTGCCTCATTTCTCCCATGTGGAAGGAATGATTTGGCAGCCGAGCGCATGACATCTTTGGACCTTCTCAGGGAAGTCGTGGTTACTCAGATCCAAACCAACTCTCTTATTTCCAATATGATCTCATATACAAATGACAAAGACAGTATAAGTTTTATATAATGTTTTAATAAAACGACTGTATTTTAGATATTAAGGCGTGAGCCGCAATAACCAGAACGATACAACACAGTAGGATTGAAATAGTCACCAGGAGAGTAAAACATAAAAACAAAGCTATCATATTGTCTAACAGTTTCTACTCTCCCTCTGCTTGTTCTATTTAGAGCACAGCATGTTAAGCTTCTAGCTTGCCTATTAGAATCACTGTGGAGACATTAGCCCTCATACCTGAGCAAAGACCTGTGATCTTGGTTCAGCATCTGCAACGAGGCAGTCAGCGTCTAGTTGTGGTTCACTGGTCGGAATCTCCCTCTTGCGTGTATTGGGACAAGGAAGTGATTTTATAACTAACATGTCATCATGATCACAAAATGTCCCTACGCAGGAATGCCAAGTCTAAACTCTTACCACGTCTATCGGCAATGTACCAGACTGTATCCTTGACTGAAGCACAGAGTAAATATGTTATGGAGAACTCCAGTGCTGAAGTAGGCAAAACAGTGTGATATGAATAAAAAAACAACACCGTAGAACTGGCTATTTGAAAAATAACAGTACGAAGCCTAATAAAAAGCATGTAGAGCAAAGTGCACAGAGGCTCTAAGCTGTCAGCAAATGAATAAAATATATTCAGGGCAAAGTGCACAAAGGCCTAAAGCCTGAAGCTAAAGCGCAATGAATACGTAAAACTAACCACACTACACTCCATTGTCATCATTCTTAGGACAATTACTCACATTGCAACGTAATTTGATCATATTGTTGTGTTGCAGGATTTTAAGTCTCATCACATTGCTGTTCAATGCCTCTTAATGTGTATTTTGACAACTATGGCCTAAAGTGGTATTTATGATAATTTGACCAGGAATTGACTCACGTGTAGTATTTTGAGGATCATCAGACATGCATTTATGCATTCTGTAGAAGCAATTTTTATATTTGTTCACATCATAATTGTCCTTTGTCCCAGACATCTGACAATAATAGTCTGTGAAGGTATGTACTGCAACATTTGCTCCCACATTGTGCTCCCATTCCGCATGCTACCACATTGGGTAAACACACTATACTGATTGGTTTATCACAGTTATGGGCATATAGGGTGTATAATGTTGGAACACTCACTGAGTTCGATAAGAAACACAATTTGCTAGTGCGTACTACTCTGATGAAGAGCATGAGAACAGAAATGTACTATTTAGATGTGGATATGTGCCAAGCCTGGCCAGTCCATTAGATACAGTAGACTGCATCATATTGCATTGCTGTGGTGGTTGTCTGAATATTAGGATCCATGAACCCATGTTGCTTTGCAGGTCTGGCAACATGATTGTTACATGTTTAAGGACTACACCTAGCTGGGGAAGATGTGATTGATTTGATTTTTACAATGACTGTGACATTCAGACAACATAATGAATGAGTTCAAACATTTATTTGCATGTGGAACGTTGAAGATTTTGTCAGACATATTGTCCATTCAGGAAAATGAATAGGAGAAGAAATTTGAGGCAATAGTATTGCGTTGCCCACATCCTCCCATAGTGTGTTGGAGTTCTCCAACATTGCCCTCTTCCTCTTCCATTGGCTCACTGTCCTCTGGATCAAAGTCCCATTGTACATTTGTCCAGACACACATATTGTGTAAAATGGCACACACCAAGATTCTCTTGCACACCATAGGGGGCGAATACATCTATCTTCCCCCTGACATATCCAGGCACGTAGACCTGGACTTCCAGATATAAATGTATGTTCCACAACAATGCGAATCCTGGTCAGTGACTGGTTGCAGCTTCTTTCGGTCTATGTCTGGTGATGGGAGAACAGGGCCATGAACCACAGCTGCAGACCATAACCTTGGTCAGCTGTAAGAAGATGCACATCATTACAAAGGCATACCTGTACATGTGAGTTGTGTTTACTGACTAACTCATATATATTTTTTATAATAAACAACTTATTGAGTGATAAATACAGTTGTCCGCAGTTTGCCACATGTCTTTACCAGTTATCTGCATCAGTGCTGATGTTGTCTTATTACCTTGGACACTTCCAGACTTTCATGTGAAAGAATTAGATTGTTGTGATTGGTATTTCCGATAGTTGTGGCCACCTCTATGTTCTGTGCACTCACTACATGTGCACAGGAACAATGTAATGATCTAATCTTGCATCAAATATTTAGCACTAGGTGGGTTTGGACAGTGGCAACCTGTTTGACACTCACACATACATATGTCCTCTTGTATTTCTGAATGTTGTCTGTTGGCTGCATGACTTTGTCCAAGCCTTGGATTTGTTCACTTACTTAAATGTTGCAAATTGAGCATACATGTTTTAACTTTACAACATGTGGCATAGTTAGTTAGCATTTTTGTTGTCATCCTTCAGCTAATGCTTGTTGTCAGACAAGTAATTCCAAACTTAGACAGACATATAGGGCTGGCAACTTGGGACATTATTATGTGGGACACACTGATGTAGATACAAGTAGATTTCTACCATACAGCAGGACTCAATACATTTGTATTTAAACATGTATGTATACAATTCCAGCTTGTAGGGGAAACTGTACTACATCTTGATTCTGTCATCATTGATGTGGCTTGAGTATGTACGGATTGGGAAGCAGGATACATTGTGATACTTTGCCCTGGTTGCATTCCTTTCTGTGTTAGTTACTGGTGAATGACATGTTTGACAGCATTGTGTTAGAGTTTAAAAGTTCAACATAGAAGGTTTCACATCCTGTGAATTGGGCCTAGTTACAAAATACACTGGTGATGTATCACATTGGTTACATATGTCAATGTGGGTTGATGCATATGTATGTGTGTGTATCTAGACTGTCAGTATGGCAAAGACATGTATATGTTTTGTCATGTTGACTCTCACATTGGTACACTAATTTGACTTTAATACATGGCTGTGGCCTACCCCTTCATTGCCTTACACATATGGGCCTTGATTCACAAAAGTAAACTTTGACTTTTGGTCTAAGTTTAGACCAAATGTGTAAGTTTATGACTTCATGGTATTCACAAAAGTAAGTTAGTAGTAGTATCTTTACGTCCGCACGTGGGGCAGATCATCCGCACTCGGGGCAGATCACCTTTCGACACTGGCATAAGTTTAAGGCTAGCGACTGGATTAACACCCTAGAGAGGCTGAAATCGTCCCCCAGGGATAAGAAGACGGCCCTTACAGAGACATTTAATGGTTGGATTATTAATAGTTTAGATTTGCTTCTTCCTTATTCAACTAAAACTGGAGGACGTCTCACGAAAGGCACCCCTTGGTTTTCTCCCCATCTCCACCACCTTATAAGAGAATGCAGGTGGCTGGAAAGGAGAAAAACCTATGATGACTCTTTAAAACAGGACTATAGGAAAGCCATTAGATTCTTCCACTTGGAAATTAAATCAGCGCAATCCATTTATTATGCCTCTACAATTGAGCAGGGGTCTAACTCCCCTGAAGAGATCTTTCATGTACTTAAAGAAATTGTACAGCCACATTCTCACATTAATTTATGGATGCTTCCTAATAACACAGTAACAATCTTGAACTATTTTTTTCAACAAAAAATATTAAATATCTATTCAACCTTTCTGGCAACCTTCCCGCAGGCTTCTGAGTTGATAGGTCAGCAGACATTATACCCCATCTCCTTTTTGCAATTTTCTCCCCTCTCCGAGGGCATGGTCATGAAATTACTTGCTACTCTTAAGTCAGGCTCTCCCCTTGATCCAGCACCTCCCCAAGTGGTTGTTATGCCATTAATTGTGTTTGACCAATGACTTTGTGTTTCGCCACTGTGCATATTAGTTGCTCAATGTTCACCAGTAGCATATTACATGTTGTATTCAGTTTAGCTGCCTATTGACTTTAACGTGGTATTAGACATTACATTTGGTATGTAGGTTAGCTGCCTATTGGCTTTAACATGGCATTAGACATTATATTTGGTATTTAGGTTAGCTGCCTATTGGCTTTAACATGGAGTTATACATTGCAGTTGAGACATTGCAGATGAGTTGTGTTTTTCCAAGCTGTGTTTTTCCACATGGTTGACCAAGCTGTATTTTTCAAATTGAATTCACACAAACCCTAACGTGATAAGAGAGCGTATATTTGGTGTTTTCCTTTGTGCTCAGCCTTGGGAAGAGGAGGGGCCTAGGAGATCTGGCCAATCTCCAATGGCTTGTTTTATTTCCCGAGTCTGAGAGGAAGGGGCAGGTTTTTGTAACGGTGGCACTGTGGCAGCAGCAGGGAAAGATCTTCCAGGACTTCAGTCAGGAGCAGACGTCAGCTGCCTGGCTCCCGTTTGGGTGAAAAGTCTCTTTCTCGCAGTTGAACCAGAGTCATCAACTTGAAGATAGGAGAAAGATGACAAGCAGTAATAGGCCCTACGGTGATGCAATTTTGACTTTTATTCTTTGCTTTGAAGTTATGCTATAATATAATCACATGTATTTGCTGTGTACATTGCAATTGAGAAGTACTTTGATATATTTTGCTTTCATTGCTGCAACTACTTTTAAACGTGTGCTTCCAACCTACTAATCTCGTCTTTCAGGAACCTCGTGGTGAAGGAATAATAATAATAAATGGCTTCTTTAAACTAAGAAGTGCATTCCAGAGAAGTTTTGTAAGCTCGTCATAAGATAAGAGAAGGAAAGCAAAACATTTTGGCATTAGTCGACAGTCTGGGAGTCGAGTTAGAGATTGGAGGTGCACGATTTAAAAGTGTAATTGTTTTTGTTGTTTAGAGAATTAAAGAAGCACGGCAGACCATGTTTGAAAATGCATGTGAAGTTAAACTGCCTTGTGGTGCTGTGAGAAACATGTTTTCTTGTTTATAAGGACTTTGTGAGTCTTGGGATGAGTGCTTTGATAAAGCAAAAGTGTTTTCATATGTAGAAAATGTGCCTTTTGAAAGAAATGATGTTCCTTTTGTTCTTGACAGAAGGGTTTGGATACTTGTGTCTGCTTACAGAAAAATGCAGGAGAGATGTAGGCAGTTAGAATGTGAAAATAAGAATTTACGTGACCAAATTAGCCAGAACACATTATTGCAAGATAATGCTGAAATCTATAAAACTATTGTAGTAGAATCTGGCTTTTCCCATTCCAGTAATGAGGAGGTTAAAAAAGGTGGGGGCCAGTGTGTGCCTCTTGAACAGAGTGTAGTTCTGCAGAGCAGCCCACGGTTGTTGGCAGTTGAAGTGCATTCCTTAACAGATTACACTGGGCACAAAGTTGAGAATGTTAGATTCAGACCGCTTTTGCAAAGTCCGATGTTTAAAATTAATTCAGACAAGGCAGCAGTACTGTCGCAAAATGTGCAGTTTCTGGGAATTCGGTGGAATCCAGAAAATAGACAGATGTTGTCACAGGTAAAACAAAAGATTTTAGAGTCTCTTAATATTTGCACTAAGCAAGAGACATTGAGTTTTGCAGTGCAAAAGGGAAACACTGATTTACATGTAAATCAGAATCAGGGGAAGACAAGAGTGCCCCTGGAACTTTGGATTAGAAAACTATCTGACTTTGTGGAGCACTGTACTCCTTTTGAAACACAGCTTTTGACTTGTTATTGGACTCTAATGAATACTGAGCAAATGATAATGTAATTCTGAAACCTGAACTGCCAATCATGCAGTGGGTGATGAGTTCACCTAAATCTCACAGTTTAGGACAGGCACAACAGGCTAGTATCATACACTGGATCATGTACATACAAATCAGGGCTCGAGTCACTGCAGCCCTACATGAACAGGTGTCACAAGCCCCTTTACAGGATGAGGAGAGGGTGCAGGGAGTACCACAGGTAAAAGAGTCACCAGTGAAACTGAGTGCACCATTTGAATTCTTGTCCTCTGAGGATAAAAAGCGTGTTTGTTTGACTAATTATTCATTGAAATGCATGAGTACTAAAAGACAATAGAAAGCAGTGTCATACAATCCAGTTACTAAAAAGTTGTGGTCTATCACAGGAGAAGGAAAAAGTAACCAATATGCAGAGTTGTACAATGTGTGTCAGACTTTAAAGCAAGAGCTGCTTGAGACGTGTCATTTTTACACTGATTCTTGGTTCAGTGCCAATGATTTAGCCGTTTGGTTTTCCATATGGAGTGTACATAACTGGTTCAATTCCCTTGCAGATGTTAAAGAGAAAAATTTAGAGACAGAAGTGTCCACCCAGAATTATGACTTGGTGGGGATGGCTAAGTGGGTGCACCAGAAATGTGGACATCTGGGAGAAGAAGCCACTTACAGGTGGGCAGAGATTAGAGAGATACACATTCCCCTAGATTTGATAAAAACTGTGATTTTGCAATGTCCTATTTGTCAGCACGCACAACAGAGATCTGTCCCACAAACAGTCAAAGACCAGTTGGGGAGAGGAAAGTTACGAAGACAGATATGGCAAATTGATCAGGTTTTAGGGGGAGTGATTGCTGCAGATTACCAAGGAGAAATCCAAATGATGCTGATAACTAGAAGACAATCTGATTCATTCATACAGATTGGAGACAGAATTACCCAACTTGTCAAAAGTGCAGTGAATGGAGGTTTGGTAAAGAAGGACTCTGCCTCAGCCCTTCTGACAGTGCAAGGAAAGGGAATCTGTGGTGCAGCAGAAAAAAACCTCATTGCTAAGGTGTGGGTTGAATCCCCAAATGACCCTCCAGAACCTGCAGAAATTATAACAAAGGGCCCCAAGATTATAAAACAAGGAGGAAAGGAAGAAGAAGGGCACATTCCAGATGACAAATGTTATTTGCAGGAAAAGTCATACTTTTTTCTTTTGCAGATCCTACCACGACCCGCCACTGACCATGAGTGTGCTGTGTGGTCTCCCTCCGGGTGTGTGCGTGAGGGGTCGGGGGAGGGACCGCCCCCCAACCTGAACCTGATTGATTAAAGTACAAACCCCATGGATCCATTTTGCTCAACTGGCGCCTTCAGTTCAAGTTCTACATGGGATCAGTATAAAGTTTGTCAACTTGTTTGATTAAATTCTTCTACGGAACTAAGCAACCTTGCCAGTTAACTGTCTGTGTTTTTTAGTGTGGAACCCTGACTTTTGCTTACATTCCAGCAAACCTTTCAGGTGGACCATGTACCTTTACATAAGTAGAACTCGTGCTACATCAACTTGCTGTTTTAGAGACACTATTCAATCAGTTATTATCCCAATCAGAGTATATAAGCTTCAGTCTTTTAATTGTAGATGTATCTGATTTGAAAGGTTACAAGATAAATATGTTAATCCACTTCCATTGCTTTACAGTGATTGCTTTTATCATTCAAATCTGATTTGCTTATAATGTTTTTTTATTGTTGTTTTTGTTTTTTGTTTTTGTTTGAAATAAGTGTTATGTAAACAAAATTCATTGGTCACAGG
Source organism: Pleurodeles waltl (assembly GCF_031143425.1). Lineage (NCBI taxonomy): Eukaryota > Metazoa > Chordata > Amphibia > Caudata > Salamandridae > Pleurodeles > Pleurodeles waltl. Next base: position 400,149,518 of record NC_090450.1, on the reverse strand, counting down.
GTGGAGATGTTGTGCCATTAATTGTGTTTGACCAATGACTTTGTGTTTCACCACTGCGCATATTAGTTGCTCAATGTTCACCAGTAGCACATTACGGGGGTCATTCTGACTCCGGCCGGCGGCGGAAGCCGCCGGCCTGGCTGGGACCGCCAGAATACCGATGTGCGGTCAAAAGACCGCCGCGGGTATTCTGGGTTTCCCGCTGGGCTGGCGGGCGACCGCCAGAAGGCCGCCCGCCAGCCCAGCGGGAAACACCCTTCCATGAGGATGCCGGCTCCGAATGGAGCCGGCGGAGTGGAAGGGGTGCGACGGGTGCAGTTGCACCCGTCGCGATTTTCAGTGTCTGCATGGCAGACACTGAAAATCTTGGTGGGGCCCTGTTACGGGGGCCCCTGCAGTGCCCATGCCATTGGCATGGGCACTGCAGGGGCCCCCAGGAGCTCCACGACACCCCATACCACCATCCTGTGCCTGGCGGCCAAAACCGCCAGGAACAGGATGGCGGTATGGGGGTCATGGAGGATTCCCCAGGTCAGCGGAAAACCGGCGGTACACCGCCGGTTTTCCGTTTCTGACCGCAGCTGTACCGCCGCGGTCAGAATGCCCAAGGGAGCACCGCCAGCCTGTTGGCGGTGCTCCCGCGGTCGTTGGCCCTGGCGGATTTTACCGCCAGGGTCAGAATGACCCCCTACATGTTGTATTCAGTTTAGCTGCCTATTGGCTTTAACGTGGAATTAGACATTACATTTGGTATGTAGGTTAGCTGCCAATTGGCTTTAACGTGGAGTTAGACATTGCAGTTGAGACATTGCAGATGAGCTATGTTTTTCCAAGCTGCGTTTTTCCACATGGTTGACCAAGCTGTGTTTTTCAAATTGAATTCACACAAACCCTAACGTGATAAGAGAGCGTATATTTGGTGTTTTCCTTTCTGCTCAGCCTTGGGAAGAGGAGGGGCCTAGGAGATCTGGCCAATCTCCAATGGCTTGTTTTATTTCCCGAGTCTGAAAGAAAGGGGTAGGTTTTTGTAACGGTGGCCCTGTGGCAGGAGCAGGGAAAGATCTTCCAGGACTTCAGTCAGAAGCGGACATCAGCTGCCTGGCTCCTGTTTGGGTGGAAATTCTCTTTCTCGCAGTTGAACCGGAGTCATCAACTTGAAAATAGGAGAAAGATGACAAGCAGTGATAGGCCCTACGGTGATGCAATTTTGACTTTTATTCTTTGCTTTGAAGTTATGCTATAATATAATCACATGTGTTTGCTGTGTACATTGCAATTGAGAAGAACTTTGATATATTTTGCTTTCATTGCTGCGACTAATTTTAAACGTGTGCTTCCAACCTACTAATCTCGTCTTTCAGGAGCCTCGTGGTGAAGTAATAATAATAATAAATGTCTTCTTTAAACTAAGAAGTGCATTCCAGTGAAATTTTGTAAGCTAGGTCATAAGATAAGAGAAGGAAAGCAAAACAGTGGTGTCTCTAGGTGCCCCCGTTATCGCACCTATTATTACTAATCTGCTGAACTCCTCACTTTCTAGGAGCTTTGTTCCAGACTAGTGGAAACATGCCATTGTCAAACCCCTGTTGAAAAAGCCCAATCTAGAAGGCACCCTGCTTAGTAATTTATAGACCCATCTGTCTGCTGCCTGCCCTATCTGAAATAATTGAAAAGCATGTCAATGTTCACCTTTCACGCATCCTGGAAGATAATAACATCCTGCATCCAACCCAGATGGGTTTCATAACCCTTCACAGTACAGAATCAGCTCTGATTGCAGTCACAGAAGAGGTTAGAAGGCGTCCTGATCAGGGTACTGTGACAGCTATTATCCTGCTGGACCTCATGCTGCCTTTGTCACCATTGATTATGATATATTACTTCTGAGAATGAGAGAGGTAGGAATCTCGGTGGTGCCCTGAGATGGCTCTCCTTTCTGCAGGGGGGATTGTTTCAGGTCCTCGAACCGGTCTTTTCTCTTTAGCTGTTTTAAGAGCAGTTGTGGAGTGCCACAGGGCTCCTCATTCAGCCCTACGTTATTTAACATTTATATGTCTCCTTTAGCAGAGATTGTCAAGCCTTACGGTCTCTTGCTGGTGTCGTATGCAGTTGACACTCGGTAGTCTCAATATCCACAAACACCAGCACAAACCATTCATCACTCACCCCCTACCTTCAAGCAGTGGCTGGATGGATGTCTCAATATAGGCTGAAGCTCAACGATGACAAGACCGTGGTAATGATACTAGGACACCATTGCCGTCTGGGTTGCAATCCTTCTATTCTGGAACCCTTGGGAAATCTCTCTCCTTCTAAGGAATTTATCAAGAGCTTGGGAGTATGGTTGGACCCTCAGCTTACTATGGTACACCACGCCAGGAAGGTTTCCGCCACATCTTTTGGTCTGCTTAGGCTTCTGAGGAAGGTTTTGATAACCTTCCCATTTGTTGCGAAGAGACTTAGGCCCTCATTATGACATTGGTGGTAAGTCTCCCTTACTGCCATGTAGACTACCGTCAACATACTGCAGCTGCAGCAGTTTACGCCACCCATATTATGACACACACATAGCAATCCGTCACTATACAGCCATACACACAAGCCCACCAGCCCAAAGGTCGGTGATAAACTGGCAGTACCAAAACCCACACCGTTACGCTAACAGAACTACACCCACAGCATTATGACCCACGAATCACGGTAGCGGACATTGAACCGCGGTAAACCATTGGCGGTACATACCACTGCGCTCAAAATACTCACACACTAACAAAACAATACCACTTTGGAAACTTCAAACTACACACACCTGACACACATGCACACACCACACCCATACACCCACACAACTATAAAACGCACACACTCTACCCACAACCCTTTACGACTCAAATAAATTGACAATTGTAAGAGGCTTGCCTGGCTTATAGTGGGTACCAGATGGTACTTACACCTTGTGCCAGATTCAGTTATCCCTTATTAGTAGATTAGTAGTGTTCTATCAGCTTAGGCTGATAAGGTTGTGGCCTATATGTGTTCCCTGTGTGGTGCCTAACTGTATCACTGAGGCTCTGCTAACCAGAACCTCAGTGTTTATGCTCTCTCTGCTTTTAAAATTGTCACTGCAGGCTAGTGATTAATTTGACCAATTCTGATTGGCACACTGGAACACCCTTATAATTCCCTTGTATATGGTACCTAGGTACCCAGGGTATTGGGGTTCCAGGAGATCCCTATGGGCTACAGCATTTCTTTTGCCACCAATAGGGAGATCAGACAAATCTTACACAGGACTGCCACTGCAGCCTGAGTGAAATAACGTCCACGTTATTTCACAGCCATTTTACACTGCACTAAAGTAACTTATAAGTCACCTATATGTCTAACCCTCACTTGGTGAAGGTTAGGTGCAAAGTTACTTAGTTTGGGGGCACCCTGGCACTAGCCAAGGTGCCCCCACATAGTTCAGGGCAATTTCCCCAGACTTTGTGAGTGCGGGGACACCATTACACGCGTGCACTACATATAGGTCAATACCGTATATGTAGCTTCACAATGGTAACTCAGAATATGGCCATGTAACATGTCTAAGATCATGGAATTGTCCCCCTATGCCAAATCTGGTATTGGGGTCTAATCGCATGCATCCTCGGGGCTCCAGCATGGACCCCAGGTACTGCTAAACCAGCTCTCTGGGGTTTTCACTGCAGCTACCGCTGCTGCCAACCCACAGACAGGCTTTTGCCCTCCTGGGGCTGGGCAGCCCAGTCCCAGGAAGGCAGAACAAAGGATTTCCTCAGAGAGAGGGTGTTACACCCTCACCCTTTGGAAATAGGCGTTAAGGGCCTGAAAGGTGTAGCCTCTCCTAGCCTCTGGGAATGCTTTAAATTGGCACAGGCGGTGCCCTCCTTGCATAAAACAGTCTACACCGGTTCAGGGATCCCCCGGCCCCTGCTCTGGTGCGAAACTGGACAAAGGAAAGGGGAGTGACCACTCCCCTGTCCATCACCACCTTAGGGGTGGTGCCCAGAGCTTGTCCAGCGACCCTCTACACACTACACTAGGCCAGGGGTCCCTACGTGGTTTGCATTCCACTTTCTTAGTATATGGTTTGTGCTGCCCCTAGGCCTATTGCATCCTACTGTAATCTACATTGTTTGCACTACTTTTCTAACTGTTTACTTACCTGATTTTGGTTTGTGTGTATATTTTGTGTATATTACTTACCACCTAAGGGAGTATATACTCTGAAATACGTTTGGCATATTGTCACTAAAATAAAGTACCTTTATTTTTAGTAACTCTGAGTATTGTGTTTCTTATGATATAGTGCTATATGATATAAGTGGTATAGTAGGAGCTTTGCATGTCTCCTAGTTCAGCCTAAGCTGCTCTGCTATAGCTACCTCTATCAGCCTAAGCTGCTAGACCACTTCTAATCTACTAATAAGCGATAATTGGACCTGGCACAAGGTGTAAGTAACATAAGGTACCCACTATAAGCCAGGCCAGCCTCCTACACACTGGTTCCTGTATTCCTGTAGGCCTCAACCTCAACACCATTTATTAGGGAAGTTGCTTGTACTTACCCATATTAAGGGGACAAGCAACCAAGGTGGCAAAGTCAATACCACCATCAGAGACTAAAACAGCCTCTGGGGTCTCCTTAACAAGACCAACCCCAACTACACTACTAATGGTCAGCGCAGCTACACCCTTTGCTTGGCTATTTGTAGTAGACTTCCAACCACCACTGCTATTACTAGGGGCACTAGAGTACACAGTTGGGGTTGTGTAGTGGGAGCCTTGGTGTTTTTATTTGGGCAGTTGGAATCACTTGCCCAACGGCCTTTACTTTTACATAAATAACACCATGGCTTCTTTTGACTGTTGGAAGAGGATTTGGACCCACCACCCCAGAGGACTTTTGTGGGCCTAATGAACACTCAGAATGTTTTTTTATCTTTGTCCCCACCCTTGTCAAAAGACATACCATCCTTCTTCTTGCCATCCTTGTCACCACCTGCATAAACTTTCCTGTCCACTCTTGTTCTGACCCATTTGTCTGCCTTCTTTCCAAATTCTTGGGGAGAGGTTGTGAGAAGGTAGCCTCTTTCTAGCCTTGTTACCCCCACTTTTGGCCTGTTTGTGAGTGTATGCCAGGGTGTTTGTCACTGTTTTCACTGTCTCACTGGGATCCTGATAGCCAGGCCTCAGTGCTCATAGTGAAAACACTATGGCCCTCATTCTGACCTTGGCGGGCGGCGGAGGCCGCCCGCCAAAGTCCCGCCGTCAGGTTACCGTTCCGCGGTCGAAAGACCGCGGCGGTAATTCTGACTTTCCCGCTGGGCTGGCGGGCGGTCGCCTTCAGACCGCCAGCCAGCCCAGCGGGAAAGAGGCTTCCACGATGAAGCCGGCTCGGAATCGAGCCGGCGGAGTGGAAGCTGTGCGACGGGTGCAGTTGCACCCGTCGCGTATTTCACTGTCTGCGCAGCAGACAGTGAAATACATGTAGGGGCCCTCTTACGGGGGCCCCTGCAATGCCCATGCCAGTGGCATGGGCACTGCAGGGGCCCCCAGGGGCCCCGCGACCCCCCCTACCACCATCCGGATCTCGGCGGTCCGACCGCCGGGATCTGGATGGCGGTAGGGGGGGTCGGAATCCCCGCGGCGGTGCAGCAAGCTGCGCCGCCGCGGAGGATTCAATGGGGCCGCGGTACACTGGCGGGACCCCGCCAGTGGTGCCGGTCCGACCGCGGCTTTACCGCCGCGGTCGGAATCCCCATTGGAGCACCGCCGGCCTGTCGGCGGTGCTCCCGCGGTCCTCCGCCCTGGCGGTCAAAGACCGCCAGGGTCAGAATGACCACCTATGTTTTCAGTATGGTTGTTATGTGTCACTGGGATCCTGCTGGTCAGGACCCCAGTGCTCATAGGTTTGTGGCCTATATGTATGTGTCACTGGGACCCTGTCACACAGGGCCCCAGTGCTCATAGGTGTGCATGTATATGTTCCCTGTGTGGTGCCTAACTGTCTCACTGAGGCTCTGCTAATCAGAACCTCAGTGGTTATGCTCTCTCATTTCTTTCCAAATTGTCACTGACAGGCTAGTGACCATTTTTTACCAATTTACATTGGCTTACTGGAACACCCTTATAATTCCCTAGTATATGGTACTGAGGTACCCAGGGTATTGGGGTTCCAGGAGATCCCTATGGGTTGCAGCATTTCTTTTGCCACCCATAGGGAGCTCTGACAATTCTTACACAGGCCTGCCACTGCAGCCTGAGTGAAATAACGTCCACGTTATTTCACAGCCATTTTACACTGCACTTAAGCAACTTATAAGTCACTTATATGTCTAACCTTTACCTGGTAAAGGTTAGGTGCAAAGTTACTTAGTGTGAGGGCACCCTGGCACTAGCCAAGGTGCCCCCACATTGTTCAGAGCCAATTCACTGAACTTTGTGAGTGCGGGGACACCATTACACGCGTGCACTACATATAGGTCACTACCTATATGTAGCTTCACCATGGTAACTCCGAATATGGCCATGTAACATGTCTATGATCATGGAATTGCCCCCTCTATGCCATCCTGGCATTGTTGGTACAATTCCATGATCGCAGTGGTCTGTAGCACAGACCCTGGTACTGCCAGACTGCCCATCCTGGGGTTTCACTGCAGCTGCTGCTGCTGCCAACCCCTCAGACAGGCAGCTGCCCTCCTGGGGTCCAGCCAGGCCTGGTCCAGGATGGCAGAACAAAGAACTTCCTCTGAGAGAGGGTGTGACACCCTCTCCCTTTGGAAAATGGTGTGAAGGCAGGGGAGGAGTATCCTCCCCCAGCCTCTGGAAATGCTTTGTTGGGCACAGATGTGCCCAATTATGCATAAGCCAGTCTACACCGGTTCAGGGACCCCTTAGCCCCTGCTCTGGCGCGAAACTGGACAAAGGAAAGGGGAGTGACCACTCCCCTGACCTGCACCTCCCCTGGGAGCTGTCCAGAGCTCCTCCAGTGTGCTCCAGACCTCTGCCATCTTGGAAACAGAGGTGCTGCTGGCACACTGGACTGCTCTGAGTGGCCAGTGCCACCAGGTGACGTCAGAGACTCCTTGTGATAGGCTCCTTCAGGTGTTAGTAGCCTTTCCTCTCTCCTAGGTAGCCAAACCCTCTTTTCTGGCTATTTAGGGTCTCTGTCTCTGGGGAAACTTTAGATAACGAATGCATGAGCTCAGCCGAGTTCCTCTGCATCTCCCTCTTCACCTTCTGATAAGGAATCGACCGCTGACCGCGCTGGAAGCCTGCAAACCTGCAACATAGTAGCAAAGACGACTACTGCAACTCTGTAACGCTGATCCTGCCGCCTTCTCGACTGTTTTCCTGCTTGTGCACGCTGTGGGGGTAGCCTGCCTCCTCTCTGCACCAGAAGCTCCGAAGAAATCTCCCGTGGGTCGACGGAATCTTCCCCCTGCAACCGCAGGCACCAAAAAGCTGCATTACCGGTCCCTTGGGTCTCCTCTCAGCACGACGAGCGAGGTCCCTCGAATCCAGCGATGCTGTCCAAGTGACCCCCACAGTCCAGTGACTCTTCAGTCCAAGTTTGGTGGAGGTAAGTCCTTGCCTCACCTTGCTGGGCTGCATTGCTGGGAACCGCGACTTTGCAGCTACTCCGGCCCCTGTGCACTTCCGGCGGAAATCCTTCGTGCACAGCCAAGCCTGGGTCCACGGCACTCTAACCTGCATTGCACGACTTTCTAAGTTGGTCTCCGGCGACGTGGGACTCCTTTGTGCAACTTCGGCAAGCACCGTTTCACGCATCCTTGTAGTGCCTGTTTCTGGCACTTCTCCGGGGGCTACCTGCTTTAGTGAGAGCTCTTTGTCTTGCTCGACGTCCCCTCTCTCTTCAGGTCCAATTTTCGACCTCCTGGTCCCTCCTGGGCCCCAGCAGCGTCCAAAAACGCCAAATGCACAATTTGCGTGTAGCAATGCTTGTTAGCGTCCTTCCGTCGGGAAAACACTTCTGCACGACTCTCCAAGGCGAGAGGGATCCGTCCACCAAAGGGGAAGTCTCTAGCCCTTTTCGTTCCTGCAGAAACCTCAGCTTCTTCTGTCCAGTCGAAGCTTCTTTGCACCCGCAGCTGGCATTTCCTGGGCATCTGCCCATCTCCGACTTGCTTGTGACTTTTGGACTTGGTCCCCTTGTTCCACAGGTACCCTAGATTGGAAATCCACAATTGTTGCATTGCTGGTTTGTGTCTTTCCTGCATTATTCCTCTAACACGACTCTTTTGTCCCAAGGGGAACTTTAGTGCACTTTGCACTCACTTTTCAGGGTCTTGGGGAGGGTTATTTTTCTAACTCTCACTATTTTCTAATAGTCCCAGCGACCCTCTACAAGGTCACATAGGTTTGGGGTCCATTCGTGGTTCGCATTCCACTTCTGGAGTATATGGTTTGTGTTGCCCCTATCCCTATGTTTCCCCATTGCATCCTATTGTAACTATACATTGTTTGCACTGTTTTCTAAGACTATACTGCATATTTTTGCTATTGTGTATATATATCTTGTGTATATTTCCTATCCTCTCACTGAGGGTACACTCTAAGATACTTTGGCATATTGTCATAAAAATAAAGTACCTTTATTTTTAGTATAACTGTGTATTGTGTTTTCTTATGATATTGTGCATATGACACTAAGTGGTACTGTAGTAGCTTCACACGTCTCCTAGTTCAGCCTGAGCTGCTCTGCTAAGCTACCATTATCTATCAGCCTAAGCTGCTAGACACCCTATACACTAATAAGGGATAACTGGGCCTGGTGCAAGGTGCAAGTACCCCTTGGTACTCACTACAAGCCAGTCCAGCCTCCTACATTGGTTGTGCAGTGGTGGGATAAGTGCTTGAGACTACTTACCACTCTTGTCATTGTACTTTTCATAAGAGAAAAATATACAAAACAAGGTCAGTGTATATACACATAGCCAAAAAGTTTTGCATTTCCTCTTTTCACTCTTTTCTAAGTGCTGAAAAGTACCTCTAAACTTTCAAAAAGTTCTTAAAAGTTTAAAAAGTTTTTTTTCTGTCTTTCCAAAAAGTTCTGAAAACTTTTTTCTCTTTTTCTATCACTTTAACTCTCTCTAAAAAATGTCTGGCACAGGAAAAAATGTTGAACTGTCCAAACTTGCATATGATCACCTTAGCTGGAAAGGAGCAAGGAGTCTCTGCATAGAGAGAGGTTTGAGTGTAGGGAAGAATCCTTCCTTAGAACTGTTAATTAATATGCTTAGAGTACAGGATAAGGCCATAAGTGCCCAATCTGTAGAAAAAGTAGCTAATGGTTCTCAATCTGATCCAGGGACTCCCCCAGGAAAAGGTTCAGGAAAGAAACTTCTCAGCCTGCCCATTACTAGACAGTCTAGCATAGTTGGTACAGAGGTTGAATCACACCATACTGATGGTGTGCTCTCACATTATACTGGTAGCCAAGCTGTTAGGGTGCCCTCTGTAAGGGACAGGTCTCCTTCTGTTCATTCCCATCATACCTCTGTATCTAGAAATGTCCCTCCCACCCACCCTGATGACAGATTGTTAGAAAGGGAGCTCAATAGATTGAGAGTGGAACAAACCAGACTGAAGCTCAAGAAGCAACAGCTGGATTTGGATAGACAGTCTTTAGAATTAGAGAAGGAAAGACAGAAGTTGGGTTTAGATACCCATGGTGGCAGCAGCAGTATTCCCCATAGTCATCCTGCAAAAGAGCATGATTCCAGGAATCTGCACAAGATAGTTCCCCCTTATAAGGAGGGGGATGACATTAACAAGTGGTTTGCTGCACTTGAGAGGGCCTGTGCTGTACAGGATGTCCCTCAAAAGCAGTGGGCTGCTATCCTATGGCTATCATTTAGTGGAAAAGGTAGGGATAGGCTCCTTACTGTGAAAGAAAAGGATGCCAATAATTTTACAGTTCTTAAGAATGCACTCCTGGATGGTTATGGCTTAACCACTGAACAATACAGGATAAAATTCAGAGAGACCAAAAAGGAGTCTTCACAAGACTGGGTTGATTTCATTGACCATTCAGTGAAGGCCTTGGAGGGGTGGTTACATGGCAGTAAAGTTACTGATTATGAAAGCCTGTATAACACAATCCTGAGAGAGCATATACTTAATAATTGTGTGTCTGATTTGTTGCACCAGTACCTGGTAGACTCTGATCTGACCTCTCCCCAAGAATTGGGAAAGAAGGCAGACAAATGGGTCAGAACAAGGGTGAACAGAAAAGTTCATACAGGGGGTGACAAAGATGGCAATAAGAAGAAAGATGGTGAAAAATCTCAAGATAAGCATGGGGATAAGGGTAAAACCAAAGATCCCACTTCAAATCTTAAACACTCTTCAGAGGGTGGGGATAAAACAAATTCTTCCTCTTCTTCCCAACCTGCACACATTAAAAAGCCTTGGTGCTTTGTGTGTAAAAACAGAGGCCATAGGCCAGGGGATAAGTCCTGTCCAGGTAAACCCCCTGAGCCTACCACCACTAATACATCAAGCTCTAGTGCCCCTAGCAGTAGTGGTACTAGTGGTGGGACTGCTGGCAACAGTCAAGCAAAGGGTGTAGTTGGGTTCACTTATGGGTCCATAGTGGAAACTGATGTAATCAGTCCCAAGACAGTTTCTGTCACACCTAGTGGCATTGGCCTTGCCACACTGGCTGCTTGTCCCCTTACAATGGATAAGTACAGGCAGACAGTTTCAATAAATGGTGTTGAGGCCTTGGCCTACAGGGACACAGGTGCCAGTTTCACTTTGGTGACTGAAAACCTAGTGCACCCTGATCAACACATCATTGGACAACAGTATAAGATTATTGATGTCCATAACTCCACTAAGTTTCTTCCCTTAGCTATAATTCAGTTTAGTTGGGGTGGAGTTACTGGCCCTAAGCAGGTGGTGGTATCACCTAGCTTACCTGTAGACTGTCTCTTAGGTAATGACCTAGAGGCCTCAGGTTGGGCTGATGTAGAGTTTTATGCCCATGCAGCCATGCTGGGCATCCCTGAGGAATTGTTCCCTCTCATTTCAAGTGAAATGAAAAAGCAAAGGAGAGAAGGCCTGAAAACTCAGGATCCCTCTCCATCAACAGGTAAAAAGGGTATCACAGTATCCCCTAACCACCCTACCATTCAGGATACTATTCCTGTGGTGGGAGAAACCTCTCCTGGGGTGGCACCTGTTCCAAGGGAATCATCAGCTGGCAAAGCTGGACTCCCTGAGGTGGAAGTACCTCTCTGTGGGATAACTAACATTGGTGAGAAAAACAGCACCATTTTAGTTAACATGGAGCATCCCTCCAACCCTCCCAGAGAAACTTTAGTGCAGAAACCCTGCACTACCTCACAACACTTAGGACAGCATCCCTGCCCTAGTGTGGAGCTCATAGGACAGCATCCCTGCCCTGCTCCAACTCAAGAGAAACAGCATCCCTGTTCTCTCTTCCAGCCAGATGGACAAAGTTTTTGCCCAGCTATGGCTTTTCTGAGACAGCATCCCTGTCTGGCATTTCCATCACTACAAATAGGTTCAGTGGACAATTCCCACTGCTCTAAACTAAAACTTACTGATAGAAACTCTGAAAATACATCTTCACATTGTTGCTTAGCTAAAAAACTTCAAACAGGGTGGTTTACATCCCCACAGGGAAGTAACCATATAGTGGATGATAAAGGGAGTAACCAGTCTATTGCAGAGCTACTCTCTACTTATCACCACTTAGACAATAAAGTCTCAACTGGCCAAGGTTAGCCTTATTGTCCTTCGTTTGGGGGGGGGTTGTGTGAGAAGGTAGCCTCTTTCTAGCCTTGTTACCCCCACTTTTGGCCTGTTTGTGAGTGTATGCCAGGGTGTTTGTCACTGTTTTCACTGTCTCACTGGGATCCTGATAGCCAGGCCTCAGTGCTCATAGTGAAAACACTATGTTTTCAGTATGGTTGTTATGTGTCACTGGGATCCTGCTGGTCAGGACCCCAGTGCTCATAGGTTTGTGGCCTATATGTATGTGTCACTGGGACCCTGTCACACAGGGCCCCAGTGTTCATAGGTGTGCATGTATATGTTCCCTGTGTGGTGCCTAACTGTCTCACTGAGGCTCTGCTAATCAGAACCTCAGTGGTTATGCTCTCTCATTTCTTTCCAAATTGTCACTGACAGGCTAGTGACCATTTTTTACCAATTTACATTGGCTTACTGGAACACCCTTATAATTCCCTAGTATATGGTACTGAGGTACCCAGGGTATTGGGGTTCCAGGAGATCCCTATGGGTTGCAGCATTTCTTTTGCCACCCATAGGGAGCTCTGACAATTCTTACACAGGCCTGCCACTGCAGCCTGAGTGAAATAACGTCCACGTTATTTCACAGCCATTTTACACTGCACTTAAGCAACTTATAAGTCACTTATATGTCGAACCTTTACCTGGTAAAGGTTAGGTGCAAAGTTACTTAGTGTGTGGGCACCCTGGCACTAGCCAAGGTGCCCCCACATTGTTCAGAGCCAATTCACTGAACTTTGTGAGTGCGGGGACACCATTACACGCGTGCACTACATATAGGTCACTACCTATATGTAGCTTCACCATGGTAACTCCGAATATGGCCATGTAACATGTCTATGATCATGGAATTGCCCCCTCTATGCCATCCTGGCATTGTTGGTACAATTCCATGATCCCAGTGGTCTGTAGCACAGACCCTGGTACTGCCAGACTGCCCTTCCTGGGGTTTCACTGCAGCTGCTGCTGCTGCCAACCCCTCAGACAGGCAGCTGCCCTCCTGGGGTCCAGCCAGGCCTGGCCCAGGATGGCAGAACAAAGAACTTCCTCTGAGAGAGGGTGTGACACCCTCTCCCTTTGGAAAATGGTGTGAAGGCAGGGGAGGAGTATCCTCCCCCAGCCTCTGGAAATGCTTTGTTGGGCACAGATGTGCCCAATTATGCATAAGCCAGTCTACACCGGTTCAGGGACCCCTTAGCCCCTGCTCTGGCGCGAAACTGGACAAAGGAAAGGGGAGTGACCACTCCCCTGACCTGCACCTCCCCTGGGAGGTGTCCAGAGCTCCTCCAGTGTGCTCCAGACCTCTGCCATCTTGGAAACAGAGGTGCTGCTGGCACACTGGACTGCTCTGAGTGGCCAGTGCCACCAGGTGACGTCAGAGACTCCTTGTGATAGGCTCCTTCAGGTGTTAGTAGCCTTTCCTCTCTCCTAGGTAGCCAAACCCTCTTTTCTGGCTATTTAGGGTCTCTGTCTCTGGGGAAACTTTAGATAACGAATGCATGAGCTCAGCCGAGTTCCTCTGCATCTCCCTCTTCACCTTCTGATAAGGAATCGACCGCTGACCGCGCTGGAAGCCTGCAAACCTGCAACATAGTAGCAAAGACGACTACTGCAACTCTGTAACGCTGATCCTGCCGCCTTCTCGACTATTTTCCTGCTTGTGCACGCTGTGGGGGTAGCCTGCCTCCTCTCTGCACCAGAAGCTCCGAAGAAATCTCCCGTGGGTCGACGGAATCTTCCCCCTGCAACCGCAGGCACCAAAAAGCTGCATTACCGGTCCCTTGGGTCTCCTCTCAGCACGACGAGCGAGGTCCCTCGAATCCAGCGATGCTGTCCAAGTGACCCCCACAGTCCAGTGACTCTTCAGTCCAAGTTTGGTGGAGGTAAGTCCTTGCCTCACCTTGCTGGGCTGCATTGCTGGGAACCGCGACTTTGCAGCTACTCCGGCCCCTGTGCACTTCCGGCGGAAATCCTTCGTGCACAGCCAAGCCTGGGTCCACGGCACTCTAACCTGCATTGCACGACTTTCTAAGTTGGTCTCCGGCGACGTGGGACTCCTTTGTGCAACTTCGGCAAGCACCGTTTCACGCATCCTTGTAGTGCCTGTTTCTGGCACTTCTCCGGGTGCTACCTGCTTCAGTGAGAGCTCTTTGTCTTGCTCGACGTCCCCTCTCTCTTCAGGTCCAATTTGCGACCTCCTGGTCCCTCCTGGGCCCCAGCAGCGTCCAAAAACGCCAAATGCACAATTTGCGTGTAGCAATGCTTGTTAGCGTCCTTCCGTCGGGAAAACACTTCTGCACGACTCTCCAAGGCGAGAGGGATTCGTCCACCAAAGGGGAAGTCTCTAGCCCTTTTCGTTCCTGCAGAAACCTCAGCTTCTTCTGTCCAGTCGAAGCTTCTTTGCACCCGCAGCTGGCATTTCCTGGGCATCTGCCCATCTCCGACTTGCTTGTGACTTTTGGACTTGGTCCCCTTGTTCCACAGGTACCCTAGATTGGAAATCCACAGTTGTTGCATTGCTGGTTTGTGTCTTTCCTGCATTATTCCTCTAACACAACTCTTTTGTCCTTAGGGGAACTTTAGTGCACTTTGCACTCACTTTTCAGGGTCTTGGGGAGGGTTATTTTTCTAACTCTCACTATTTTCTAATAGTCCCAGCGACCCTCTACAAGGTCACATAGGTTTGGGGTCCATTCGGGGTTCGCATTCCACTTCTGGAGTATATGGTTTGTGTTGCCCCTATCCCTATGTTTCCCCATTGCATCCTATTGTATCTATACATTGTTTGCACTGTTTTCTAAGACTATACTGCATATTTTTGCTATTGTGTATATATATCTTGTGTATATTTCCTATCCTCTCACTGAGGGTACACTCTAAGATACTTTGGCATATTGTCATAAAAATAAAGTACCTTTATTTTTAGTATAACTGTGTATTGTGTTTTCTTATGATATTGTGCATATGACACTAAGTGGTACTGTAGTAGCTTCACACGTCTCCTAGTTCAGCCTGAGCTGCTCTGCTAAGCTACCATTATCTATCAGCCTAAGCTGCTAGACACCCTATACACTAATAAGGGATAACTGGGCCTGGTGCAAGGTGCAAGTACCCCTTGGTACTCACTACAAGCCAGTCCAGCCTCCTACAGAGGTCAGATCTGAGTCTGCCAAGTACTAATGCAACATGTCAGACACACAATTATTTAATATATGCTCTCTCAGAATTAAGTTATGCAGGTTTTCATAGTCAGTCACCCTACTGCCATTTAACCGACCTTCTAGGGCCTTCACTGAACAGTCTACAAAATCTGTCCAGTCTTGTGATGACTTCTTTCTGGTCTCTCTGAACTTTATCCTGTATTGTTAAGGGGTTAAGCCCAGACCATCTAAGAGTGCACTTTTAAGAATGTGGTAGTTATCTGCATCATCCTCCTTGACAATAAGGAGTCTGTTTCTCCCCTTGCCAGAGAAAGATAGCCACAGGATAGCAGCCCACTGAACTTGAGGAACCCTCTGAACTTTACAGGCCCTCTCAAGTGCAGCAAACCACTTGTCTATGTCATCTCCATCCTTGAAGGAGAGACAACTTTATGCAGATTTCTGGAATCAAATGAGGGTTCCCTAACATTAGAATTCCTGAAACTGCTGCTGCCACCATGGGGAACTAACCCAAACCTGCCTTTCCTTTTCAGCCAGGGATTTCCTGTCTAAGGCCAACTGTTGCTGCTGTAGCCTAAGTCTCTGCTCCTCTAAGCTCAGCTTTCTGAGTCCCCTATCTACGGACCGGTCCTCAGGGTTAGAATAGTGGGATACTTCTGAGAGAGATGTAGCATTGGAATTTGCAGAGGCTCATCTATCCCTAACTGGAGCCACACTTCTGACCTTGCTTCTGGGTGTGAAGGGAGCCCTACTTGTGTGTGAGCCCTTCCCACTCCCAGTTATACTAAGGGACCTGTTAATAGAAAGATCAGTGGAAGGACCCTACCCAGTATTATCAGTGCACTCCTCTGAGCCAGCCTGGTAGGACTCTTCCTCTCCCCCCCCCCCCACCCCCCCCCCCCATCTGACTGATCCTGACCAGTGCTGAGTCCCTGGTCATCCTTCAGGAGGAGATTTAAGAGGAACTCCTTAATGGGATTCTCCTTAATGGGATTCTTCCCAGTTGTAGGAGGCTGGCCTGGTTTGTATTGGGTACCTTGGGTACTTACACCTTATACCGGGTCCAGTTATCCCTTATTACTGAAATGTAGTACTGTTCTAGCAGTTTAGGCTGATAAAGGTAGCTATAGCAGAGCAGCTTAAGCTGAACTAGAAGACATGCGAAGCTCATGCAATACCACTTATAGATACACAGTACTTATACAAAAGTAATGACAATACTCAGTGTGACCAAAAATAAAGGTATTTATTTGGGTGACACAGTACCAAAAATATCTTAGAGACAATACTCCTTCTGGAGGTAAGTATTATACACAATATGTACACTATACACCAAAATTAGACAAGTAAATAGTCATAGAACAAAGACAGCAAAAAGAAAGATTGTGAAAAACCTCAGGACAAGCATGGGGATAAAAGTAAGCAAAAAGATCCTTCTTCAGGTCCAAAACACTCCTCTGGGGGTGGGGATAAAACTTCTTCATCGTCTTCTCATGCTTCACATAATCAGAAAAAGCCTTGGTGCTATGTGTGCAGTGGTAAAGGCCATTGGCCAGGGGATAAGTCCTGCCCAGGTAGAGCCCCTGAGCCTACCACCACTAATACATGAAACTCTAGTGCCCCTAGCAGTAGTGGAAATAGTGGTGGGACTACTGGCAATAGTCAAACTAAAGGTGTAGTTGGGTTCACTTTCGGGACCATAATAGAAACTGGGGTAGACAGTCTGAAGACAGTTTCTGTCACACCTGGTGGCATTGTCCTTGCTACCTTGGCTACTTGTACCCTTAACATGGATAAGTACAGGTAGGCAATCTTAATACATGGTGTTGAGGCCCAGGCTTACAGGGACACAAGTGCCACTATCACTCTGGTGACTGAAAACTTTGTGTCACCTACACAACACCTCCTTGGACAGAAGTACCAAGTTACTGATGTCAATAACTCTACTCAGACTCTCCCCTTAGCTGTAGTTCAACAGTGGAGTGGAGTTACTGGCCCTAAGCATGTGGTGGTATCACCTAGTCTACTTGTAGATTGTATCTTAGGGAATGACCTAGAGGCTTCAGGTTGGGCTGAGGTAGAGTTTAGGGCCCATGCATCCATACTGAGTATCCCTGAGAAATTGCTTCCTCTCATTTCTGGTGAAATGAAAAAGCAAAGGAGATAAAAAGGCCTGAAATCTCAGAATCCTCTGCACCAACAGGTAAGAAGAGTATCAAAGTATCCCTTCCCCACCCTGACACTGAGGATGCCATCCCTGTGGCATGAGAAACCTCTCCTGGGGTGGAACCTGTACCAAGGGAGCCCTCAGTTACCACAGCTGCACTCCCAGAGCTAAAAGTACCTCTCTGTGGAACTACTAAGCCAGATCTGCAAAATTTAACCATTCCAGCCCTCCCAGAGAACCTTTAGTGCAGCGGCCCTGCACTGCCTCTAAACACTTACGACAGCAACCCCGTCCAAGTGTGGAGCTTATAGGACAGCAGCCCTGTCCTGCTCCAACTGAAGAGAAACAGAAACCCTGTTCTCTCTTACAGCCATATGGACAAACTTTTTGCCCCGCTATGGCTTGATTGAGACAGCATCCCTGTCTAGCATTTACTGCATTTGACATAAGCCGGGAGCAATCCCACTGCCCAACTTTAAAACATACTAATATGAACTCTGAGAATTTACTCTCACACTGTTGGTTAGGTAGAAATCTCCAAACAGGGTGGTTTGCATCCCCACAGGGAAGTAACCATATAGTGGATGATAAAGGGAGTAACCACTCTATTGCAGATCTATTCTCCACTTATCACCACTTAGACAATAAAGTCTCAACTGGCCAAGGTTAGCCTTATTGTTCTTCATTTGGGGGTGAGGGGGTTATGTGAGAAAGTAACCTCTTTCTAGCATGGTTACCCCCACTTTTGGCCTGTTTGTGAGTGTGTGTCAGTGTGTTTTTACTGTGTCACTGGGATCCTGCTAGCCAGGTCCCCAGTGCTCATAGATAAAAACCTATATGTCAGTGTGTTTTGCCTGTCTCACTGGGATCGTGCTAGCAAGGACCCCAGTGTCATAGTTTGCGGCCTAATGTGTGTGTTGTCAGTAATGCTTAACTGTGTCACTGAAGCTGTGCTAATCAAAACCTCAGTGCTTATTCTCTCACTGCTTTTACATTTGTCACTATAGGCTAGTGACTTTGTTTACCAATTTCAATTGGCACACTGAACCCCACTTATAAGTCCCTACTATATGATACCTAGGTACCCAGGGCATTGGGATTCCAGGAGATCCTTAGGGGATGCAGCATTTCTATTGCCATCCATAAGGAGCTCAGACAAACCATTTCACAGGACTGCCATTGCAGCCCGCGTGAAATAGTGCACACACTATTTCACAACCATTTTCACTGCACTTAAGTAACATATAAGTCACCTATATGTCTAACCTTCATTTACTGAAGGTTAGGTGCAAAGTTACTAAGTGTGAGGGCACTCTTGCACTAGCATAGGTGCCCCCACATAGTTCAGGGCCAATTCCCGGGACATTGTGAAGTGCGGGGATGCCATTACACGCGTGCACTACATATAGGTCAATACCTATATATAGCTTCACACTGGTAACTCCGAATATGGCCATGTAAGGTTTCTAAGATCATGGAATTGTCCCCATTCTAAACTTAGTATTGGGGAGCCAATTCCATGCTTTCTGGGGGCTCCACCATGGACCCCCAGTACTGCCAAACCAGCTTTCTGAGGCTTGAAATGCATCTGCAGCTGCTGCCACCTCACAGACAGGGTTCTGCCCTCCTGCGGTCTGAGCAGCTCAGTTCCAGGAAGGCAGAACAAAGCATTTCCTTTGGGAGGAGCGTGTTACACCCTCTCCCTTTGGAAATAGGTGGAACAGGCTGGGGAGGTGTAGCCTCCCCCAGCCTCTGGAAATTATTTGAAGGGCACAGATGGTGCCCTCCTTGCATGAGCCAGTCGACATGGGTTCAGGCACCCTTTGTCCCTGCTCTGGTGCAAAACTGGACAAAGTTAAGGGAAGTGACCACTCCCCTGTCCATCACCACCCTAGGGGTGGTGCCCAGAGCACCTCCAGTGTGTCCCAGACTTCAGCCATCTTGCTTTGCAAGGGGTGGGGACACTCTGGAGGCCTCTGAGTGGCCAGTGCCAGCAGGTGACGTCAGAGACCCCTCCTGATAGATCCATACCTGATAAGGTAGCCAATCCCCATCTCAGGGCTATTTACGGTCTCTACTGTGGGTTCTCTTCAGATTCTACTTGCAAGTTTCCAGCAGGAATCCTCTGCAACTACAGTACTACTTCATCCTCTGTCCTTGGATCAACGGCAGACGGCTCCAGGAACCGCTGTAATATCAACAAAGTATCCACAAGGGATACTTTTCCTCTGCAACTTCAGCTCAAGCCAGCAACTGCAACATTTTCCACGGTGTGCACGCTCTGAGGACTCCCTGTCTTCATCCTGCACCAGAAATGCCGACATAATCTCCCATGGAGTGACAGAGCCACTTACCTGCTCCTGCAGGCACTTTCTAAGATGACAAACGGTTCTCTTGGGCTCCTCTCCTGGCGACGAGCGTGCTCCTTGGAACACAGGTGGTGGACCCCTTCGACACAGACTGTCCTAAGGTCCTCCTGTCCCAATTTGGAGGAGGTAAGAGCTTGCCTTTCACAAGTACGACAGTACCCCTGTGCACCACGTCTTCTTCACCTCCTGAGGCCTCTGTGCACTATTTGCAAATTTCCTTAATGCACAGCCTGACCCAGGTCCCCAGCACTCTATCCTGTGACGTTCAACTCGCTGAGTTGATCTCCGGCGGCGTGGGACCTGCCTTTGTAGTACTGCACCAACCGCATTTTGCACCTCCTTTGTCCCTGTGTCCAGGGATTCCTGTGGGTTCTGTCTGATCTTCTGAGGGCTTTCTGAAGTTCTAAGAGCCCCCTCTTTCTCCTCACACAGAGTTGAGGCCCCCAGGTCCCTCCTGGGTCCAGACAGCGCCACTTTGATGCAAAATGCAACTTTTCCGGAAGCAAGCCTTGGTGGAGGAATCAAGTGCCAAAACTCACATGCATCCTACTTCTCTTCATGGAACATCCAGTGCATCATGCAGGAACCCGGTGAAATCTTCCTTGGGTGCATGTCTGCAGTCTTTGTCCAACTGAGTACTCTTCTTTTGCACCCTCTTCTGGGTTGGCAGGGGCTCCTGTCCTTCCTGGAACTTCTTCCGACTTTTGGACTTGGTCTCCTTCCTTTGCAGGCCTTCATGTCCAGGAATCTACCATTTGTTGTTTGCAGTCTTGCTTGGTTCTTGCAATAACTCTAATCATGACTTATAGTGTGTCCTAAGGAAACTTGCAGTACTTTACTCCTGCTTTTCTGGGCTCTGAGGTGGGGTATTTAATTTACCTTTGCTGTATTCGTACTCTCCCAGTGATTCTCTACCCACTACACTTGTCTATGGGGGGATTTGTGATTCGCATTCCACTTTCTTAGAATATGGTTTGTGTTGCCCCAGACCTATTTTCTCCCATTGCATTCTATAGCATTTCCTATTGTTTGCACTATCCTATGTCTAATTACTTGCTTTATTTTGGTGTCTAGTTTATATATTGTGTATAGTACTTACCTCCAGAAGTATTGCCTCTAAGATATTTTTGGCCTTGTATCACCCAAATAAACTACCTTTATTTTTGGTAACACTGAGTATTGTCTTTACCTGTGTATAAGTACTGTGTAACTATAAGTGGTATTGCAGGAGCTTTGCATGTCTCCTAGTTCAGCCTATTCTGCTCTGCTATAGCTACCTCTATCAGCCTACGCAGCTAGAATACTAATACATTTCAGTAATAAGGGATAACTGGACCTGGTATAAGGTGTAAGTACCCAAGGTACCTACCACAATCCAGGCCAGCCTCCTACAGCAATCCTCCCAATAAATCAGATGTGAACCAGACTCCTTGCCAGATACCTGGTCTGCAACCCACACCTGCAAACCCCCTAGAGTAGGGCATGTTTTCTGTGTCTCACAGTATGCTCCCCTGGTGCGTCGCCCTTCCTGCTGCCATTGAGTCAGCTCAGCGACCCTCCCCAGTTCAGACACCTGTTTCCCTGTAGGCTCCGGGGGGTCCCCCTCAGGTTCAGCCTCCTCCCGGTCTGTGGGAACTTCTGGATCAGGTTCCCATGACCCTTGCCCTTTCTCCTTCTGGCAGACACCTAGGCCTCTCTTTCAGTCCTCAGGGGCTCCTGGTCACCCTGATGGGCTGCCATTGACCAGGTAGACATACATACCCACCCAGGGAGACCCAACATCTCCAAGAGAGACCTGTGTTCCACCTCCTTCCAAGGGGAATCCTCCAGGTCATTGCCAAGCAGACAAAACACAGGCATGGTTGGACTCGTAGCTACTCTCAAGGCACCTGAGACTACATCCCATTCAAAGGGAACGTGTGCCACTATGCACAGGCACTCTGAGTTGTGTACTGCAACTACTTGGTGAAGTACATGGGGATCTATCTGCTCTTCAGACACCAGGTGACTCCTCACAGTAGTCACACTGGCTCCTGTGTCTCTCAGACCCTCTACCATCTGTCCATTTGTGGACCCACTACTTTTTAGTGTTCTCAGTCACAAGGGTCCTCTGTGCCATCTCACAGTTTCCTAGTGAGACAAAGGTCATTTTAGCTGGCTCCTACCCACCTGGAATCAACTTCTCCCCAAGATCTACACTGGCCAAATCCTGTGACTGAGCACCTGTTGGTGCCTGTGTCCCCTTGGGACATTTGGGATTCCCCCTCATGTGACCCATCTGATCACATGCAAAGCATTTGTGGGGACCCCTCTCTGCAGGGTTCCCTGTAGAGACCCATGGTTTCTTTTCAACTGGGGGCTAGAAATCCTTACCCTGGGAAATAGGTGGGGGCCCTTTAGAGAACTCTCCCTGTTTACCCTTATCCTCTCACTTCTTCTGATGTGGACCTTGCCAACCCTTGGTATGGTCTCCCATACCTCTTCTGGACCCACTCTCACCGGTCCACTTCCTGAGCAAGCTTCCTGGGGTCAGTCAGCTTGCTGTCAATTAGGTGCTGGCGCAGCTGTGGAAAACAAAGACTGTACAAGTGCTCCCAAGCAATTAAGTTGTGAAGCCCCTCATAAGTTGTTACCTTACTGCCTTTCACTAAACCATCCAGTGACCTGCAAATAGAGTCTACACACTCCAACCAAGTTTGGGAATCCTTCTTCTTATAGGACCTAAACATTTCCTTGTACTTCTCAGGGGTGAAACCATATCTTGTGAGTAGGGCTTCCTTCGCAATATGGTAAGTGAGTCCCTGAGGATCCCCTGGGATGTCAGAGTGTCCTTCTCTTCTACCTCAAAGTGTTTCCACAGACCCACCCCCCAGTATGCTTCAGGGACCATGTTCATGTGGAGAGCTGACTCAAACCCCTTAAACCACAGATAGATATCATCCTCCCTCTTGTAATCCTTTACTAAGTGCTTTGGGATGTGTATCCTCCTCTCAGGCTGCACTGAGGTACTGCTGCCACCATCTCTGCTAGACTGGCTCATCTGATCCAGCTACCTTAAACTGAGCTCATGAACCAGAGGCATCTTTTTCTGCTCCATGGCCAGCCTTCTCTCTTCCATCTCCATTTTAAGTTTTTCTAACTCCAACTGGTGAACCCTCTATGCCTGTCTGTCCTGCAACTCTTCAGGAGTTAGACCCTTGGATGACACACTGCTACCTGCCCTGGAGACCCTCCCCCAGGCAGAACAGGTACCTCCACTACCACATTATGAACACTCTGCACCTCCTCACCCTCATCCTCCTCCTCTGAGTGCCCCCCAGCCTACTTGGCTGCCACCCAGGCCCTCAATGCCTTTTGCAGCTTCTCCTTCCTGGCGGAGCTCCTGATTGGACAGGCTAGATCCTTACAAAACTGCTTCAGTTGAGCCACTGTGTACTCCTCCAGTTTCCCCAACTGATAAACAGCCTTTGTAGGCACAGTTGGTGAATCCCCAGATTGTGGCATGTTGGTAAGGTGCACTTAAAGATGCAAAGTTCCAAAAAAAACAGAGAGTTGCCAAGAGAAATTACAAAAAGTTACAAAAAATGAAATCAGAAAAAGTCCAAAAAGAGAAAAAGCAAAAACAAGTAGTATGTTGTCACATAATGGTCTGCACTGAAAACAATAGTGTACACTTTATCACTGTATGTCAAGTACAAATACAAGTCCAATCCCACCGCTGATCACCAATGTTAGAAATGGGGTCACTGGTTGGCAGACAGTTTACACTCTGTCAAAGCAGGGACCCTCACTCTTGTCAGGGTAAGGGAGTTACACTCATAAGATAACCCCTACTCACCCCCTTGGTAGCTTGGCACAAGCAGTCAGGCTTATCACAAAGGCAATGTGTAAAGTATTTGTACCAACATACACAGTAATACAGTCAAAACACTACAAAATGGACATCACAACAGTTTAGAAACATAGGTGATATTTATCTAAATCAAACAAGACCAAAACAACAAACATCCAACATACACAAGTCAAGATATGAGTTTTCTAAAGAATAAGAGTCTTACTCCATTGGAAATAATTAAAACGTTGATTTTACACAAAGTACCTGGTTTGTCTAAAAAATAAATCCACACAGGCGAGCGTGCATCGGAAAAGTCAGTGATGTGTCGATTCCTTACTCGCAAGTGAGGCCGTGCATCATTTCTTCTCCGGTCAGGTAGGCGGCGCATCGTTTTTCTCCCCCACAAGAGAGCGATGCGTCGATTTCTGGATAGGGCACCTTGGATCTGCGCAGGTTCACTATGATTTTGACGCTCGGTGCTGATGCATGACAAATCCACTCACACTGTGTTGGAAAACCTTGCTGTGTGAGGTTTGCATCATTAACAGCAGGCGCAAGCAGGTGATGTTTCGTTTCTCCAGCTGCGATGTGTCGATCTCCCAGCCGCGATGCAGGTGGAGTGTCGATTTCAGCCAGGAAGCGGGTGGCACTTCGATTTTCAACTGCGTTGCAGGTGGTGCATCAAAATTTTCCCTGCATGGCTTCCTGTGTGTGGATTTCAGTCCTTGTTCTGCCAACTTCACCTCTCAAGCACCCACGGACTGGATAGGGCACTGCTCCGCAGGGCAGAAGCCTCAGCAGTGAGTCCAGGCGCTGGCAGAGGAAGTCTTTGATGGACCTGAGACTTCATAACAGGAAGCAAGCTCAGTTCAAGCCCTTGGAGATTCTTCACATCAGGAACAGACCACAAGGTCCAGTCTTTGTACTCTTTCAGGCAGAAGCAGCAACTGCAGGCCAACCCAGCAAAGCACAGTCACAGTCAAAGAGGCAGTACTTCTCCTCCAGCTCTTCAGCTCTTCTCCCTGCCAGAGATACCTCTTGTTTCCAGAAACAATGTAAAACCTGGGGAGTTGGGTCCACTACTTATACCCCTTTCTGCCTTTGAAGCAGGCAAACTTCAAAGAAAAGTCTCTGTTGTTCTCAAGATCCTGCCTTGTCCAGGCCTGGCACCAGACACACGCCAGGGGGTTGAAGAGTGCATTGTGTGACGGCAGGCACAGCCCATTATGGTGTAAGTGACCACTCCTTCCTCCACTCTAGCTCAGATGGCTCATCAGGATATGCAGGCTACACCCCAGCTCCCCTTGTGGCACTATCTAGAGGGGATTCACAAACAGCCCAACATCAGGCTGACAAAGACAGGGAATACACAAGCAGCCAGAGTCACAGAATTGTTTAAGCAAGAAAACGCCCATTTTCTAAAAGTGGCATTTTCAAACAGACAATTTAAAACCCAACTTTACCAAAAGATGTATTTTTAAATTGTGATTTCAGAGACCACAAACTCCAAATCTCTATCTGCTCTCAGAGGGAAACTGCAACATAAGGATATTTAAAGGCAGCCCCCATGTTAACCTGTGATAGAGATAGGTATTTCACCAGTGAAAAACAAACTTGGTAGTATTTCACTGTTAGGACATATAAACCCATCAGTACATGTCCCACCTTTAATATACACTGCACCCAGCCCATCTGGCAACCTAGGACCTACCTTAGGGGTGCCTTACATGTATAAAATTGAAAGGTTTAGTCCCGGCAAGTGGGTACACTTGCCAGGTCGAATTGGCAGGTTAAAACTGCACACACAGACACAGCAGTGGCAGGTCTGAGCCATGTTTACTGTACTACTCATGTGGGTGGCACAACCAGTGCTGCAGGCCGACTGGTAGCATTTGATTTACAGGGCCTGGACACCTCTAGTGCACTTTACTAGGGACTTACTAGTAATTCAACTATGTCAATCATGGAAAAGCCAATTACACATACAATTTACAAAGGGAGCACTTGCACTTTAACACTGGTCAGCAATGGTAAAGTTCCAAGAGTACCAAAAACAGCATACAGGGGCGTGGCCGGGCCACAAAACAAGATGGCCGCTTAGAGCGAGTGCTCCCAGCCGCTGCGATCCTGGGAGGGCGACGGGGGCGCGAGGACAGCCGGACAACCCATCATGTCCGGAGCCCTCCACATCCGCAACAGCGGCGACGCAGATTTATGCCCTGGGACCCCGCAGGAGCGGGATGGAGGGCAGGAAACTCGCGGCTCGCCCCAGGCCAAGAGTGGCGGAGTAGCGTCTTCAGGAAGCCGTGGACGGCGCGCCCGCAGTGGCAAGGAGGCAGTGAAGCAGGCCGCTGGGGCTGCGGGAGCTGTGACTACCCGCGCCTGCCTGCCTACAACTTTTGAAAGCACCCCTGGACCTTCGGCTCCCCACGGGGAGACACAGCAAAGAGGCACGGACCCTCCGACGGCTGGGAGAGGAACTCAGCCAGAGAGGCGGGACTGTGTCTCTCAAAAACAGAACGGAGCAGCAAACACGACAGGAGTACATCACCGGCGGCAGAGGTACGACTTCCCCCCCTCTTTTCTACCGCCGAGGGACAGCAAAACCCCTCCACTGGGACACCATAACAAATCCTCCTCCCCCTCCCCCCCACAAAACAGCTATTATTAATGAAAACAGAGGAGGAGGAGGGAGAGTGGAGTGACAGGAGGGGGAGAGGTGGGAGAACAGAGGGGAGCGGAGTGGGGACGAGGAGACGGAGAGGTGAGGAGGGTGAGCGACCGGAGGAGACGCGGAGGTGAGGGGTGAACAGAGGGAGCCGGAGGAGCAGAGATACAGGAGAGAAGAGAGGAGAGGAGAAGGGACGAGAAAATCCACTATATCCAGAGAGGGACAAATACCATATACCCTCCTCCCCACAATAACGGGCCAGAGAACACGGGAAGGACACCCTAAAACAAGAGAGCCCAAAGTCTAGGTGGAACGACAATAAGAGAAAGACAAGGCACCAGCCGCGAAATGATACACTGAAGAGAAGGTTACGTCCCTCCCTCTCTTGGCTCCAGTGTAGAAACCAACGCCCTCACCGCCACCCACACTCACCAGGGGGAAACTGGCGAGGACAGCCGAAGAGCCACACATACCCCCGCCCAGATTAGCCAGATTAGACAGCCGGCAAAAGACCCAGAGGAAAGTAAATCAGCCCCTCTCCTCCCCCTCTACTACCCACCGCAATCAACGTCAACTACTAAAGAATCAGTCTCGGCAGATGCAGGACATAGCTTCTCAACACTAAGGGCCATGGTAGGTTCTACATTGAACCCATGGCAGCTGACCTCTCCTTTTGTACACCCTTTTCCGCCCCATAGACAATGACAGGCCTTCGCAATTCGCAATAAGCGCTAGGGGGATACACTAAAGAGAACGAGGGAAAAAGGAAAGTGGAGAACAATAAATAAACGGACCCAGGGACAGGAGGGGGGAAGGAAAGAAATCAAGAAGTCAAACACCGACAATCAAGGACCAAAAAAACGGGAAGGGACAGAATAAATATGAGAATTGGCTGGCACAGAAAATCTATATCATTATCGGATCTCGCGGAGGGAGATCCGGGCCCTACATGGACAGACTCTGCAGACAGTTGAGGCGATGCCCGGTAACAAACCGAATCATAAACCCGCCAGCAAACCTGCACGACCGCTATTATTTTCAGAAGCGCTACAACACAAATGCCTAAACCCACAAAGACAAACCCTCAAACATCGCCACCTTCAAATGAGTCTACCACAATGTCTGATAAAGATCACTCCACAACTATGGACCGGATACTACAGGAGATCACCACTGTCAGCCGCCGCATAGAGGGGATGGACGCCTCTATAACCTTGCTAACACTAGAAACTAAATCCATGCGATCTGACATAGCAGGCTTTCAATCTAGAGTGACGGGGCTGGAGCAGCACATGGGATCACTAGAGACGCAGGTTAATATGTCTCAGGAGCGAGAACAAGATTTCCTCTACCTCAGGAGCAAACTAACGGATATGGAGGATAGGAGCCGGAGAGAAAATATCCGCTTACTTGGGGTCCCGGAAAATGAAGAAGGCTCGGATATGCAGGCTTTTCTGAGCTCCACTCTCCCAAAAATGACTTTGTTGGACTTTGACCCGCCGCTAGAATTTCAACGGGCACACAGGACAGGCCCAAAACGCTCTGACAACTCTTCAAGGCCCCGTCCAATCATCGTATGCTTGCTGCGGCATAATCAAACTCGTCAAATACTCCAAGTGGCGCGCACCCACGGCCCTTTTCGAATAGATCAGCACGAGATCCGAATAACTGCTGATTATTCCAAGGAGACCAATGAACGTAGAAAGGCTTTCCTAGCTCTACGACCCCAGCTTCTCCAACTAGAGACGAAATACAGCCTTTTTGACCCTGCAAGAATGTGGGTTACCAAAAATGGAGTATCCGAGGACTTTTACAAACCAGACGAACTGAGACTCTTCCTTGATTCTTTCCAATCTCAGCCTATGGACTCTATCAGCACAGACTGCATGCATGGCATTGTAGGGGACAGTGAAGGTGCCGGAACCCTCCACTTGGGAAAGGAGAAGACGAATACGGCTTTATATGACTCTGGAGCCAGTCACAGAGGTAGAGACATAGAGAGACTAGTCAGATCATATGATGACAGGGGTCAGGTCTTACACACAGTAGTAACCCACACCCAACTGTCGGAGAGAGACAAATCCCGCTCCCCTTTAAAGCCAACGACTGGATCTTCTTGAGAAGACGACGCGATGTGGCAATATGAGGGACTATCGCTCGAAAGTCTAAAACAACAGCTGTAGACCTCGAGGACGGAGGAGTACCTCTCCAGATCATATGTGTATCATTATTATACCTGTCTAAGATTGCTAGTACCGATGTTAAAACCAGGTAATTGAAAAGTCCACGTTCTCCATGATTAGATCCGAGGCCCTATAATGTGAAACTACCAGTAAATCGTTATCTGTCCCCAGGGAACGACAGGGGATAATCACCAGAACAGGGACCAGACCCCACCGTCTCCCTGAACGCTAAGTAAGGGCCCAGTCCCGACCCTATAACAATGTAACAGGGGCATTAAATAACAGATAACAAACAATAATCAACTATTATAGAAAATGACTTGTGTTCCACACACTACAAAATATCTCATAGCAGGAAACAACATGGTACACGGACCCATCCTAACACACACCATATACACTAGAGCAACCTAACCCCCATTATTACCCCAAGGGACGGGACTAGACCACATAAAGATAAATTAACCTCAACCCTGGGACACACAACACAACACAACCTGAGGTATATTAACGCCCCCATTACTTTACTTTACTATAATAATATAAAAAAATAGAACAAAAAGACATAATATAACACAATGCCCCATAACAAAGCAAAACAATATGATATCTTACACTGCCACACCACACCACATTATAGCATCACAATGTAAACTGTTAGCTATCCCTCCCCCGAACGTCTGTACCCGCCCCTAGACTAATCATTGTTACTACCCATAACTACCATCTAAAACAGAACGACCATGACAGTGGTGCATACCAAGCTAGGACCCTGGCAATACATGCATATCCCTTTCATGTCAGTATTATGATGTAATAATACACGGTAAGAAATTCAAAACGGCGTGAGATACGCATTGCCCTCGCACAACCTGGGGCTCAGCAGCACCCATTACCTATCCTACGATAAATAGCGTGATGCCTAGTATAATGGCTCATAATATGATAATGCGATAGGACACTAGGATGTGTTATGTTGATTGACTTAATAGATCACAGAAACGTTGTAACGCGTGACGAAGTAGTGTTATGGTTGAAAAGAAATATTCAGGATGTATTATATTATATATTGGTACCCTTATGTACCCTTGCCTGTACGAGAATTGTATTGCCCTGTCTGCACCCCCCCTCCTTCGCCCTGACCTTTCTTCACCAACCGACCTCTGTCTTTTCATCTATCATGTCTTTACTTTGCGATTCTATCCTATGAGCCCATAAAATACCCTCTGATACCACACAACATCAAGTATTAGGCATAACACCTTAAGTACCACCCTCCATCAACACCTTCCCCCTCCTTTCTTTCTTTCTTTCTTTCTCCCCTGCTGACTCTCCTGGACGATCAGCAACACTTCACGACAGTATCGCCCAGGCATGATGGCTATCAACCAATCCTTATTTCTACCAGTACACACTTTAGCTATACAGTATAAATATTATAATTGCCATCAACCGTCGATGAATAAACCCGCCTCTCGAAACATAAACACAACCATGTACTTCCTACCCCTCCTTGCCACCGACATTTTGACAACTGGCTGTCTGTTATATCCCCCCTCACCCCCCCAACAGAGATCGCTCCGACGGCACGTGAGCTCCGAGAGAAATCGGACCCGCCGTTTACAGACCTAATGAAGGAGGTTGGGCTCCTAGCTTCCCTCATCCCTTCCCTCCTCCACTGCCCCCCCAATTGCACGCTTTCTCGCTATACTCTCAATTTCAAACTCAGCACACACATCCATCCCCTCACTCCCCCACTCTTTTCTTTTCTTTTTCTTTTCTTTCTCCTTGTCTTCTTTTCTCTCCATATCCCCCCCATCCAGCTCCTGTCCTATCTATACTGCTTTCTCTAACTCCAATCCCTCCTTCCTTTTCTCTTCCTTTTCCAGAGGACACCCTTGGCCTCCACCAGCTGCCACCCCCCGTATAAAACACCATATCATAACAAAACACAACTCCTACTCTAGCAACTAAGTCAGTATCACCCATCCTCCCTCCCCCCCACCAGTGCTAATCCCGGAACAAGGGTGATTATTCACACCTATCCAAGATGTCGAAGAACCCCCCACAAGCGACACGACCATTACGGATACTCTCCTGGAATGAACATGGCATGACGAGCTATATTAAGCGGAAAAAGATACTGTCCTATCTCCAATCCAAAAAAACAGATATTGCTCTGATCCAAGAGACTCACCTTGACACTCTGGAATCCAGTAAACTTAAACGGGATTGGGTAGGGAGGGTTGCCTTCATCTGCTGCCCAGTGAATCAGGAATCTGGAAGCAGCGGGCCCGCAAATGGGGAGTGGTGATACTAGTGCGTAAATCCCTTCCGGTCACTATCATTAAAACCCGGAACGCTAAGGAAGGAATTTAAATATTTGCTAAACTAAAACTAGGGAATACCTTCCTATGCGTGGGCTCCATCTACGTACCAACCGGCCCAAAACGCCCATTCCTTCTACAGCTAAATCGTCTCCTGACAGAAATCGGAACTACTCGATACATAATCGGGGGAGACTGGAATCTCGCCCAAGATGCCATAATGGACAGGACTGGCCCCATTGATGTATGTAACAATCACGACAGGGCGCTCCTGACGGACCTGACTACGGACGTCGGTCTAGTGGATTGCTGGAGAATACAACACCCAAAAGATAAGGAATATACTTTTCTATCCACCGTCCATGGCACCCAGTCGCGCCTGGACTATTTCTTGGTATCACACACTGTAATTCCTCATATGCAAGACACCTGCATCCTAGACAATGGCCTCTCAGATCACTCCCCAATACTAATCCTGATCCAGGTAGGACTATTCCCCCCTGGTCGAAAACCATGGCGCCTCGCTGTACACAGATACCGCTCCCCCCAAGGGAAGGAACAATTAAAAGCCCACGTATCTACATACATGGCCGAGAATACAGGCACAGTGTCCTCCAAAAGGATCCTGTGGGCGGCGGCAAAAGCGACCCTGAGAGGGAACATGATGCGAGATTCAGCATTGGCCAATAAAGACAGAATAGCCCGCCAAACCACCTTAGAGACCACAATCCAGGACCTCACTAAACAATATACCGTCCAACCGTCCCCAAGGCTACGCCGCTCCCTAGAACAGGCCCGCATGGCACACAACAAACTCTATACATCTCAGGCGGAATACGCACTGCAAAAATTGCGAGGCTGCCATTATGAACAAGGAGAAAAAGCAGGACGTCTCCTAGCGGCACAGCTCCGACAAAGAAGGGCAGCCTCTGCCATTGCTGCCATAACATCTTCCCCAGGAGCAGTGCTAACTCGTCCGCAAGATATTGTAAATGAATTTGCCAATACTACCGACATCTGTACACTCCTGAAACAACGACCGATCAGACACAAATGGAGATATTCCTTAACGCGGCCAACCTACCTCGTTTGTCGGAGGCAGGTAGGGCTCTCTTAGACGGCGATATAAGCAAAGAAGAGATAACTCAAGTTATATCAAACCTCCCCTACCATAAATCTCCAGGAGAATACGGATTCCCTGCGGAATTCTATAAATGGGCCGGGGAAGAGGCAATCACCGCAGTACATGAAGCACTGACGGAAGCATGTCAGGAAGGCTCCCTGGGCGCTTTATCCAACAAGGCCACAATTGTCGTCCTGCCTAAGACAGGGAGGGACCCCCTTCTCTGTGGCAGTTACCGTCCTATCTCCCTTCTGAACGGGGATGTTAAACTTCTAGCCGGTGTTCTAGCAGCACGGCTCCGTAAGGTGATACCATCATTGATTCATAATGCCCAAGTAGGGTTCGTACCGGGCCGCACCTCCAGAAATCATATGTGTACTCTTTGCCATACGCTGTTAGAATCCCTGCAATTACCTGAAGAAGCCCTAGCCCTGTCCCTAGACGCGGAGAAAGCATTCGACCGCATTGAGTGGTCCTATCTATTCACTACCATGAAGCATTTTGGCCTTGGGGAACAATTTATCTCCAAAGTACTCTTATTATAGACCACCCCACGGCACAGGTTAATTGTGGGGGTATCTTGTCAGACCCATTCCCTATCAGAAGAGGCACGCGCCAGGGCTACCCCCTGTCACCACTTCTCTTCCTACTGGCCATGGAACCCCTAGCCGCCACTATACGGAATTCTCACCAGATAAAAGGGATCCATATAACCGGGGGCATATCCAAAATCTATCTTTATGCAGACGACATTTTGTTAACAATGTCCGATTTGGAAACCTCTCTCCCAGCACTACTTTCTACTATAGAGGACTTTGCATCCCTATCCGGATACCGGGTAAACTGGGATAAAAGCGAGGCACTACCACTATCCCGCATAACGACGAGGGCAGCGATACATGGCCTCCAATTTAAATGGACCCCGACTCGCCTTAAATACCTAGGAACGTTTATTAACCGAGGCCTGGAACATATGGTCAGGGACAACCTAGACCCCCTTATATCTAAAATGAAACAAGACTTTGCCAAATGGTCATTATTAGACCTGTCCATGTGGGGCAGGACACAGGTGGTCAGAATGGTCACCTTGCCACGTTTTACATATGTGCTAGGTATGCTCCCCCTACAGATACCTCTTTCCTCACTCCGTTTGATCGATGCATCCATAAGGACCTTTGTATGGGGCTCCTTACGCCCAAGACTGAAACCTGTAATTTTACTGGCACGACAGCCTTACGGAGGATTAGGACTACCCTCGGTAGAACAATACTCACTAGCCCTACAACTCTCACAGCTAATATACACACTCCCAGATATACCCGATCCACCGCAATGGGTGGTCACAGAGAAACTCCTAAGTGGACAGTATACGGAGATGGGAGGGATATACGCTGACCATATTCCCTTAGCTAACCCCATCCTCAAGGCTACAAACACAGCGTGGCACAGAGCCCATCGACTGTTAGGAGTACACCCCTCCCTGCAGACCCAGGCTCCCATAGCAGGGAACAAAAGCATAAAAATAGGAGGGAATATTCTCAGATGGCCCCAATGGCTCGAGGCAGGTATCCACAATATATCTCACATTATAGATGGAGATAGCTTCCGCACATTCGCCTCTCTCCAGGAAGAGTTCGGTATCCACAGTAACCAGGAGTGGCGATATCTACAGCTGAAACATTGTATGGTAGAACATTAGGAGCCCCCCCGTGGACGCTTAAAACCTCACCCATCGTCACCTATCTTCAGAAATGGGGCCGACACAGAGGCTTCATGGCTGGCCTCTATGCCGAATTAACAAACCACCTCTATTCGCAGCCTTTTTTTGAATGATTACGCTTAAAATGGCAGGACAAACTTGAGATAACCTATACGGACAAAGAATGGCCAGACATACTAGAAGCCCTCGACAGGGGAGTACGCGAAGCACGCCTGAAATTTTGCCTATTCAAAATCCTTCAAGAATGGTACTGGACCCCCACTAAACTTCTTAGGGCAGGGTTGATATCGCACGCAAACTGCTGGAGATGCACAGAATCCTATTGTGACCAAGTCCATTTCCTATGCCATTGTCCGACGATGCAGTCCCTATGGGATGCGGTGCGCCTTGCCCTATCGGACTTCATACAGATACCAAAACCGACCCCGCCATCACTTATTCTTCTACACGATACTCGCCCGTACCCCTCCCTATCACGGGCCCGCATAAACGATTACTCCATACGGCCCTTGCCACGGCCAAAATATGCATTCTCCGGCATTGGAGATCCAGTATTGCCCCCACACCGACAGAATGGATGACGGCATTGTATCAAACTGCCACCCATGAACGAGTGATTTATAACCTACAGGACCAAGCAGAGTTGCTTGCGGAAGTCTGGCGCCCATTCCTGACGAGACCATGAAGCAGCTGGTGAATGGCCAATGGCCAATGACCAATGGCTATGGAATATCAACTACCCTCTTAGAAGCTTGGAACATATTTAATCCCCTATTGTCCCCTCTCCCTCTCTCTAGTTATTTTTTCTCCCCCCCTTTTTTCTCTCTTTATTACCCTCTAGACCCCTCACCTTGACATATGCTTGGGACTTTGGACTAACCAATCTGATACCGCACATTGCTCTCTAACACAAACAACGACTGAGAAACTAACACATATAAGAAGTACCCATTCTTTAATTGGCCTCACCATACCTGACATGCACAATGCCTACCCCTAGGTAGTAACTTATCACAGACGGGGAGCTACAGAACGATTTACCCCCCGGTCCGGCCAGGCTAGCTTCTGGACTCAAGGCCTTCCTATTTATCCCCCAGTCTCTCCATCTAACAACCCTCCCCGACCTCTTTTTTTTTCTCCCCATCCCTCATTTCACGCGACATCTCCATCTCTCCCTTATTCCAAGATCAACCCCTCCATACTACCCTACCCTTGTTCCTTTCTCCCTTACCCCCCCCCCCCACCTGCTTTCTTCTAAAAAATAAGGGTACAAATTTCAACTGTACAATTAGGAATTCTAGTTTGCCTGATTGTATGAGCTCATATGTCCATAATGGAAATAATTGTGGTAAAAAACAAAAACAACGCTTTGAAAGCTGAAAGTCTATTTATATACTGTATGTACCGCCTTATATTCTTAATAAAACTTTTAAACTAAAAAAAAATAATAATAATAATAATAAACGCATGTGTTCTCGATTCTGGCCCAGTGTGAGAAATCTGCAGTAAACATATTATAGTGCTCTGGGAGATTGTACACCTTGAGCCCTGGGTGAGAGACTTTTGTCTAAATAAGAACAGGAAACTAGGAGGGCTTCAGTTATGACAATTGTAAATATTATTTTCTTATATTTTTTCTCCACAACGTGCAAGTTTGTGATGCTCGAACTAAGTAATATGCAGCATTGAAAGAGCTGAGCATTACATAGAAAAGGCTGCCAGTTTTAGGTGAGTCAGTATATTAGATCCTGATACGGCAACACCAGCATGTAAAGTTAAAGCAACCAGAACACATTTACCCTCTGTTTATAATGAAATTGGGCAGTTTTTTTCCTATGTTTTCTTTTTCCTTGGTGCCTTTGTATTTACGTTGTGTTCCTTTTCAATAAATGTCATGTTTGCACACCGAAAAAAAAACAGCATACAGTCAAAACATGGGAAGCAGAGGCAAAAAAGATAGAGGAGACTATGCCCAGGATGCCAGGTCTAACAACATGAACACATGAATGGTGGCTATTTCCCCTATAGTGTCCAGCACACTACATGTCCCAGAATGCACTTTGGTCAGTGCTTCCTTAGTGATGGGGCATTGGCCTTAAGACTGCTGCTGCAATATCTGTGATTTTGTGCAAAGAGACATGAGAAGCACAGAAAGAGCATGCATGTCACATTATTTACGACAAGAAATGTGACCACTTGACCTCACACTGCACATTGTCTGGCACATCCATTTGGCATTGCATCCAGCAATATTAAGGCCCTTGCTTCCACGGTCATGGTGGAGGCATTGCATTTCTTTTTTGGAGGCTGGCCTGGTTTGTAGTGGGTACCAAAGGTACTTACACCCTATACCAGGTCCAGTTATTCCTTATTAGTGAAATGTAGTCAGTGTCTAGAATCCAGGCTGTCTAGAGGTAGCTGTGGGCTGAGCAGCCAAGGCTGAACTAGGAGACATGCAAAGCTCTTGCAATACCACTGTAGTCACACAGTACTCACACACATGAAAGACAATAATCAGTGTTACAAAAATAATGGTACTTTATTTTAATGACACAATGCAAAAAATTCCTTAGAGACTATACTCCCTTAGGAGGTAAGTAATATACACAATATATACACTAGTAACCAAAAACAGGTGAGGTACACAGTCAGAAAACTGCAAATAGTGAAAATGACAATTGGATGCAATGGGCCTAGGGGGATCAGAACCCATATACTAAAATAGTGGAATGCGAAAGTCGGTCTCCCACCTAGCAAGTGTAGTGTGTAGAGGGGTGCAGGGAATGTAAGAAAACACCAAAGGTAAGTAATAGACCCCACCCCAGAGCCCAGGAAAACAGGAGTAAATCACAGTAACTTTCCTGAAACACACAAGAAGTCATGATAGAAAATTATGCAAGAACCAGAAGAGACTGCAAGACACCAATGATGGATTCCTGGACCTGAAGACCTGTCGAAGAAGGGGACCAAGTCCAAGAAGCACTGAAGAGTCCAGGGAGAACAGGCCCTCCTGCTAACTCGGATGAAGGTGCAAAAGAAGAACCACCGGTGAGAAGACAAAGTCAGTATTGCATCAAAGACAGATGCGGGTTCCTGGTTGGTGCAGAAGATGTTACACACCAGATGGATAAATGCTGTCTGGTTTGCATCACTGGATTCCGCCAACAAGCTTTGGCACACGCAAAGCTTGCAGTTAGAGGAAAATGGTGCTCCCCGGGACCAGAAGGGACCTGGTGGCCTCTACCCAGGAGGGGGAGACAGAGGGGGCTCTCAGCAATTCCGGGAGCCCACAGAAGACCAGGCACCGCACACAAGAATCCCAAAGCACGGGACAAAGAAGGTGCAAATGGAGGCCCATGCAGCAGAACATAAAGGGATCCTACGCCACCGGAGAACCACTCAGGAAGCAGGATGGAGTGCTAGGGGCCTAAGCTGTGCTATGCACAAAGAACTTCTTGAAAGGTCACACACAAGCCTAGGCAACTGCAAGTCACGCAGAGCATGAGGGTACTGTCTTGCGTGGGGAGGCAAGGTCTTACCTCCACCAAAGTTGGACGTTGGGGCCATTCCTGTTGCTGGATCCACGTCTGGAGAGGGGACCAAGCCACCGGTCGTCCCTGCAGAGAGGTGCCTGCTAATGCATGGAAATGACTCTGTCTCTCCATGGGAGATTCCTTCAGTTCTTCTGGTGCAGGCTGAAGACAGGCAATCCTCAGAGGATGCACGACCTGGAAACTGTTGCAGTTGCTGGCAAGAGCTGAAGTTACAATGTTGCAGAAGTTGTCTTTGCTTCTTTGTTGCAGTTTTGTAGAGTTCCTGGAGTGGTCAGCGGATCTTCCATCGGAGAAGATGAAGTAAAGGATGCAGAGGATTCCTGCTGGAGTCTTGCAATCTGAATCTGAAGAAACTGCCAGAGGAGAGACCCTAAATAACCCTGAAAGGGGGATTGGTCACCTAATCAGGGAAGCACCTTTTAGGGGAGAGCTCTGACATCACCTGCTGGCACTGGCCACTCAGATGCTCCCAGAGTGCCCCATCACCTTGGAATCCAAGATGGCAAAACCCAGGGACACTCTGGAGGAGCTCTGGGCACCATTCCTGGGGTGGTGATGGACAGGGGAGTGGTCACTCCCCTTTCCTTTGTCCAGTTTTGGGCAATGGCAGGGGACTGAGGGTCCCTGAACTGGTGTAGACTGGATTATGCAAGGAGGGCACCACCTGTGCCCTCCAAAGCATTTCCAGAGGTCCTGGGAGGCTACCTCTCCCATGCCTGTAACACCCATTTCCAAAGGGAGGTGGTGTAACACCCCTCTCCCAAATGAAATCATTTGTTCTGCCTTCCTGGGCTTGAGCTGCTCAAGCAACAGGCAGGCAGAAACCTACCTGTGAGGTGGGAGCTGCTTGGGCTGCCTTGAAAACCTCAGAAGGCTGGTTTGACAGTACTGGGGTCCACTGTTTAGCCCCCAGAGGGCATGGGATTGTACAACTAATAATAGAATCAGTATTGGGATACAATTCCCAGTTGTTAGACAACTTACATGGCGATATTCGGGGTTACCATTGTGAAGCTGGACAAAGGGATTGATCTATGTCCAGTGCATGCGTAAAATGGCATCCCCGCAATCACGAAGTCTGGGAAAATGGTCCTGGATGATGTGCTACCTCTGCTAGTGTAGGGGTGCCCTCACACACAAGTACTTTGCACCCAGCCTTCAGGGTTGGAAGGACTGACATATAGGTGACTTATAAGTGACCTGGTGCAGTGTAAATGGCTGTGAAATGGTGCATGCACCATTTCACGCAGGCTGCAATGGCAGTCCCGCAGAAGCCTTTGCATGGGCTCACTATGGTGGCAAACGTAATGCTGTAGCCCATAGGGATCCCCTGGAACCCCAATGCCCTGGGTACCTAAGTACCATATAGTAGGGACTTGTAAGCAGGCACCAGTATATCAATTTGGGATGAAGTACTGGGTTACCAGTATGTAGTAACAAATTTGGGAACAGAGAGGGCATAAGCACTGGGGTCCTAGTTAGTAGGACTCCAGTGACACAGTCAAGCATACTGACAAAAACAGTGAAAGGTACCAACATATAGGCCACAAACCATAAGCACTGGGGTCCTGGCTAGCAGGATCCCAGTGACACAGTCAAACACACTGACAAACAGGCCAAAATGGGGGTAACCATGGTAGAAAGAGCCTACTTTCTCACATTCTTCACATGAAAGCATGAGTGATGGCTATTTTCCCTATTGTGTCCAGCACACTACATATCCCAGAATCCACTTTGGTCAGTGCTTCCTTAGTGATCCCATGGGGCACTGGCCTTATGACTACTGCATCAAATGCCTAGAATCTGTATATGAAGACATGTGATGCATGTTTGTACAGCTTGGTTAACACTCACACCATGCTGGCAAGCACAGCATGCAGGCAATGCACTCACCAGATCTCCGCCACTCCATCTCCTCCAGCGGAGCATGAAGGGTCAGCCAGGCTGTACTTAAGACCCTCCTGTACAGTGGTGTGAGGCGAGGCCAGTGCACGTGGGGCTGGGAGGATTGCCCTAGCAGTTCTTCTCCCTCAGACGGGCCCCACATTTAAGGTGCTCCCACCTTTTGTGGCACACCCTTGCCTGCCGGTGGTATATGCCTACTGTACTACAACGCTGCACAATCTGCTCCCAGATCTGGGCATGTGCTGCATTGATCAACTGGTCCTCAGTGCACTCAGAATGGTGAGAGTTCTAGTCCAACACCCCTCCAGCTAAGATGTCCAATTCCCTTTCATTGAAGGGTGGGGGGCTCTCCTGAGCTCCCTCAGCCATATTGGGGGCAGTCAGGGTTGTATAAAGCAGCAGGATGGTGGAGGATCCTGTCTGTAGCAGAAGACGATTCAGAATGATGAGAAAATGACTGCCTGAAACTTCCTGTCTGGAACTTCCTGCCTTGAATTTACTCTATGTCACTTCCTGATGATTTTCATTGGGTTTCAGCCCGTTGCCGGATCCTATGCCCTAAGGGCAGATCATCCACATTCAGAGCATATGCTCTGCATGAGGAGTGTAAGATCCACTTGCAGGACGTGGCACTTTCAGAATGAAAGAAAATACAGCATCTTAGGAGAAGTGACAAATGGAAATCAAACATGACATATGCAAGCATGTAGTAACAGCAGGTATAAAGAGGGAGGTATGGATTTTTTTGTGGTTACACTTTACACTACAGAACTTCCCAGCAAAGTTTTGCACTTTGCATTGCATTATGGCACATGTGGTCCACATATCTTACTCACAACTTGGGAAACTGTGCTGTATCACCATTTCAAACTCATGTTTTGATGTCAATCCCTAAACACATAGTACCAAGTACACCAAGGGCCACAGGTACAGTGTAAGACTGGGAAGCCATTGCAGTACTAACTAGTGTTTAACACCAGCCCCAACACAGAAACTATACGTGTAGGTGTGTGGATCATGTTGGATTGCCATTTCATGACTGGTTGCACATATTGGCATGCTAGTTCTGGAACAAATCACCATTATGAGACCTGCCCCCTCCCTCCAGTGCCTGTGACAAAGGCCCAATGCCCCCCTGGCCAGTCGGGACATGCCCACAACCTATGCACTACTGGCAGTGGCCCCCCAATTATTGCACATGGGTTACAATCACTAAACTGATGGCAGAAAAACCCACCTTGGGTACAAGGATAGACCTGCTGATGTGGCATCTTCTCACAAATGGGCAACCCCTTTGTGAAACAGAGGCCGCTTGTGATATAATCTTGGGAGGTCTCACACATGCTGTACTTTGATCCCATAGCCAATGAGGCATTAAGTGATGTTTACACGCTAGTCCATGATGTGCACATTATTACATGCACGGAAAATCTTTAGATTCCTGGGGACAGCTGTTGTACAGAGACATCATGTATGAGTCACAAAGTAGTCTCAGAATGGCATATGTGGACAGAGTGTTAAATGTCCACCAATCATCATTGACAACACACTGCAAACCACATGAGACCATGATATAACATGTTGCTCAGGTGAAAAAAGTGTCAACTAGCTGGTCACGCACCTGCATACCCTGCCCTCTGTTTTGTACAATGGAACGGTTGACCAGGTTTCAGACCTAGCTGAGGGTCCAAAGGTATGTGTAAGCCATGATATAATGCTATGTTGTACAGTACATAACAGGCTACTATAATCTTGCACACAACCTGAGGGTAGTACAGCAGAACCACCCCACAGTACGTTCAAGACATCTGAATCATGAATTCAGGAGCCCAAAACTGCATTCAATGATGGCTCATGTTCTTCTGTGTGCCCTATTGTACCTCTGCGGAGGCACAGTGGTTACACGTCTGTATGGTGTGAGGAGATGTGGGGAGAGTGCATATGTAGCATCACCTGAGGAAGAAAAAGGAGTGATATTTAAACAGGTCCTTCATGCATCTGTATAGTACATACTGTATGAAGTGGTATATGCTGTGTCTGTTTGGGGCATGAATGTGAGATGAGGATAGAGTCTGTCTGATGTTTGTGCACATGTCCATGCACAATTATACATCTTATACTTGTGTAGTGCTTTTTACTTATCCAGTAGCCACATGTTGAAAAAATGTCCTGCTGCCATCAACTGGGCAAGAAGTGACCTGCGGAAAACAAAGCTGTTATGGGTACTGCATGGGAATACTGCATGCACATCAATGAAGCTACCACTGGCATCACAGACACCCTGCATGTTGATGGAGTGCCAGCGGTGTCTGTTGCAGAAGATGTGTGCATTGTGGCGAGGTGGCTGGAGAGCCACATGAGTGCAATCAATTGCACCCAGCACACGTGAGAAGTGGGAAATGAGGTAGAAATCCCTAGCTACCCTTTGCCTTCTGGCCAGCATATGAGACAGTCATATGTGGCAATGGGCTCTCCTATTGATGCAGCTCAGTACCTGATGTAGGCTTCGAGACTGGGTTGCCTGGGAGATTCCTACATGGTCTCCTGTGACCCTCTGGAATTACCCTGTATCAAAGAAATGGAAAGCTGCTAGGATCTTGACATGGGCTGGGATGGCATGGAAGTGGCAAGTCACTGAGTCAAGTCCCTGCTTCCTCTCACAAACCATCTCCAAAATGATATCAGGAGGAAAACGGTATCTGGCCAAGACATCCTGGCTGGACATCCCAAAGAGGTTTGTCCTTTGTCTAAAGATCCTCTCTACTATCCTCCTCCTTCTCCTCAATTGAGCCTGTCGCATAGCAAGGGGCAAAACAACAAACACATTCAGTGACATCTTGCAAGGTCTGAAAGGATTTGTTTTTGCCAGCTTTGCTTTTATGTAGGCAGCAAGGCTGGGATTGGGTGTGGGCTGAGACGTTTCAGCTGGAGCTTGGTGGGGGATGGTAGGCACTCACACAGGTGTGTCATCATCCATTTCTGACTGATCTACCCCAAGTGAGGATGATCCACCCCGAGTGCAGATGTAAAGATACTACTCTAAACACCTTCGTGAATACCATACAGTCGTAAACGTACACTTTTGGTCCAAACTTAGACCAAAAGTGTACGTTTTGAGCTTTGTGAATCAGGCCCATAGATTTTACAACTGGTTCTTTGAGGGTTGCTCTGAGAAAAGGTCAACATACAAGTCTTCAGCCATGTGTGACACACTTACTTATGGACACAGGAATAGTTGAAACATCATTACATTTTTAGAAGTTTAACTGATACCGAGACAAAGTACACCAGTGAAGTAACTGTCATTCCATACTTTGACATCATGTGCAGTTTGTACTTCTCCTGAGTTGTTTTGTGTACCACATGAATAATACCTTTATATGTTAACCAGTGCAGATGATGTGGTTCAGTCCATTCAGACAGTGTGAAGTGAGACAATACTACACATAGATGTTCTGTAGCTACTGCCATTACAGGATTAGAGAGGGTATGAAAGAATGGGAAATCATTGTCTACACATTATTGTACTTTGTTTCTCCCACTGTATGCACAAGACGCTAGAGGCCAAATATTTGACAAAATGGCACAGTGCAGCACAGCAAGTAACCTTGCTGTGCTGTACTGTGTCACTAGGAAAGGGGAGGAATACACAGTATTTAAACAATGTGGTTCATTCCTGTACTTTCACCATGCAGTAACAGACAGAGGCACCCTTGTAACATTGTATCAACAAGGGTGCCTGCGTTGGTGCTAGGCAACCCGTTGTGCACCAGCGCAGGGGTAAAGGAGAGGAATGCACCATATGCTATAGACACAGCACATTCCTGCCCTTTACTTTTGCTGCAGGGCAGCACAGCAAGGTTACTCTATCTGTGTGTGCCACAGGATGCAGCACACATAGAAGGCAGAGGTGACTTGGCCAACTTATGTCATTTAACCTTGTTACACATTACATGGGAAGGCATATTTATTTGACCTATGGCCAGTTTCACCATGTTTGGTATATATAACTTGCATCACCAACCATGGCAATTGCATGGATACACACACACAACCCCCCATGGAACACCTCCCTTACACAAAGTAATGCAACACAGCATTTGTCTATGTTGCATGACACCTGATTTAGTATGACATTCCAAACCACACAAAGTGGCCTGGCATGTCCTAAAGTATCTGACTTATGAGTTTTCATCATACGTATCACAACTCATGGTGCAAGTATGAGGTACACCACTTTTTCATATGCCTCAAGCTCCAACAACAGACACAAAGGTTGCTATTATGTCATACGTTTCCACATGTTTGTTGATATTTTGCACACTTCAGATTTACATACGAGCATGTAGGCTATTGCCGTATTGGCCATTCTGGAAGTACTCATTAACAATACTGTGCTGGAAGATGTAGGCATCATCAGCACTCTTAGGGCACTTGGCCAGCACATTGGTGAACCTCCCAAGATAGTCCACAATGGCCTGGGCATTGATGGATTATTTATGTTTTCTATATTGGAGAAGGTGTGCTGTTTCTGTTGGGGAACCAATTGCACATGTGTGCAATCCATAGCAAACAAGGCACGTGGAAACCCTGCAATGGCATTTGAGCCTTACTAGGTCTCCAGCTGTTGTTGATGGGTCTTGGGGAAGCGGAGGTACTGGGGTTTGAGGCGAGACTGGCTTGGTTTGTAGTGGGTACCTTGGGTACTCACACCTTATACCAGGTCCAGTTATTCCTTATAAGTGAAATGTAGTAGTGTTCTAGCAGCTTAGGCTGAAAGAGGTAGCTATAGCAGAGCAGCATATGCTGAACTTGGAAACATGCAAAGCTCATGCAATACCACTTATAGTTACACAGTACGTATGCACAAGTAAAGACAATACTCAGTGTTACCAAAAATAAAGGTATTTATTTGAGTGACACAGTACCAAAAATATCTTAGAGACAATACTCCTCCTGGAGGTAAGTATTATACATAATATATACACTAGACACCAAAATTAGACAAGTAAATAGTCATAGAACAATGCAAACAGAAGGACATCCTATAGAATGCAATGGGAGAAAATAGGTCTAGGGGCAACACAAACCATATACTAAAAAAGTGGAATATGAATCACAAATTCCCCCCAGACAAGTGTAGTGTGTGCAGAATCACTGTGAGAGTAAGAATACAGTAAAGGTAAGCAAATTACCCCCACCCCAGAGCCCAGAAAAGCAGGAGTAAAGTACTGCAAATTTCCTTAGGACACACTACACCTAGTTTGTGGGATTTTGCAGCAGCCAACCAAGTCTGCAAAGAACAAATGCTGGATTATTGGGCCTGTAAAGGAAGGGGACCAAGTCCAGATGTCGAAAGAAGTTCCAGGAAGGACAGGAGCCCCTGCCAACCCAGAAGAGGGTGCAAAAGAAGAGTCCCCGGTTAGTTGAAGACTGCAGAAATGCACCCTAGGAAGATGGCAGCGGGTTCCTGCATGATGCAAAGGATGTCCTACGGCGTGAAGATCGTTGCGGACGTGATTTTGTGTTGGAGGTCACCAACAAGCCTTGGCTACAGCAAAGGTACGTTTTGTGTCAAAATGGCACTGGATGGACCCAAGAGGGACCTTGGGACCTCAACTCTGTGTTGGGCAGAAGAGGGCACTGTCAGCACTTTAGAGAGCCCTCAGGATTTCAGACAGCACCCCCGGGAGTCTCAGGATCTCGGGACAAAGGAGGTGCAAAATGCAGTTGATGCAGCACAGCAAATGAAGGT
This sequence comes from Pleurodeles waltl, assembly GCF_031143425.1. Classification (NCBI taxonomy): domain Eukaryota; kingdom Metazoa; phylum Chordata; class Amphibia; order Caudata; family Salamandridae; genus Pleurodeles; species Pleurodeles waltl. The sequence continues at coordinate 400,104,916 of NC_090450.1, read as the reverse complement.
CCCACTCTGCCAGAGAACAACTCAGCGAGTTGAGCGCTGCACGATGGAGTGCTGGATACCTGGGCTAGGCTGTGCATGAAGGAATTTTGCAAATAGTGCACAGAGGCCTCAGGAGGTGAAGAAGACTCAGTACACAGGGGTACCGTCGTTCTCTGGCAAGGTAAGGTCTTACCTCCTCCAAATTGCGTCAGCAGGACCTCAGGACAGTGTATGCTGATGATGTCCACCCTCTGTGTCCTTAGGAGCACGCTCGTCGCTGTGAGAGGAGTCCAAGGGTACCGGTTGTTGTCATGGAAGGTGCCTGCTGGAGCAGGGTAGTGACTCCATCACTCCACAGGAGATTTATTTGGTCCTTCTGGTGCAGGATGAAGACAGGGAGTCATCAGAGCATGCACACCGTGGAAACTGTTGCAATTGCTGATTTGGAGCTGAGGTTGCTGAAGAAAACTATCTCTTGTAGATACTTTGTTGCAGTTACAGCATTTATTGGAGCAGACTGCGGTTGATCCAAGGTCAGAGGATGCTGAAGTAGTTGCAGAGGATTCCTGAAGGAAACTTGCAAGCAGAATCTGAAGAGAAACCACAGGAGAGTCCCTAAATAGCCCTGAGAGGGGGATTGGCTACCTTATCAGCTAAGGACCTATCAGGAGGGGTCTCTGATGTCACCTGCTGGCACTGTCCACTCAGAGGACTCCAGAGTCCCCCCACACCTTGCAAGGCAAGATGGCTAAAGTCTGGGTCACACTGGAGGAGCTCTGGGAACCACCCCTGGGGTGGTGATGGACAGGGGAGTGGTCACTCCCCTTTCCTTTGTCCAGTTTCCCACCAGAGCAGGGGAGAAGGGGTCCCTGAACTGGTGTAGACTGGTTTATGCAAGGAGAGCACCATCTGTGCCCTTCATAGCATTTCCAGAGGCGGTGGAGACTACTCCTCCCCAGCCTGTAACAGTTATTTCCAAAGGGAGAGGGTGTAACACCCTGCTCTCAGAGGAAATGCCTTGTCTGCCTTCCTGGGACTGGGCTGCCCAGACCCCAGGAGGGCAGAACCCTGTCTGTGAGGCGGCAGCAGCTGTAGCTGCAGTGCAAGCCTCAGAGAGCTGGTTTGGCAGTACTGGCGGTCCATGGTGGAGCTCCCAGGATGCATGGAATTGGCTCCCCAATACCAGATTTGGAAACGGGGGACAATTCCATGATCTTAGACATGTTACATGACCATATTCGGAGTTACCATTGTGAAGATACATATAGGTATTGACCTATATGTAGTGCACGCGTGTAATGGTGTCCCCGCACTCACAAAGACCAGGGAAATGGCCCTGAACTATGTTGAGGCACCTTTGGTAGTGAAAAGGTGCCCTCACACTTAGTAACTTTGAGCCTAACTTTCAGCAAGTGAAGGTTATACATATAAGTGACTTATAAGTTACTTAAGTGCAGTGAAAATGGCTGTGAAATTGTGTGTGCACTATTTCACGCACGCTGCAGTGGCAGTCCTGTATAAGGGTTTGTCTGAGCTCCCTATGGGTGGCAAAAGAAATTCTGCAGCCCATATGGGTCTCCTGGAAACCCAAATGCCCTGGGTACCTAAGTATCATACTAGGGATTTATAAGTGGGATCGAGTGTGCCAATTGAAATTGGTAAATGTAGTCACTGGCCTACAGTGACAAATTTTAAAGCAGAGAGAGCATAAGCACTGAGGTTCTGATTAGCAGAGCCTCAGTGACACAGTTAGCCACTACTCAGGCATACACATTAGGCCACAAACTATGAGCACTGGGTCCTGGCTAGCAGGATCCCAGTGAGACAGGCAAAACACACTGACGTATAGGTTTTTATCTATGAGCACTGGGGTCCTGGCTAGCAGGATCCCTGTGACACAGTAAAAACACACTGACACACACTCACAAACAGGCCAAAAGTGGGGGTAACCATGCCAGAAAGAGGCTAATTTCCTACACTGAGGTTAGTGAGGGAGATCCACTGCTGAAACACATGCTGCTTCCTATTTGACTGAAAAAAGTGGTAGTGGTCTCTTGCAACGTCAAGCTGCAGGATCACAACCTCCATGGCGTAGTTGAGCTTGCTAAAGTGTTTGTTGATGTTCAGTTTTTTATTCCTCTGCGTCATTTCCTACACCTGAGTTATGTATGTGCAGAAATTTTGGTGCATTTTAGGCTTTGCATACCATCCATATGTTGTGTCACACATTCACAAACCATGAATATGACTGCATTCGTTTTGTGTGATATTTTATGGGGGAACACCTACCTTGCATATTTTAATTTCTGCATCACCCAGCTAGTTGAGGTGCAGCTTTTGCCCGATGCAAACGTAAGAAACTACGAATCTTGATAATATACGTTGTCTCCTAGATTTGGAGTAGCACTTGCGCTGTCCATGCATCAAAATGTTTCGCACAATGGCGATGCAAGCTTCTCATAAATATGCCCTTCAGTCTGAAATGAGTTAAGCCATCTACTGCCATATTTTCAAGCAACAAAAAATCAAGGCTTTGAGCAATGTCTTTGTAGAGAGACAGGTCACTTTGTGCGTGTTTAAAACCCGACCACCTGTTAAACCAGAATGTAGTGCTCTTGCTCCCCACCTTGCCAACCTAAACTGTCACTGCACTGAGATAAACACTATGAGATTTACAGTGCTTTTGAAGGTCACAGATGTTAGGACGTGCTTCAGAGCTTTTGGTTTCAGTAAATGTGGGATTCTGGGAACTAGTGCTTCTGGGGCTTTTGGGTCACGTTTTTTTCTGGTTTGTGCTGCCTTTTGTTATGTGCTCAGATGATTTCAGAAAATTGTTGTAGCTGAGCACACATCTTACACTGAATTCCTCAACTGGATTTCCTAAAGTGTGCACCCAGATATTCCTCTTCTTTTCTGACATAATAAATCCTTCATAATTTTTGTATCAAATGAAGAATATTTTCCATTTTTCTATCTGGTTTGATTTAGCACCTTGCACTTTTTGCAACACCTCCTTTCTTTCTTGTGTTTTCAAGAAGGATTCCTTTGGTGGCGTGTGCGGATATTGGTCTCTGTGTACCACAATGTGGTTTACAGTTGTGTTCTATTGCCATGCTTCTTACGTTTCAGAGATTTGTGCTCTATTGTTTTAACATCCATCATTTTTCAAATGTGCTATTGTAATATCCTCCATGTGAGGTTTGTCATTCTTCTTTAAATTCTACAAACAATTAAGGCCAAAAGATCATAATATGCCGGATACTGCAGAGTAGAATAATGAACATGAGATAAAAAGATCAATACATTTTAAGCTGTACTAATTAACTTATTATCCTTAAAGCAAAGTTTCAAAAGGATACAAAAGATAGTGACATAGAAAAAAGCTGTTATGTGAAGTGTTGGTTGTATATCATTACAACAAGGTCAGAAACATCAAACTGCATCAATATCAACTCCACAATATCGACTACCAGTATATCATCAAAGTAAGTATGCATAGGGAATTATAGATCTATTATTCTCAGCTCCATATCTACTCACTTTGGTGATGCTAGTGGTAGCCAATATTGTGGATTCAATGTTTTAAGATAATATTTCAACCACAATATTGTGACCCCCACATGAGAATATTGTTATTTGTCTCTATGCTGTGGTTTGCAGTGTGAGTTTTTTACCTGTCCTATCCATTGGTGAGTAAGCACACTTAGTAACCATTTACTGTGCTCATTTATTTATGAACCTGGTGCTAAACAACTTTTCAAGACAGTCACTTATTGTTAGGGATTTTACCCAGAACCATATTGTACAAGCTGTGAACAAATCACATTGTGGCAATGTAACACACAATTTGTGTAAAATTTTCTCCATATAACCCATTGGAGAATGGCCCTTTCCGACGGATCGCCCCAAACTTTTTGCCTTCTTCCTCATCTTTTTCTGACCTTGTTTTTGTTGGCTTTAGGACTCTGAGCACTTTACCACTGCTGACTAGAACTAAAGTGCATGTGCTCCTCCTTCAAACATGGTAGCATTGGTGCATACACAATTGGCATATTTTCATCACAGTCGCAGCAGCTTCGAGAGTTCGATGCATCCCCTCAACTGCGTGGAGAAACCAGGCATTTTGCACGTCACAACCAATGCATCTCAGCTAGACATTTCGTCTCCAGAATCAACGCACACCACCATATCTTGTCTCCTGTTGCTTAAGACTCAGGAATATGAACGTTTCTAGCCCTCCTATTGTGCCTGTTCACTGGAAGTGGACCCAAATACTTGCTCCAGAGAAATCAATGCATTTCTAGTCTGTTTGGAGGAGAACCGGTGCATCGACCCAGTTGCGGGAGCAGGACGAATGCATTGCTCTTGGAAAAAACACGTCATTTTGAGAGGTTGACGCTCTGAACTGTGCAGAGCAGTTGCAGAAGCTTGGATAGATCGACGCATCACCTCAACTGCTCAGAGAAACATGGTGCATCGCAAATTGGAACCAATGCATCTCAGCTTGACGTTTCATCTTCAGAATCAATGCAATACCACCACTGCATGATAGAAGAAAATCAATGCATCACCTTGTCTGTGGACCTGACACTGTTGCATCGCTTGATGAATCACTCGGCAGCACCCTGCATCTAATTGTTGTGACCAGGATCAAAGTACTGTGTTCACAGTGGCTGTGAGGCTCTATATCACGGTCAGTCTGAACTGGTGACTTTGTCCTGGTCCAGTGCAATCATATAACTCTCATTGGTGCTTATTTCTTCTAAGCCCTAAAACTCAACTTGTACTCATTGGACTGTTGTTGGTTTGGTCTTGATTTATTTAAAAAAATATAGGCCCTCATTACAACCCTGGCAGTAAACCCCGCTTACCGCCGTGCAAAGACCGCCAACATACCGCTGCAGCCGCGGAGTTCCGCTACAGGTATTACGACCCACAGCTCGGAATCCGCCACAATACAGACACCCACACAAGTCCGCCACACCAAATGTCAGTGATAAACTGGCGATAACAAAATCGACACCGTCATGCCAACAAGAATACGCCCACACTATAACGACCCACGAATAAATGCGGCGGTCTTTCAACCGCGGTAATCCATTGGCAGTACACACCGCCGCGCTCAAAATACACACACATATTCAAAACACAACCACATTGGACAAATCAAAATACACACACCTTATACACATACACACACCACACCCACACACCCAATCCAATATAAAGCACACACACACACATCACCCACAAACCCTTACTACAAGAAATTTGAAAGCACGCCAGAGAGAGACACTACCTAAAACAACACCAGCATCCACAGACACACCACACCATCACTTATACAATATCCATGCACCTCAAACAACACACAACAACACATTCCCTCACACCTCACAACGCACACCATCTCACAGATCACCCACACCACATCATGGCACCTCAACGACACCCCAGGTTCTCGGAGGAGGAGCTCAGGGTAACGGTGGAGGAAATTGTCCAGGTAGAGCCACAGCCATTCGGATCACAGGTGCAGCAGACATCCATTGAAAGGAAGATGGAGCTATGGCGCAGAATTGTCGACAGGGTCAATGCAGTGGGACAGCATCCAAGAACACGGGATGATATCAGGAAGAGGTGGAATGACCTACGGGGAAGGTGCATTCCGTGGTCTCCAGACACCAGATTGCTGTACAAAGGACTGGCGGTGGACCCCCACCTCATCCCCCACAAATAACAACATGGGAGGAGCAAGTCTTGGTAAGGCAAATCTTTACTACTTTATCCCTCACCCTATCTGCATGCCATCACATATCCCACCCTTACCCTCACATCCATCACCCCACCAACACAACCCACACATCCCAAAAACAAGCCCTGCATGTAGCACCAATGCATGGATACCCATCACCAAAGCATGTCCACTACAGGTACCCACACATACCTCAAACCAACTATCACACAAGGACCAAGCCAAGAATGCAAGCACTGGATTACAGGGTCACTCACCCATTGCACCCGGTGGCACACACAGATGCAATAATCATGCCTTTACACCCCTTCAGGACCCCTACTCAACGTCACCGGACAGGAGGTGCCACACATATCCAGTCCCCCCACAGAAGAGACCCACAGTGATGACAGCAGCTCTGCACAACTGGATCAAGATGACCAGCCCGGCCCATCAGGGACCTCGGGACAGTCGGTTCCCCTGACACTGGCACAAGCCACCACAGAGCATCCCCACTCAGGAAACACCACCACAGCACCCACCCAGCAGGCCCATCCCTCTGTCCCCAGGACACGTCAATCAGCAGTGTGTCCACCACTATAGGGAACCCAGGCAACCCCACTAACACAGGACGATCAGGGACCTGGGGCTAGTGGCAGTGGGCACACGGTTCAGGGGACAGAGGCACAGGACAACAGGGAAGCTGGGAGGACTGCTGTGCGACAGGGGGAGGACAGACCCAGGGAACCCACTCTACACGAGGCACTCTCCAACATCATGGGAGCTTACCATCATTCCCAGGAGATGATGGCAACGGTACTGGCCAAGTTTCAGGAGACCCAGCGGCTGCAGGAGGAACACTACCTTGGGATCAGGGAGGACTTGAAGTCCATTAACACCACCCTGGTCACCATTGCAGGGGTGCTGCAAGACCTTGTCGACACCAGGAGGGACACAGTGGCACAACAAGGGGCCCCTGACACTAGCCTGGACAATGAACAGCCCTCCACCTCCACCGGCGCTAGTGGACAGGAGGCACCGCCACAGGAACACAACACCAGCACCCCACCCCCTGCAGATGGAGAACCACCCCGCAAACGGTCCCTGAGATCCAGGAACGAGACAGTGGACATTGCCAAGACCCCTGCCAGGAAATGAGACCACCGTGAATGTCACCCTTCTGTCCCATTTTGTCACCCTATCCATCCTTCAACTGCCATTGCTCCACTTCCTATGCCTCTTTGGACAATGCACCTGTGAAACAAATAGACTGGACTCTGCCATGGACTTTCCTCCACCATCCCCCCAGCCCATTGCACACACCCCTCCACTCACTAGCACAGAAATAAACACACTTCAATCACAAAACAATCTGGAGTCAGTCTGTGCTTTCACAAATGTGTAATTGCAATAACCATGGAATATAGCAATGTCAGTTTCCTTGTGCACATACCGATTTAACATAGCTGTAGACCTGGAGGAAATATAGCAGAGGGCAGAAAGTGGGACCCACATCTGTGAAATGGAAAGTCAAAGTGACAAGTCAGGGTCCATACACTGAGTGAAAATGACAGACTTATGCTAGCTCCAAAAATTGTATGAGATGTGGGAGGCAGTGACATCTTCTTACCTGTGTCTCACTGGAAGTATTGCATGATTATGTTGTTTCGGTTGTCCATATCCTCTTCTTCTGCCTCCTCTTCTTCACTGTCCACAGGCTCCACAGCTGCCACAAGACCACCATCTGGCCCATTCTCCTGCAGAAAAGGCACCTGGTGTCGCAAAGCCAGGTTGTGCAGCATACAGCACTCCACGATTATCAGGCACACCTTCTTTGATGAATAGTAGAGGGAACCACCTGTCATATGGAGGCACCGGAATCTGGCCTTCAGGCGGGCGAAGGTGCGTTTGATCACCTTCCTAGTTCGCCCATGTGCCTCATTGTAGCATTCCTCTGCCCTTGTCCTGGGATTCCTCACTGGGGTCAGTAGCCATGAAAGGTTTGGGTAACCAGAGTCACCTGCAAATATCGAGGGACAACTGTTAGACACACACTAACCCTTAGGGACAACCCCATACCCAGACACCTATTCACATTGTATTGGGTCCTTTGCCTCACCTATTAGACACACACAGTGCCTGTCATTATGACCCTGGCGGAAGGCGGAGAAGCGGCGGTAAGACCGCCAACAGGCTGGCGGTCTTTTTTTTTTGTATTATGACCATGGCGGTTACCGCCATGGTCATCCGCCGGTTCTCCGTTCCGCCCGCCGGGCTGGAGACCTGGGTCTGCAGCCCGGCGGCTGTCACTATACCGCCGGAGGTATTTTGACCCGGCTTACCGCCGTGGATTTCCTGAGGTTTGAACCGCCATGAAATCCATGGCGGTAAGCACTATCAGTGCCAGGGAATTCCTTCCCTGGCACTGATAGGGGTCTCCCCCACCCCGACTCCCTCCCCTACACCCCCCACCACCCCTGCCACCCCCCAAAGGTGGCAGGGCCCCCCTCCCCACCCCGACCCCCAACATCACATCACCCATACCCACACGACACGCACGTATGCACCACCTACACACATCCACGCACACACGCTGACATACATGCTTACATCCACACACATAGTCAGACACGCACACCAACATACAAACGTACACGCACACATCCATACAGACATACCCACAGACATACATGCACTCATTCCCAAAACCCGCAATACCGCCGCAAGCATACAAGCACTCACACCCCCCCTCTACATACACAGACACACACCCCCATGCACCCACACAACACACAATACCCCCCTCCCCTAACGAACGATCGACTTACCTGTTCCATCGATCCTCCGGGAGGGGACGGGAGCCATGGGGGCAGTTCCGCCGACACCACACCGCCAACAGAACACCGCCACGGTGAATCACAGGACGTGATTCACTGGGCGGTGTTCTGTTGGCGTGGCGGTGGAGGTGGAGCAACCTCCACTTCCCCGCCTCCCGCCAGTATGGCTGTTGGCGGCTCTCCATCCGTGAAAGGACGCTGCCAACGGTCAAAATAGGCCGAGCTGCAAACCGCCACCACTGGCGATCTTCCGCACGGCAGTCCCTCGGCGGTCTTGTAAAAAGACAGCTGAGGTTGTAATGACCACCCTAATGTCACATGTGTCCCATCAATGGCACCAATGATGTTGGGGATATGTCCCAGGGCATAGAAGTCACCTTTCACTGTGGGCAAATCCTCCACCTGAGGGAACACGATGTAGCTGCGCATGTGTTTCAGCAGGGCAGACAACACTTTGGACAACACGTTAGAGAACATTGGCTGGGACATCCCTGATGCAATGGCCACTGTTGTTTGAAAGGAACCACTTCCCAGGAAATGGAGTACTGACAGGACCTTCACTAGAGGGGGTATCCCTGTGGGATGGCGGATAGCTGGCATCAGGTCTGGCTCCAACTGGGCACACAGTTCCTGGATTGTTGCACGATCAAGTCTGTATGTGACTATTATGTGTCTCTTTTCCAATGTCAACAGGTCCACCAGCGGTCTGTGCACCGGAGGATGCCTCCATCTCATCACCTACCCCAGCAGACGTGCCCTATGGAGGAGAACAGCGAGCAGAGAGTCAGCCAACACTGAGGTATCACAAAATGTAATTTGCACAAATTTATTAATCCGCAATGTGCCTGTAACTGTGTGTATTCCAGGCCTACATAGGTGTGACGCAGTTAATATTAATGCCATGTGGCCCCCTGAAATGGCGGCTGTCTGACCTTTAGGGTGGGACAAGGGGATATGAGGTAACTGCGCTGGCATTGTACACCGTCTCGGTGGGCGGTCGAAGACCGCGGCACAATTCTGCATTGGTTAACATTGGGCCCTATGGGTCCCAGGAGCCAATGACGATGTACGCAGGCGGTGACTGTACGCACCGCTGCGGACGTGACCACCATTTTCTGTCTGTTCACTCACTTGATACCAGACCTTCAACAGGAGAGGACCTACAGTGCAAGTGCTGCTGTGACCTGTGTCTGGAAGCGACGATGGCTCATGTGTCTGGGGAAAGGGCCCCTGCCTTCACTTCAGAGGAGTTGGAGAAACTAGTGGATGTGGTCCTCCCCCAGTACACGCAACTGTACTGTCCTCCAGACAAACAGGTGAGTACACTGTAAGCATGCTGAATGGGCAATGCCTGCTTTGAGTGGTGTGGCTGGAAGATACATGGGGGGGCTGAGGCCTACATGTGCGGATGGGGAGTTTGTGTGCGTCCTGGCATTGGTGGGAACTGGTGGGCAATGAGTATGGTGGTCTGGACGGGTAATTAATGTCCTTTCCCCCTGTACCATTCCTCTAGGTCAGCGCCCACCAGAAGAAGGCTATTTGGCGTGCCATCGCCAAGGACGTCCGGACCTTGGGGGTCTACCACAGAAGGAGCACCCACTGCCGTAAAAGATGGGAATACCTGCACCGCTGGAGCAAGAAGACGGCGGAGCACCATGACCTCCCTGATGTTCCGGATCCTGGCGGTGGCGTATCCGGAATTGGATGGGCGCTTTAGGGCATCACAGCAGCCACAAGGGGGTGAGTACACTCTCATTCAGCTGACTTTGCGCGCATTATGAGGTGTCTGGGCAGGGGAGATGGGCAGTGGGTTCCCCTAGGGCAGGGCGATCTTGGTAGGCAAGGTCCATTGTGAGGCAGGCTATGTGGCACCCCAACCCCACTAGTGGTTAGAGCCATCTACACCTAGTCAGGCTCCTGTGACTTCCAGGTGTGCAGCAATCGGGCTTCGGCCTCATACCCCATGGGCATGTGATAAATTTAGGAACTATAAGTGCATGGCATATTGCAGAGGGTTGCTCACTGTCTGTTGTGTCCGCCAACGGTAGTGGTGTTGCATGCACTGAACATGTCTTTCTTGTGTCTCCCCCCCCTTTTTGTGGTCTCCCTGTTCTTGTGTGCAATAGCATCATCAGGCGAAGGAGCATTGGCACCGGGCAGGAGGGAGCTGCATCCCACTTGGCCCTGGAGGGTGAAGCAACGGAGTCTGAAGCCACCAGTGGGACAGAGGGTGAGGGGAGCTCCATGGCGGGGACAGGAGCAGAGACCAGCAACAGCGACTCCTCCTCTGATGGGAGCTCCCTTGCGGTGGCGGGCCCCTCTGTGCCCATCGCATAAACCGGTACAGCCGCCACCCCCCTTCCAGCACTGCCCTCCCCGCAGCCCCTCAGCGTATGTTCCGTGTCCGCTCACCCAGGAGGGTGGGCATCTCCTTCGCCCCAGGCACCTCAGGCCCTGCCCCAGTCAGCCCTGCTGCCCTCAGTGAGGAGGCTATTGACCTCCTGAGATCCCTCACTGTTGGGCAGTCTACCATTCTGATTGCCATCCAGGGTGTTCAGAGGCAACAAACAAATGCATACCTGAAGGGCATTCATTCTGGCCAGGCAGCCCAACAGAGAGCATTTCAGGCTCTGTCCTCAGCACTGATGGCAGCTATTGTCCCTGTGTCCAGCCTCCCCCCTCCAATCTCCTCCACCCAGACCCAATCCCCTGTACCTCAGCCTATCCCAAGCACACCATCAGACCAGCATGCACACACATAAACACACAAGAGTGGCTCAGGCAAACATAAGCACCACACATCCCACATGCACTCACACAAGCAACATACCCATGCACACATACCAGCATCTACTTCCTCCACTGTGTCCCCCTCCTCCACGTCTCCCTCCTCTCTCCCAGTCTCGTCTCCACTCACACCTGCATGCACTACATCCTCAGTCACTACCTCCATCACCAGTACGCCCATCACCACACACCCCTCACGTGCACTCACCACCCCACTACCATTCACACATCCCCAGTGTCCTCTACCAGTGTGTCTGTGAGTCCTCCTCCCAAAGTACACAAACACAGGCCCACACCCACCCAATAGCCATCCACCTCACAACAGCCTCCAGCCTATGCACCTTCACCCACATTCAGCAGACGTACACCTCCTACAACCACTACCTCTTCCTCCACTCCCAAACCCCCTCCATCTACCCTTCCCAGTGTGTCTAAAAAACTTTTCCTGGCTAACATTGACCTCTTTCTTACACCTCCCCCCGTCCTTCCCCTAGGGCCAGGCTTTCCAGGTCCCAGCCCAGCACCTCAGCCACCACATCCCCAGGCACAGTGGTGCCAGCAACTGCGGGGTCATGGAGTGCGCCAACCATCAGGGCTGCCAGTGTGCCACGTAGCGAGGGCAAGGACATTCCACCACCTGCCAAGGTGCAAAAGGTGCCCACATCCCAGAGGGAGAAGCCGAAAACACCAGTTACCAAGGGGTCAGTGAAAATGAAAGGGGATAGTGGAAAGACAACTGCAAAACCATCAAAGGTGGGGAAGGGCCAAAAACAGAAGGGTAGGTCAGGAGATGGCATGGTGGCACAGACTGAGGGACAGTGTCACACCTTCTGTCCACGTCCACACCAACCTGTCCGGCAGCGAAAACCGCCACCTGACCGCCACCTGCACCGCCTCCAGCATGTCTACAGCCGCTGCGACAGTCCACAGCCTCTTCCCCAGTGGGCAGCCATCCGAGGCTGCAGGAGACGTCCAGCTTTCTCCCTCAGCAGGTGCTGACACATGCCCCGCCGCCACAGACCCTGCCGCCAGCACCGCTGCCACAGACCCCGCAGCTAGCACCACTGCCATAGACCCCGCAGCCAGCACCGCCGCCATAGACCCTGCAGCCAGCACCGCCTCCACAGACCCCGCAGCCAGCACCGCCGCCACAGACCCCGCAGCCAGCACCACCGCCATAGACCCCACAGCCAGCACTGCCGCCACAGACCCCGCCGCCAGCATCGCCATGGCAAACACCGCCACCAGCACCGCCATGACAGACACAGCCGCAAGCACCGGCAGCGGCCCCGCGACATCCTCGCACAGTGACACCACCGCTGACAAGCATACCATCCCCAGTGGTCAGTTGTCCGAGGATATTGGTGAGTTCCAGGACCCTGGGCAGCTTCCATGAAGCATTACTGTCATCAGTGTTGTCACCTGCAAGTGGAATGCGAAGCCGCAGCAGTGTGGGATATGTCGCTGCCTCCATGGCATATCATGCTACCTGTACCTCGCCAATCTCGTGGCACACACACCCAGGTGAGGGAATTGTACTGGCCACACTGCACGTGGAGCACTTTGGGCACCAGGCCCCCTCCAGAACCAGTGGAGATTTATATCTATTACCTCAGTCCTTGGCAGGATGAAGCACTCTGGGCACCAGGCCCCCTCCAGAACTGGTGGAGACTGACATCCACTACCTCAGTCCTTGGCAGGATGAAGCACTCTGGGCACCAGACCCCCTCCAGAACCAGTGGAGATTGACATCCACTACCTCAGTCCTTGGCAGGATGAAGCACTCTGGGCACCAGGCCCTCTCCAGAACCAGTGGAGATTGACATCCACTACCTCAGTCCTTGGCAGGATGAAGCACTCTGGACACCAGGCTCCCTCCAGAACCGGTGGAGATTCACATCCACCACCACAGTCCTTGGCAGGATGAAGCACTCTGGGCACCAGACCCCTTCCATAACCAGTGGAGAGAAACATCCACTACCTCAGTCCTTGGCAGGATGAAGCACTCTGGGTACCAGGCCCCCTCCAGAACCAGTGGAGATTGACATCCACTACCTCAGTCCTTGGCAGGATGAAGCACTCTGGACACCAGGCTCCCTCCAGAACCGGTGGAGATTCACATCCACCACCACAGTCCTTGGCAGGACGAAGCACTCTGGGCACCAGACCCCTTCCAGAACCAGTGGAGAGAAACATCCACTACCTCAGTCCTTGGCAGGATGAAGCACTCTGGGTACCAGGCCCCCTCCAGAACCAGTGGAGATTGACATCCACCACCTCAGTCCTTGGCAGAATGAAGCACGCTGGGCACCAGGCACCCTCCAGAACCAGTGGAGATTGACATCCACTACCACAGTCCTTGGAAGGATGAAGCACTCTGGGCACTAGGCCCCCTCCAGAACCAGTGGAGAGATACATCCACTACCTCAGTCCTTGGTAGGATAAAGCACTCTGGGAACCAGGCCCCCTCCAGAACCAGTGGAGATTGACATCCACTACTTCAGTCCTTGGCAGGATGAAGCACTCTCGCCACCAGGCCCCCTCCAAAACCAGTGGAGATTGACATCCACTTGAGAGACTGTGGCTTTGTACTCCCCAGGATAAAGCAGTGGGCAAACCACCCACTGGAGAGACTTGAGAGACTGTGGCTTTGCACTCCCCAGGATAAAGCAGTGGGCAAACCACCCACTGGAGAGACATGAGAGACTGTGGCTTTGCACTCCCCAGGATAAAGTAGTGGGCAAACCACCCACTGGAAAGACTTGAGAGACTGTGACTTTGCACTCCTTAGGATAAAGCAGTGGGCATGGAGCCCCCTCATGCAGCAGTGGCATCGTGTGTTCATCTGACTGAGGTGCCCCCCTCCCCTGAGGTCCCTGTTTCATTTCGATCTGATGCCCCTCCAGTGTTCTCTCCTTTTCCAGTCAGGTATCATGTGTGGGCTTTGCACATGCATTTTGGGCCCAGTGGTCCACGGACAATGATTGGTGCACTATCCGGACTTGTGTAGTTGGTGTGCATAATGTGTTTACTGGATTTTGAACTTTGATAATGAGATTTTACATGATTACATTTGTTCAAATGAATTCCGTTTGTCCTTGCGTTCTTCCAGGGGGTGGGGGGGTGTATGTGTACTGTTGCTGCATATATTTGTGGGTGTGGGTGGGGTTGGGGGTGGGGGTGTTGCGTGTGTGTGTCACTCTCTTTTCCCTCCCCCCTCCCCTGTGTTGTAGGTGCAGTACTCACCTTGGTCATCGCCGCCGCTGTTGGTGCTCCTGAAAGAAGAGAAGGAAGACCAGCATCGGCAGTATCTGCAATTCGGGCTCCATGGCGTCCTGGTTCCTCATGGGGTGTGGAGAGGTGGGTGTTTTCCCTTCTGTGTACTGTTTCCGCCGTGTTTTTGTTTGCGTTGGTTCCGCCCCGGAAAAGGTGGCGGATAGGCATCTTGTGATAGGGTGGGCGGTACATTGTCTTCCACCTGCCTGTTGGCGGTTACCGCCGCGCTGTTTGTTTGTATCGCCGTGGCGGTCGGAGTGTTAAAGTGGCTATCTATGTTGGCAGTTTCTACCATGGTCATAATTCCAATTTTTGTTCCGCCGACCTGTTTGCGGTTTTACCGCCGCTTTAACACCGACCACCAGGGTTGTAATGAGGGCCATAGTCTATTTTTCTAACCTAGTGTGGATTTTTTTTGTGGTGTTTTCAATGGGTTTATGTGTGGTGTGTTGCATAAATACTTTCTTTACACATTGTCTCTTTGGAACAGCCTGACTGCTCTCTGTCAAGATACCAGAGGGTGAGCAGAGGTTATATTTTAGTGTGTATCTCACTTACCCTGACTAGGATTGTGGTTCCGGCTTGTATAGGGTGCATACTCTGAAAACCAGAAATTCAGTTTCTAACATAAACCCATTGGATTTGCCATACCAGACTGTTATGGTATTATGCATACAATAAACCTTTATGGGCCCTGAAGGATTAGACTTCAAAGACAATTAGTAATAAGGTAGGTAGAGAGCTATGACTGCTCCACAATAATCCTAGGTCCCTGAAATTTTGAGAGGAGGAAAATAACGGGGATTACATTTTGGGGAGATAACATGCAGGAATCTGATTTATTGTGCGGATATCTGCATGTTTTCTCCTGAAATTTCACCCAAAGACTTAGGTGGTCATTACAACCTCGGCGGTCTTTTCCCAAGACCGCTGAAGGACCGCCGTACGGAAGACCGCCAGTGCTGGCGGTCTTCCGCACGGGCCATTATGACCGTTGGCAGCACTCCGTCCTTTTACGGACGGAGAGCCGCCAACAGCCATACTGGCGGCAGGTGGGGAAGTGGAGGTAGCTCCACCTCCACCGCCACGCCAACAGAACACCGCCCAGCGAATCATGTCCTGTGATTCGCTGTGGCAGTGTTCTGTTGGCATGGCGGTGTCAGCGGAGCTGCCCCCATGGGTCCTGTTCCCTCCCGGAGGATCACCGGAACAGGTAAGGTGATCGTCCGTTATGGAAGGGGGGTGGGGGGTGTTGTGTTTTGTGTGCATGCATGGGGGTGTGCGTGTGTGTATGTGGAGGGGGCGTGTGAGTGCGTGCATGAATGCGGGGGTGTTGTGTGTATGTGAATGAGTGCGTGCATGAATGCGGGGGTGTTGTGTGTATGTGAATGAGTGCGTGCATGAATGCGGGGGTGTATGTGTGTATGTGTGTAGAAATGTTGGAGATCGGGGTGGGGAGGGGGGTCCTGCCACCTTTGGGGGGTGGCAGGGGCAGTGGGGGGGTAGGGGAGGGAGTCGGGGTGGGGGTGGGGGGTGGGGGTGATCCCTATCAGTGCCAGGGAAGGGATTCCCTGGCACTGATAGAGCTTACCGCCATGGATTTCATGGCGGTCCCAAACCGCATGAAATCCATGGCGGTAAGCCGGGTCAGGCGGGTTGTGATACCGCCGGCGGTATAGTGACGACCGCCGGGCTGGAGACCCAGGTCTCCAGCCCGGCGGTCGTCTCCGCCCTGGCGGGCGGAACGGTGAAGCAGCGGTTGGCCATGAAGGTAACCGCCATGGTCAAAATCTCATTTTTTAGACCGCCAGCCTGTTGGCAGTCTCACCGCTGCTTCACCGCCGGCCGCCAGGGTCGTAATGACCCCCTTAGTCTGGTTATGGCTTCCTGTTTTTAATTTTTAAATCATTGTGGAAGTGCAAATCTATGGATAAAACATCAAGAAGATAGTGCGGTCTTATAAAAGGTATATCCCTAATGGGCAGGGAATTGTCGTTATTGGCCCCATTGAAATGACCAGGTTACTCCTAGCGATGGCCCAATCTGTAAGGCACTATTCCCTACAAAATAGATCAACATATTGCATGTGATCTAATGCATAAAATGCTTTCCCCAGCTGTGTGAACACCATACCCAGTCCTTTCTTCTATGTGCAGATTCGCATATGAAATACAAATGGAGAATTTAGAAGGACATAAAGCGGTGTAGACTGATGCCGCAACTATGTATGAGATGTGGTTAATATGTGTTACATGTACGAAGTTGTCCCATACAGAATTTACAAAAAAGGTTGATTATCAGGCAGACCATAAACTGTGAGAGTGGAGGCGTAGATGCTGGTAACAGGGCTGATATGGGTAACTGTTCAGAGTGATAAGGCACTATGGCCCATATTTATACTTTTTTGGTGCTGCATTTGCGTCATTTTTTGACGTAAAAGCAGCACTAACTTCCAAAATACAATTGTATTTTGTGAGTTTAGGCCAATTTTGCATCAAAAAACAATGCGAATGTGGCGCTAAAAAAGTATAAATATGGGCCTATAAGTCACTGGCAACAACAATAACGAAACCACTGAGATGGTAGATTTATAATAATAGTTGGGGTCCCTGGGCTGGATCAGCTCCTGAGAGACAGATTATTCAGACAATGGTGATGACAAAACAGTTTGTTGAGATGTGCCTGCCTCCCACATAAAATACGTTTTTGATGATCAGGAAGAACAGCGAATAGACTGCTTATGAATTGTTGTTGAAGCACGTGAAGATAATGGGTGTGACAAATGCACAAGTTTTACTATTAGTGTTACAGTAGTAGGATAAAAGTTAGTGAAGCTGTAGCCAAAGTTGCAGATGAGATAACTGCTGAAACAGGAGATCAAATAACAAATGAAAAAGGCAGTTACAAAGATGAGGCTGTGGTCGATGACATGAAGATGAAATAAGTAATTGTAGATAAAGCCCATTGAGAAGCTTGAGCTATTGAATATATGAAGAAAAAACATAAAGGGCTGTGGTACACTGTTGCTGCGAGTAATAGAAGAGCAGTTGAATGTGGCATAACCTGTGATGGACAGATCCAGCAATGGAGATGGTGAAACAGGTGACGAAACATGAAGAACATCTGCTGATGAGTGAAACCTTCCCTAATGGGATGTCCATCATGCTGCTGAAGGTATCAGTGGCCATGGGATGAGCAGAGACATGGCAAGAGGGCAAAGCAGAGACCAGTCAAATGTAGGGAGTGATTAATGAGCAAAAAGCATAGACACTGGAAGTAGGGGTGCTAGGGTTGCTTCAGCACCCTAAAAATAACCATGCTAGAGTTCAGAAGGTGAATGCGCAATAATGATGCGTTTACGTTTTGTTTTTATCATGTCACATTTGCTGTGCTTTCAAAGATAGAAGTCAAATGTCAGACTATGGCCCTCATTATGACATTGGCGGTAAATGGCACTTACCGTCATGGTGACAGCCGCCAACATATCGCTGCGGTGGCGAATATCCGTTCCACATTTTATGACACACACACACACCAATCCGACAGAATACAGCCACATACACAAATTAGCCAGCCCAAAGGTCAATGCTAAAGTGGCGGTACCAACACCAATACCATTACGCCAACAAAACAACGGCAATCACATTATGACCCACGAATCACCACGACGGACATTCAACAGTGATAAACCATTGGTGGTACATACTGCTGCGCTCAGAATGGACTCCCACATACAAAACAACACTACATTGGCTAAGACTAAAAACACACACCTAACACTCAAGCACACACCACACCCACCCACCCACAACACCATAAAACACACACCCACATTATCCACAAACCTTTACGTACAACAATTACTGCCAGGAGATTGACACGAACAGCACAGAGGCAACTAGACACACGCACCATATACACCCATACATCCCTCATGCACCCACATCTCACACCCCACCACATTACTCAACACACTCTCACCAACACACACCACACAACACCCATGCCTCCGCTAAGGCTCCCCCGTTTCACTGATGAGGAGTTAAGGGTCATGGTGGAGGAAATAGTCAGGGTAGAGCCACAGCTGTTTGGAGCACAGGTACAGCAAATATCCATTGCCAGGAAGATGGAGCTATGGCGGAGAATCGTGGACAGGGTGAACGCTGTGGGACAGCATCCAAGAACAAGGGACGACATTAGGAAGAGGTGGAATGACCTACAGGAGAAGGTACGTTCCGTGGCAGCAAGGCACCAGGTCACCATACAGAGGACTGGCGGTGGACCCCCACCTTCTCCCCCACAGCTCACAGCATGGGAGGAGCAAGTTATGGCATTACTGCATCCTGAGGGACTCAATGGATTAGCCGGAGGAGTGGACACTGGTGAGTCAACATTTACTATTCATCATCCCCATACCTGCATGCCATCACACCCCATCACCCCCACTCCTATCACTCCATCCCACACACTGCACCTACTCATATGACTAACCTCAATGCCAAGTCCTGCATGCCATACCACTGCATGGACAGCCCTCCCGGCCCTGCATGGACACCAATCACTAAAGCATACACAGCATAGGAAACTAACAATCTCACAATACATCACCATACACAAACAAAGGTGGGAGGGAAGCAACAGTGATAGAGGGGAAGCCAGGGATGTACAATATGTCACAGACATGAAGCATAATACATCACTTACATCGCCACAGGTGTCCCAGCCAATCTCAGCGGAGAGGAAATGCCATGACTATCCAGTCCCCCAACAGAAGATGCCCCCAGTGATGGCAGTAACTCTGGACTTCAGGATCTGGACCAACAACCTGGCCCATCAGGGACCACTAGACAGTCGGTCACCCCAGCCCCCATCAGTATCCAACACCACAACACCCAACCAGCGTACCAACACCTCTGTCCCCAGGACACATCAATCAGCAGTGTGGCCACCTGTACAGGGATCCTAGTCCACACCTCGCCCCCAAGACAATCAGGGACCTGGGGTCAGTGGCAGTGGACACACCATTCAGGGGACAGAGGCACGGGGCAACAGGGACACTGGGAGGACCGCTGTGCATCAGGGGGAGGACAGGCCCAGGGAACCGACTCTCCAGGAGGCATTCACTGAGATCCTGGGTGCCTACCAACATTCCCAGGACACGGTGGGCCAGATCCTTGACAATGTAAAGGAGAACAGGCGGCTGCAGGAGGAACAGTATCAGGGGATCAGGGAGGACTTGCAGGCCATCAACACCACCTTGATCTCCATAGCAGGGGTGCTGGCAGACATGGCCAACATCATGAGGGAAGCAACAGAACACCAGCGGGTCCTTACCACTATCCAGTCCATTGACCAGCCCTCCCCTTCCGCTGCAGCTGGTGGGCAGGAGGCCCTGCCACAGGACCCACAGGCCACCAGCACCCCTACCCCTGCAGAAGGTGAACCACCCCGCAAATGTTCCCTGTGACCCAGACACAAGCCAGAGACATTTACCAAGACCACCACCTGGAAATTAGACTCTCCTGATTGTCCCTCTTGTGTCTCACACTGTCACCTTGTCTGCTTTGAACTGCCCTTGCTTCCCTTCCTATGGCCCCTTGGACACTGAACCTGTGCTACAAACAGACTGGAGCAATACCCTGGAATTTCCTCCATCATCACCCCATTCCATTGCACTTTTCCCTCAATTGCATAGCACTACAATAAACACCCTTGAACACAACTTGACTACTAGTATTTTATGTGTTGAAAATGTGCATTTATGGAAACAGTCACATCTAGTGCAAATGGTCTGAACACTGTGAGAGCATAGAACTAATGACCTGTAGCTGTCTGTAGTCATCACATCAGTACACAGTTGTTATCTCACCACCATCTGTGAAATGACAAGCCATAGGTGACAGTAAGTTGGGATGCAAAGGAAGTTAATGCCATCATGCTACAGGCAAACAGAAAAGTTCAGTAGTCAGTTGCACCGTCTCACCTGTTTGTCATTGGAAGTATTGATGTATAACTGATATTCGGTTGTCCTCATCCTCTGCCTCCTCATTCTCACTGTCCTCGGGGTCCACTGCTGCCACAGGGGCATCTCCAGTCTCCTCCTCCTGCAGAAAAGGTACATGCCGTCTGAGGGCCAGATTGTGCAACATGCAGCATGCCACTACTATCTGGCAGAACTTCCCAGGTGAGTAGTGTAGGAAAGTACCATCTTGCCTGGCATGTTACGCCCATTTTTCACTGTATATATGTTGTTTTAGTTGTATGTGTCACTGGGACCCTGGTAACCCAGGGCCCCAGTGCTCATAAGTGTGCCTGAATGTGTTACCTGTGTAGTGACTAACTGTCTCACTGAGGCTCTGCTAATCAGAACCTCAGTGGTTATGCTCTCTCATTTCTTTCCAAATTGTCACTAACAGGCTAGTGACCATTTTACCAATTTACATTGGCTTACTGGAACACCCTTATAATTCCCTAGTATATGGTACTGAGGTACCCAGGGTATTGGGGTTCCAGGAGATCCCTATGGGCTGCAGCATTTCTTTTGCCACCCATAGGGAGCTCTGACTATTCTTACACAGGCCTGCCACTGCAGCCTGAGTGAAATAACGTCCACGTTATTTCACAGCCATTTTACACTGCACTTAAGTAACTTATAAGTCACCTATATGTCTAACCTTTACCTGGTAAAGGTTAGGTGCAAAGTTACTTACTGTGAGGGCACCCTGGCACTAGCCAAGGTGCCCCCACCTTGTTCAGAGCCAATTCCCTGAACTTTGTGAGTGCGGGGACACCATTACACGCGTGCACTACATATAGGTCACTACCTATATGTAGCTTCACAATGGTAACTCCGAATATGGCCATGTAACATGTCTATGATCATGGAATTGCCCCCTCTATGCCATCCTGGCATAGTTGGCACAATCCCATGATCCCAGTGGTCTGTAGCACAGACCCTGGTACTGCCAAACTGCCCTCCATGGGGTTTCACTGCAGCTGCTGCTGCTGCCAACCCCTCAGACAGGCATCTGCCCTCCTGGGGTCCAGCCAGGCCTGGCCCAGGATGGCAGAACAAAGAACTTTCTCTGAGAGAGGGTGTGACACCCTCTCCCTTTGGAAAATGGTGTGAAGGCAGGGGAGGAGTTGCCTCCCCCAGCCTCTGGAAATGCTTTGTTGGGCACAGATGTGCCCAATTCTGCATAAGCCAGTCTACACCGGTTCAGGGGACCCCTTAGCCCTGCTCTGGCGCGAAACTGGACAAAGGAAAGGGGAGTGACCACTCCCCTGACCTGCACCTCCCCCGGGATGTGTCCAGAGCTCCTCCAGTGTGCTCCAGACCTCTGCCATCTTGGAAACAGAGGTGCTGCTGGCACACTGGACTGCTCTGAGTGGCCAGTGCCACCAGGTGACGTCAGAGACTCCTTCTGATAGGCTCCTTCAGGTGTTGCTAGCCTATCCTCTCTCCTAAGTAGCCAAACCCTCTTTTCTGGATATTTAGGGTCTCTGTCTCTGGGGAAACTTTAGATAACGAATGCAAGAGCTCAGCCGAGTTCCTCTGCATCTCTCTCTTCACCTTCTGCCAAGGAATCGACTGCTGACCGCGCTGGAAGCTTGCAACACTGCAACATAGTAGCAAAGACGACTACTGCAACTCTGTAACGCTGATCCTGCCGCCTTCTCGACTGTTTTCCTGGTGGTGCATGCTGTGGGGGTAGTCTGCCTCCTCTCTGCACTAGAAGCTCCGAAGAAATCTCCCGTGGGTCGACGGAATCTTCCCCCTGCAACCGCAGGCACCAAAAAGCTGCATTACCGGTCCCTTGGGTCTCCTCTCAGCACGACGAGCGAGGTCCCTCGAATCCAGAAACTCTGTCCAAGTGGCCCCCACAGTCCAGTGACTCTTCAGTCCAAGTTTGGTGGAGGTAAGTCCTTGCCTCACCTCGCTAGACTGCATTGCTGGGAACCGCGACTTTTGCAACTACTCCGGCCCCTGTGCACTTCCGGCGGAAATCCTTTGTGCACAGTCCAGCCTGGGTCCACGGCACTCTAACCTGCATTGCACGACCTCCTAAGTTGTTCTCTGGCGTTGTGGGACTTCTTTGTGCGACTTCGGGTGAGCACCGTTTCACACATCCTCGTAGTGCCTGTTTCTGGCACTTCTCCGGGTGCTACCTGCTGCTGAGAGGGCTCCTTGTCTTGCTTGACGTCCCCTCTCTCACCTGGTCCAATTTGCGACCTCCTGGTCCCTCCAGGGCCACAGCAGCATCCAAAAACGCTAACCGCACGATTTGCAGCTAGCAAGGCTTGTTGGCGATCTTTTGGCGGGAAAACACTTCTGCACAACTCTCCACGGCGAGATGGATCTGTCCACCAAAGGGGAAGTCTCTAGCCCTTTTTGTTCCTGTAGAAACCTCAGCTTCTTCTGTCCAGTAGAAGCTTCTTAGCACCCGCAGCTGGCATTTCCTGGGCATCTGCCCATCTCCGACTTGCTTGTGACTTTTGGACTTGGTCCCCTTGTTCCACAGGTACCCTAGATTGGAAATCCACAGTTGTTGCATTGTTGGTTTGTGTCTTTCCTGCATTATTCCTCTAACACAACTTCTTTGTCCTTAGGGGAACTTTAGTGCACTTTGCACTCACTTTTCAGGGTCTTGGGGAGGGTTATTTTTCTAACTCTCACTATTTTCTAATAGTCCCAGCGACCCTCTACAAGGTCACATAGGTTTGGGGTCAATTCGTGGTTCGCATTCCACTTTTGGAGTATATGGTTTGTGTTGGCCCTATCCCTATGTTTCCCCATTGCATCCTATTGTAACCATACATTGTTTGCACTGTTTTCTAAGACTATACTGCATATTTTTGCTATTGTGTATATATATCTTGTGTATATTTCCTATCCTCTCACTGAGGGTACACTCTAATGTACTTTGGCATATTGTCATAAAAATAAAGTACCTTTATTTTTAGTATAACTGTGTATTGTGTTTTCTTGTGATATTGTGCATATGACACTACGTGGTACTGTAGTAGCTTCACACGTCTCCTAGTTCAGCCTGAGCTGCTCTGCTAAGCTACCATTATCTATCAGCCTAAGCTGCTAGACACCCTATACACTAATAAGGGATAACTGGGCCTGGTGGAAGGTGCAAGTACCCCTTGGTACTCAGTACAAGCCAGTCCAGCCTCCTACATTGGTGGCAGCAGTGGGATAAGTGCTTTGAGACTACTTACCACTCTTGTCATTGTACTTTTCATAAGAGAAAAATATACAAAACAAGGTCAGTGTATATACACATAGCCAAAAAGTTTGCATTTCCTCTTTTCACTCTTTTCTAAGTGCTGAAAAGTACTTCTAAACTTTCAAAAAGTTCTTAAAAGTTTTAAACGTTTTTTTTCTGTCTTTCTAAAAAGTTCTGAAAACTTTTTTCTCTTTTTCTATCACTTTAACTCTCTCTAAAAATGTCTGGCACAGGCCAAAATGTTGATCTGTCCAAACTTGCATATGATCACCTTAGCTGGAAAGGAGCAAGGAGTCTCTGCATAGAGAGAGGTTTGAGTGTAGGGAAGAATCCTTCCTTGGAACTGTTACTTAACATGCTTAGAGAACAAGATAAGGCTATAGGTGCCCCATCTGTTGAAAAAGTACCTAATAGTTCCCAATCTGATTCAGGGACTCCCCCAGGAAAAGATTCAGGAAAGAAACTTCCTAGCCTGCCCATTACTAGACAGTCTAGCATAGTTGGTAATGATGATGAGCCACACCATACAAATAGTGTTGTCTCACATCATAGCAAAAGCATTTATTCTCACCATACTGGTAGTAATGTTTCTGTTAGCCAAGCTGTTAGGGTGGCTTCTGTAAGGGACAGGTCTCCTTCTGTTCATTCCCATCATACCTCTGTATCTAGGAATGTCCCTCCCACCAACCCTGATGACAGAATGTTAGAGAGGGAACTCAATAAGTTGAGGGTGGAACAAACCAGACTGAAGCTTAAAAAGCAACAGCTGGATTTGGATAGACAGTCTTTTGAACTAGAGAAGGAAAGACAGAAGTTGGGTTTAGAAACCCATGGTGGCAGCAGCAGTATTCCCCATAGTCATCCTGCAAAAGAGCATGATTCCAGGAATCTGCACAAGATAGTTCCCCCTTATAAGGAGGGGGATGACATTAACAAGTGGTTTGCTGCACTTGAGAGGGCCTGTGTTGTACAGGATGTCCCTCAAAGGCAGTGGGCTGCTATCCTATGGCTATCATTTAGTGGAAAAGGTAGGGATAGGCTCCTTACTGTGAAAGAAAATGATGCTAATAATTTCCAAGTTCTTAAGAATGCACTCCTGGATGGTTATGGCTTAACCACTGAACAATACAGGATAAAGTTCAGAGAGACCAAAAAGGAGTCTTCACAAGACTGGGTTGATTTCATTGACCATTCAATGAAGGCCTTGGAGGGGTGGTTACATGGCAGTAAAGTTACTGATTATGACAGCCTGTATAACTTGATCCTGAGAGAGCATATTCTTAATAATTGTGTGTCTGATTTGTTGCACCAGTACTTGGTGGACTCTGATCTGACCTCTCCCCAAGAATTGGGAAAGAAGGCAGACAAATGGGTCAGAACAAGGGTGAACAGAAAAGTTCATACAGGGGGTGACAAAGATGGCAACACAAAGAAGGATGGTAAGTCTTCTGACAAGGGTGGGGACAAATCTAAAAATGAGTCTTCATCAGGCCCACAAAAACACTCTGGTGGGGGTGGTGGGCCCAAATCCTCTTTTAATCAGAACAAGGAAAAGAAACCATGGTGCTATTTATGTAAAATAAAAGGCCATTGGACAACAGATCCCAGTTGTCCAAAGAAAAGCACCAATGCTCCTACCACTACAACCCCTACTGCTACCCCTAGTGTCTCTACTAATAGCAGTGGTGGTGGGAGCAAACCTACTAATAGCCAATCCAAGGGAGTAGCTGGGCTCACTATTGGTAACTTAGTTGGGGTTGGCCTTGTTAGGGAGGCCACAGAGGCTGTGTTAGTCTCTGAGGGGGCTATTGATTTAGCCACCTTAGTTGCTTGTCCCCTTAATATGGATAAGTACAAGCAGCTACCCCTAATAAATGGTGTTGAGGTTCAGGCCTACAGGGACACTGGTGCCAGTGTGACTATGGTCATAGAGAAACTGGTCCACCCTGAACAACACCTACTTGGTCACCAGTACCAAGTAACCGATGCTCACAACAACACACTTAGCCACCCCATGGCTGTTGTTAATCTCAACTGGGGGGGGGTTACTGGTCCTAAGAAAGTTGTGGTAGCTTCAGATTTACCTGTAGACTGTCTATTAGGGAATGATTTGGAGACATCAGCTTGGTCAGATGTGGAGTTGGAGGCCCATGCAGCAATGCTGGGCATCCCAGGGCATATTTTTGCTTTGACAAGGACTCAGGCCAAAAAGCAAAAAGGACAGGGAAGCTTGGATCCTGGAACAATGGACCAAGTGCTCCCTAAAGCTAGGGCTAGTAGAAGCAAACCACTTCCTACTATCCCTCCCTCTACAGTGGATTCAACTTCTGAGGAAGAAGAATTCCCTCCCTGTGCAGAACCTACACCAGAGGAGCTGGAAGCAGACACTGCTGAGCTTTTGGGGGAAGGGGGGCCTGCCAGGGAGGAGCTGAGTGTGGCACAGCAAACCTGTCCCACATTAGAGGGTCTCAGACAGCAAGCTGTCAAACAGGCTAATGGGGATGTCAGTGACTCTCACAGAGTTTACTGGGAGGACAACATCTTGTACACTGAGCATAGGGATCCTAAACCTGGAGCTGCCAGGAGATTAGTGATTCCTTAGGAGTACAGAAAGTTCCTCCTAACCCTGGCACATGACATTCCCCTAGCTGGGCATCTAGGACAAATGAAAACTTGGGACAGGCTTGTTCCCCTGTTTCATTGGCCTAGAATGTCTGAGGACACAAAGGAAATTTGTAAGTCCTGTGAAACCTGTCAAGCCAGTGGCAAAACAGGTGGCACCCCAAAGGCACCCCTTATCCCACTGCCTGTGGTTGGGGTTCCCTTTGAAAGGGTAGGGGTTGACATAGTTGGCCCCCTTGACCCTTCTACTGCTTCAGGTAATAGGTTTATCTTGGTGGTAGTGGACCATGCCACAAGATACCCTGAAGCAATTCCTTTAAGGACCACTACAGCACCTGCAGTGGCAAAGGCCCTCCTGGGAATATTTTCTAGGGTGGGCTTCCCAAAGGAAGTAGTATCAGACAGGGGAAGCAATTTCATGTCTGCATACTTAAAGGCCATGTGGAAGGAGTGTGGTGTAACTTTCAAGTTCACAACACCCTATCATCCACAAACAAATGGACTGGTGGAGAGATTTAATAAAACTCTCAAAGGCATGATTATGGGTCTCCCTGAAAAACTCCGCAGGAGATGGGATATCCTTCTACCATGCCTCCTTTTTGCCTACAGGGAGGTACCCCAGAAAGGAGTGGGCTTCAGCCCCTTTGAACTTCTTTTTGGACACCCTGTTAGGGGTCCACTCACACTTGTAAAGGAGGGTTGGGAACAACCTTTAAAAGCTCCTAAGCAAGATATTGTGGATTATGTACTTGGCCTCAGATCAAGGATGGCTGAGTACATGAAAAAGGCCAGCAAAAACCTTCAGGCCAGCCAAGAGCTCCAGAAGCAATGGCATGACCAGAAGGCTGTTTTGGTTCAGTACCAACCAGGGCAGAAAGTGTGGGTCTTGGAGCCTATGGCCCCAAGAGCACTCCAAGATAAATGGAGTGGACCCCACACAATTGTTGAAAAGAAGGGAGAAGTCACCTATTTAGTTGACTTAGGCACTGCCAGAAGTCCCCTTAGGGTGCTCCATGTCAACCGCCTGAAACCCTACTATGACAGGGCTGATCTCACCCTGCTCATGGCAACTGATGAGGGACAGGAAGAAGACAGTGATCCTCTACCTGATCTCTTCTCTTCCACAGAAAAAGATGCTCTTTTGGAAGGTGTAGTTTTGGCTGATTGTCTTACTGCTGAGCAGAAAGACCATTGCATAAATCTCCTAGATCAATTCTCTGAACTCTTCTCTACTGTGCCAGGTACCACTTCTTGGTGTGAGCACACTATAGATACTGGAGACAGTTTACCTGTCAAAAGTAAGATCTATAGGCAGCCTGACCATGTCAGGGACAGCATAAAGCAAGAGGTGCAGAAAATGTTAGAACTAGGAGTGGTTGAGCACTCTGAAAGTCCATGGGCTTCTCCTGTGGTACTTGTACCAAAACCCCATTCCAAAGATGGAAAGAAGGAAATGCGGTTTTGTGTAGACTATAGAGGTCTCAACTTGGTAACCAAAACTGATGCTCACCCTATACCCAGGGCAGATGAGCTCATAGATACACTGGCATCTGCCAAGTATCTAAGCACTTTTGATTTGACTGCAGGGTATTGGCAGATCAAATTGTCAGAAGATGCTAAACCTAAGACTGCATTTTCTACCATTGGAGGACATTACCAGTTTACTGTAATGCCTTTTGGTTTGAAAAATGCACCTGCCACTTTTCAAAGATTGGTGAACACAGTCCTGCAAGGGCTGGAAGCTTTCAGTGCAGCATATTTGGACGATATAGCTGTCTTTAGCTCCAGTTGGGATGATCACCTGGTCCACCTATGGAAAGTTTTGGAGGCCCTGCAAAAGGCAGGCCTCACTATCAAGGCTTCAAAGTGCCAGATAGGGCAGGGTAAGGTGGTTTATCTGGGACACCTTGTTGGTGGGGAACAGATTGCACCACTACAGGGGAAAATCCAAACAATTATTGATTGGATTCCCCCTACCACTCAGACTCAGGTGAGAGCCTTCCTAGGCCTCACTGGGTATTACAGGAGGTTCATTAAGAACTATGGCTCCATTGCAGCCCCTCTTAATGACCTCACATCCAAGAAAATGCCTAAAAAGGTATTATGGACAGCAAACTGTCAGAAAGCTTTTGAGGAGCTGAAGCAGGCCATGTGCTCTGCACCTGTCCTGAAAAGCCCTTGTTACTCTAAAAAATTCTATGTCCAAACTGATGCATCTGAATTAGGAGTAGGGGCAGTCCTATCACAACTTAATTCTGAGGGCCATTATCAACCTGTTGCTTTTATTAGTAGGAGGTTGACCCCTAGAGAAAAGCGTTGGTCTGCCATAGAGAGGGAGGCCTTTGCTGTGGTCTGTTCTCTGAAGAAGTTGAGGCCATACCTGTTTGGCACTCACTTCATTGTTCAGACAGACCACAAACCTCTACTTTGGCTAAAACAAATGAAAGGTGAAAATCCTAAATTGTTGAGGTGGTCCATATCCCTACAGGGAATGGACTATACAGTGGAACATAGACCTGGGAGTAGCCACTCCAATGCAGATGGACTCTCCAGATATTTCCACTTAGACAATGAAGACTCATCAGGTCATGGCTAGTCTTATTGTCCTTCGTTTGCGGGGGGGGGGGTTGTGTAGGAAAGTACCATCTTGCCTGGCATGTTACCCCCATTTTTCACTGTATATATGTTGTTTTAGTTGTATGTGTCACTGGGACCCTGGTAACCCAGGGCCCCAGTGCTCATAAGTGTGCCTGAATGTGTTACCTGTGTAGTGACTAACTGTCTCACTGAGGCTCTGCTAATCAGAACCTCAGTGGTTATGCTCTCTCATTTCTTTCCAAATTGTCACTAACAGGCTCGTGACCATTTTACCAATTTACATTGGCTTACTGGAACACCCTTATAATTCCCTAGTATATGGTACTGAGGTACCCAGGGTATTGGGGTTCCAGGAGATCCCTATGGGCTGCAGCATTTCTTTTGCCACCCATAGGGAGCTCTGACAATTCTTACACAGGCCTGCCACTGCAGCCTGAGTGAAATAACGTCCACGTTATTTCACAGCCATTTTACACTGCACTTAAGTAACTTATAAGTCACCTATATGTCTAACCTTTACCTGGTAAAGGTTAGGTGCAAAGTTACTTAGTGTGAGGGCACCCTGGCACTAGCCAAGGTGCCCCCACCTTGTTCAGAGCCAATTCCCTGAACTTTGTGAGTGCGGGGACACCATTACACGCGTGCACTACATATAGGTCACTACCTATATGTAGCTTCACAATGGTAACTCCGAATATGGCCATGTAACATGTCTATGATCATGGAATTGCCCCCTCTATGCCATCCTGGCATAGTTGGCACGATCCCATGATCCCAGTGGTCTGTAGCACAGA
Organism: Pleurodeles waltl; assembly: GCF_031143425.1. Taxonomy (NCBI): domain Eukaryota; kingdom Metazoa; phylum Chordata; class Amphibia; order Caudata; family Salamandridae; genus Pleurodeles; species Pleurodeles waltl. The sequence goes on along the minus strand of NC_090450.1, from coordinate 400,075,056 downwards.
CCCTGGTACTGCCAAACTGCCCTCCCTGGGGTTTCACTGCAGCTGCTGCCAACCCCTCAGACAGGCATCTGCCCTCCTGGGGTCCAGCCAGGCCTGGCCCAGGATGGCAGAACAAAGAACTTCCTCTGAGAGAGGGTGTGACACCCTCTCCCTTTGGAAAATGGTGTGAAGGCAGGGGAGGAGTAGCCTCCCCCAGCCTCTGGAAATGCTTTGTTGGGCACAGATGTGCCCAATTCTGCATAAGCCAGTCTACACCGGTTCAGGGGACCCCTTAGCCCTGCTCTGGCGCGAAACTGGACAAAGGAAACGGGAGTGACCACTCCCCTGACCTGCACCTCCCCTGGGAGGTGTCCAGAGCTCCTCCAGTGTGCTCCAGACCTCTGCCATCTTGGAAACAGAGGTGCTGCTGGCACACTGGACTGCTCTGAGTGGCCAGTGCCACCAGGTGACGTCAGAGACTCCTTCTGATAGGCTCCTTCAGGTGTTGCTAGCCTATCCTCTCTCCTAAGTAGCCAAACCCTCTTTTCTGGCTATTTAGGGTCTCTGTCTCTGGGGAAACTTTAGATAACGAATGCAAGAGCTCAGCCGAGTTCCTCTGCATCTCTCTCTTCACCTTCTGCCAAGGAATCGACTGCTGACAACCTGCAACACTGCAACATAGTAGCAAAGACGACTACTGCAACTCTGTAACGCTGATCCTGCCGCCTTCTCGACTGTTTTCCTGGTGGTGCATGCTCTGGGGGTAGTCTGCCTCCTCTCTGCACTAGAAGCTCTGAAGAAATCTCCTGTGGGTCGACGGAATCTTCCCCCTGCAACCACAGGCACCAAAAAGCTGCATTACCGGTCCCTTGGGTCTCCTCTCAGCACGACGAGCGAGGTCCCTCGAATCCAGCAACTCTGTCCAAGTGGCCCCCACAGTCCAGTGACTCTTCAGTCCAAGTTTGGTGGAGGTAAGTCCTTGCCTCACCTCGCTAGACTGCATTGCTGGGAACCGCGACTTTTGCAGCTACTCCGGCCTCCGTGCACTTCCGTCGGACATCCTTTGTGCACAGTCCAGCTTGGGTCCACGGCACTCTAACCTGCATTGCACGACCTCCTAAGTTGTTCTCCGGCGATGTGGGACTTCTTTGTGCGACTTCGGGTGAGCACCGTTTCACGCATCCTCGTAGTGCCTGTTTCTGGCACTTCTCCGGGTGCTACCTGCTGCTGAGAGGGCTCCTTGTCTTGCTCGACATCCCCTCTCTCTCCTGGTCCAATTTGCGACCTCCTGGTCCCTCCAGGGCCACAGCAGCGTCCAAAAACGCTATCCGCACGATTTGCAGCTAGCAAGGCTTGTTGGCGTTCTTTCGGCGGGAAAACACTTCTGCACGACTCTCCACGGCGTCCAAAGGGGAAGTCTCTAGCCCTTTTCGTTCCTGCAGAAACCTCAGCTTCTTCTGTCCAGTAGAAGCTTCTTTGCACCCGCAGCTGGCATTTCCTGGGCATCTGCCCATCTCCGACTTGCTTGTGACTTTTGGACTTGGTCCCCTTGTTCCACAGGTACCCTAGATTGGAAATCCACAGTTGTTGCATTGTTGGTTTGTGTCTTTCCTGCATTATTCCTCTAACACGACTTCTTTGTCCTTAGGGGAACTTTAGTGCACTTTGCACTCACTTTTCAGGGTCTTGGGGAGGGTGATTTTTCTAACTCTCACTATGTTCTAATAGTCCCAGCGACCCTCTACAAGGTCACATAGGTTTGGGGTCCATTCGTGGTTCGCATTCCACTTTTGGAGTATATGGTTTGCGTTGCCCCTGTCCCTATGTTTCCCCATTGCATCCTATTGTAACCATACATTGTTTGCACTGTTTTCTAAGACTATACTGCATATTTTTGCTATTGTGTATATATATCTTGTGTATATTTCCTATCCTCTCACTGAGGGTACACTCTAAGATACTTTGGCATATTGTCATAAAAATAAAGTACCTTTATTTTTAGTATAACTGTGTATTGTGTTTTCTTGTGATATTGTGCATATGACACTAAGTGGTACTGTAGTAGCTTCACACGTCTCCTAGTTCAGCCTGAGCTGCTCTTCTAAGCTACCATTATCTATCAGCCTAAGCTGCTAGACACCCTATACACCAATAGGGGATAACTGGGCCTGGTGCAAGGTGCAAGTACCCCTTGGTACTCACTACAAGCCAGTCCAGCCTCCTACAAGTAGCACAAGGATCCACCTGTCAGATGGAGGCACATGAATCTAGCTTTCAGGAGCCAGAAGGTCCTCTCGATGATCCTTCTGGCTCGTCCATGTGCCTCATTATACCGTTCCTCAGCCCCTGTCCTGGCATTCCTCACAGGGGTCAACAGCCATGATAGGTTTGGGTTGCCAGAGTCACCTGCAAGTATTGAGGGACAACATTTAGCCTCACACAATACTATGGGGACAACACCTGAAGGCATACACTAACATAAAGTGGGTGGGGACCGTGGCTCCCCTATTAGCCACACCCTGTGCCTCTGTAGTTGGGCCATCACATTTGGGATGCTGCTATTTCTCAGGACAAAGGCGTCATGCATTGAGCCAGGATACTGAGCAGTGACGTGAGAGATGTACTGGTCCGCCAGGCACATCATTTGCACATTCAGTGAGTGGAAACTGTTATGATTCCTGAACACCTGTTCATTCTGGTGGGGGGGACTAATGCAATATGTGTACCGTCAATCACCCCAACAATATTGGGGATATGTCCCATTGCATAGAATCGGGCTTTCACAGTGGCCAGATCTTCCACCTGGGGGAAAGCTATGTAGCTGCACATTTGTTTTCCCCAGGGCAGACAAAACTCTTGCCAGCACAATAGAAAACATTGGGTGTGACATTCCTGCTGCCAAGCCCACTGTCATTTGGAAAGAACAAGTTGCCAGGAATGGAGCACTGATAGCACTTGCACAAGAGGGGGGATCCCAGTCGGATGACAGATGATGGATAACAGATATCAGGCCAGGCTCCAATTGGGCACACAGCTCTGTGATTGTGGCCCTGTCCAGTCTATAGGTGAGTATAATGTGCCTGTCCTCCAGTGTAGCCAAGACCACAAGGGGTCTGTACACGGGGGTAAGTCTCCTCCTCCTATTCATCCGCAGCAGTAGGTATCTAAGGGACACCAGAGTGAGTAGGCTGTCACAATTTGAACAATGAAACCACAACTTCAGTGTACAGAGTGCATTTTTTTGATGGGACAGTGTGGATGGTGAGGTATGTGCTAATCTAGGCTGTGACACAGTTAAGGTTGATATGATCGGTGTCCACCACAATGAAATGGTGACCGCCTGTCCTGTATGTAGGGACAGGTGGAAGTGAGGTAACTCCGCCGACGTTGGACGTCGTGGCAGAAGGCGGTCTTGCACCACCGTGCAATTCCTCCTTGGATGGTATGGGGCTCTATGGAGTACAGTGGCCAATGGGGATCAGCGCCGGTGGTGACGGTGTACACCGCCGTGGACGTGACTGCCATTTTCCATAAGATTCCTCACTTGTTTCCTGACCTTCAACAGGAGAACACCTAAACTGCGTGTGCTTCTATGACCTGTGACTAGAACCTACCATGGCCCGTGTGACAGAGGAAAGGGCCCCTTTCTTCACTGCGGAGGAGTTGGAGCGATTGGTGGATGGGGTCCTACCCCAGTACAGACTACTGTATGGGCCTCCAGACCAACAGGTGAGTACATCTTGGGCACGATTCATGTGGGAAGGATGCATGGAGATGTGTGTGCAAGCATTGTTTCATCGGGGGGATGTCTTGTGGTGGTGTAAACGGTGTGCGCCGAGTGACGTGTGTGCCAATGGTGATGGAAACGGGACTGGTGGGCCATGTGTGTGACAGGCTCGACTGTTTGTGTAATGGTGTCCTCCTGTCTGTGTTACCTCTGCAGGTCATCGCCCATCAAAAGAAGGGATTATGGCATGCCTTCGCCAATGACGTGCAGACCCTGGGGGTCTATGGCAGGCAGAGCACCCCCTGTCGGAAACGGTGGAAAGACCTGAAACACTGGGCACGGAAGACTGCGGAGGCCTAGCTGAGGATGGCCTCCCAACAAGGAATGGGTGCCCGTCCGAACCTGACCCCCCTGATGGCCCACATACTGGCGGTGGCCTACCCAGACCTGGATGGACGCTAGAGGGCATCACAGCAGCCACAAGGTGGTGAGTACAGAAGGCATTACTACAGTAATTGGTAGGTGGCATGGCATCCGGGTGGTGGGTGTGAGTTAGTGGGTGCCCCTTAATGCCGGTCAGACATTGCAGCGTGATCCATCTCAAGGGTGATGGGTGTATGACAAATGCAGGTAACCTAGTTTGTTAGCATTCCATGTAAGTCAGGGCTTTGTGGGTACCAGGAAGGGTGCAGTTGATGGTGTGTGGCCCTAATCTTGCCGCAGCATCTAGCCAAATCACTGGCAGTGCAATGCATAGTGCTCAATCCTGATCCCTGTGTGTGACGGTGCTGTGTATGCCAACTGTGATGTTGGTGCAGTAATTGACCCAGTGTTTCCTTTCTGTCTCTCCCCCCTTTTAATTTTGGAGGAGCAGAGGCACCGGCGACAGAGGGATCTGCATCCCACGGGACCCTGGAGGCAGAGCCCACCGGCGCTGATGGAACCAGTGGAACGGAGGGTAAAGGGAGCACCACAGCGGGGACAGGAGGGACAACACAAACTCAGATACCTCCTCCGATGGAAGCACCCTGGTTGTGGTGGACACCTCTGTAACCACCCCAGGTTCAGGAACAGCCGCCACCCCTGTACCAGCACCACCCTCCCAGCATCCCCTCAGAGAGTTGCCCATGCCCGCTCACCAAGGAAGATGGGCATCTCCTTCCCCCCAGGCACCTCAGGCCCTGCCTCAGTGAGCCCTGCTGGCCTGAGTGAGGAGGCTATTGACCTCCTGAGATCCATCTCTGTAGAGCAGTCAACCATTGTGAATGCCATCCAGGGGCTGATATCCCAGATTCCTGGAGGGCATCCACAGTGGATTGGCGGCCCAACAGAGATCGATTCAGGCTCTGGCCTCCTCTCTGATGGCAGCCATTGTCCCTGTTCCTACCGTCCCCCTCCAACTACCACTTCACAGTCTCAGTCTCCTCAGCCCCAACCCATCCCATGCACACATACAGATGAGCATGCACACAAGACAACACACAAGAATGGCACAGTCAAACACAGGCACCACACTTCATCCTACGAGAACTCACGCAAACACCTGACAGTTGCAGACACAACCACATTCACTGCCTCCACTGACTCCCCCTCCTCCTTCTCCACCTCCCTCACAGTCACGTCCACACTCACACCTGCATTCACTGCATCAACATCCACCACCAGCATCACGACACCAAGCAGCACACACACCTCAATAGCAGACACATCCACTACATCAATCCACACATCCCCTGTGTCCTCTCCCACCCTGTCTGTCCCCCCGTCATAAAGGACACAAACGCAAGCACTCAAACACCCAACAACCATCCACTTCACATCAGCACACTGCCCATGCACCTGCACCCAAGTCCTGCAGATATACACTTCCAAAATTCACTCCCTCAACTTCCACTCCTATCCTTCCTCCCTCATCCTGCCCCACCATCCCAAATAAGCTTTTTGTTGCCCAACTTGACCTCTTAACCTCCCCCTCTCCTCCGTCCTGCCCATAAGAGCAGGGTCACAATGAACCAGCCCAGCACTTCAGCCAAACAGTCTACGCAGACAGTGGTGGCACTACCTAGTCGTGGTGGCAAGTCAGTGAAGGATCCCACTCCACCAGCAAGGAAGGTTAAGGATCCCACACCTCCTGCCATGAAGGAGAAGGAGCCCACACCGCCTTCCAGGAAGGCTTAGGAGCCCGCACATCCTGCCATGAATGGGCAGAAGCCCTCAACCCTGCCTGGAAGGGTAAGGATCCCACACCTCCTGCCATGAAGGGGAAGAAGCCCTCAACTCCAGCGGAGGCTGTCAGGGTAACACCACCACCACCAGTGGTCACGGGGCCCTCACCGCCAGCTGAGTAAGTGCAGCCTACTCCTCCTGCAGAGGCTGTAGGAGGTTGGCCTGGTTTGTAGTGGGTAACTTGGGTACTTACACCTTATACCAGGTCCAGTTATTCCTTATTAGTGAAATGTAGTAGTGTTCTAGCAGCTTAGGCTGATAAAGGTAGCTATAGCAGAGCAGCCTAGGCTGAACTAGGAGACATGCAAAGCTCCTGCAATACCACTTATAGTTACACAGTACTTATACATACGTAAAGAAAATGCTCAGTGTTACCAAAAATAAAGGTATTTATTTGGGTGACACAGTACCAAAAATATCTGAGAGACAATACTCCTTCTGGGGGTAAGTATTATACACAATATATACACTAGAGACCAAAATTTGACAAGTAAATAGTCATAGAATAATGCAAACAATAGGAAATGCTCTACAATGCAATGGGAGAAAATAGGTCTAGGGGCAACACAAACCATATACTAAGAAAGTGGAATGCGAATCACGAATTCCCCTCTAGAAAAGTGTCGTGTGTGCGGAATTGCTGGGAGAGTAACAATACGGTAAAGGTAAGTAAATTACCCCACCCCAGAGCCCAGAAAAGCAGGAGTAAAGTACTGCAAGATTCCTTAGGGCACACTACACCTCGTGATTGGGATTATGCAGTAACCAACCAGGTCTGCAAACAACAACTGCTGGATTCCTGGACCTGAAGACCTGCAAAAGAAGGGGACCAAGTCCAGAAGTCAAAAGAAGTTCCAGGAAGGACAGGAGCCCCTGCCAACCCAGAAGAGGGTGTAAAAAAAGAGTCCACGGTTAGTCGAAGACTGCAGAAATGCATCATAGGAAGATGCCAGGGGGTACCTGCATGATGCAAAGGATGTCCTACTACGTGAAGATGGATGCAGACATGATTTCATATTGGAAGTCACCAACAAGCCTTGATTACGACAAAAGTGCTTTCTGCGTCAAAATGGCACTGGATGGAGCCAGGAGGGACCTGAGGGCCTCAACTCTGTGTGAGGAGGAAGAGGGGGCTCTCAGCACTTTAGATATCCCTCAGGATGCCAGCCAGCATCCCTTGGACTCCCAGGACATGGGGATAAAAGAGGTGCAAACCGCAGTTGATGCAGCAAAACAAAGGAAGGTCCCACACCACTGGAGAACAACTCAGCGAGTTGAGCATTGCAGGACGAAGTGCTGGGGACTTGGGCCAGTCTGTGGATGAAGGAATTTTGCAAATAGTGTACAGAGGCCTCAGGAGGTGAAGAATACGCACCACACAGGGGTACCGTCGATCTCTGGAAAGGCAAGGTCTTACCTTCTCCAAATTGCATCAGCAGGACCTCAGGACAGTCTGTGTCGATGATGTTGACCCTGTCGCTGTGAGAAGAGTCAAAGGGTACCTGTCATCATCTTGTAATGTGCCTGCTGGAGCAGGGGAGTGACTCTGTCACCCCAGGGTAGATTTCTTCGGTCCTTCTGGTGCAGGATGAAGACAGGGAGTCCTCAGAGTTTGCACACTGTAGAAACTGTTGCTGTTGCTGGCTGGAGCTGAAGTTGCAGAGGAAAAGTATCCCTTTTGGATACTTTGTTGCTGTTACAGTGGTTCCTGGAGCAGGCTGCGGTTGATCCGAGGTCAGAGGATGATGAAGTTGTTACAGAGGACTCCTGAAGGAAACTTGCAAGCAGAATCTGAAGACAACCCACAAGAGAGACCCTAAATAGCCCTGAGAGAGGGATTGGCTACCTTATCAGGTATGGACCTATCAGGAGGGGTCTCTGACGTCACCTACTGGCACTGACCACACACAACCCTCCAGAGTGCCCCCACACCTTGCAAAGCAAGATGGCTGAAGTCTGGGACACACTGGAGGAGCTCTGGTCACCCCCCTTTCCTTTGTCCAGTTTCATGCCAGAGTAGGGGACAAGGGGTCCCTGAACCGGTGTAGATGGGCTTATGGAAGGAGGGCACCATCTGTGCCCTTCAAAGCATTTCCAGAGGCTGGGGGAGGCTGCCCTTCCCCAGCCTGAAACACCTATTTCCAAAGGGAGAGGGTGTAACACCCTGCTCTCAGAGGAAATGCTTGGCTCTGCCTTCCTGGGACTAGGCTACCCAGACCCCAGGAGGTCAGAATCCTGTCTGTGAGGTGGCAGCAGCTGTATTTGCAGTGCAAGCCTCAGAGAGCTGGTTTGGCAGTACTGGGGGTCCATTGTGGAGCCTCCAAGATGCATGGAATTGGCTCCTCAATACCAGATTTGGAATGGGGGACAATTCCATGATCTTAGACATGTCACATGGCCATGTTCGGAGTTACCATTGTGAAACTACACATAGGTATTGACCTATATGTAGTTCACACGTGCAATGGTGTCCCGCACTCACAACGTCCGGGGAAATGGCCCTGAACAATGTGGGGCCACCTTTGATAGTGCAAGGGTGCCCTCACACTTAGTAACTTTGCACCTAACCTTCACTAATTGAGGGTTAGACATATGGGTGACTTATAAGTTACTTAAGTGCAGTGTAAAATGGCTGTGAAATAACGTGGACGTTATTTCACTCAGGCTGCAGTGGCAGTCTGTGTTAGAATTGTATGAGCTCCCTATGGGTGGCAAAAGAAATTCTGCAGCCCATAGGGATCTCCTGGAACCCCAATACCCTGGGTACCCAGGTACCATATACTAGGGAATTATACGGGTGTTCCAGTGTGCCAATTGAAATTGGTAAATGAAGTCACTAGCCTACAGTGACAAATTTAAAAGCAGAGAGAGCATAAACACTGAGGTTCTGGGTAGCAGAGCCTCAGTGATACAGTTAGGCACCACACAGGGAACACATACAGGTCACAAACTTATGAGCACTGGGGTCCTGGCTCGCAGGATCCCAGCGACACATATTAAACACACTGACAACATAGGGTTTCCACTATGAGCACTGGGGCCCTGGCTAGCAGGATCCCAGTGAGACAGTAAAAACACCCTGACATATACTCACAAACAGGCCAAAAGTGGGGGTAACAAGGCTAGAAAGAAGCTACCTTCCTACAGGGTGTTGTGTGTTGCGTGTGTGCGTCACTCTCTTTTTCCTCCCCCCTACCTTGTGTGGTAGGCGGCAGTACTCACCGTGGTCGTCTTCGCTGGCGTTGCTGCTTATAATGTAGGAAAAGGTAGACGAGCATCAGAAATATGTGCAGCTTGGGCTCCATGGTGTCGTGGTTGTTCCCTGAGTCTCCAGAGGTGAGTTCCTTGACTGCTGTGTTCTGTTCCCATCGAGCTTTTGATGTTGTTGGTACCGCCCCTGAAAAGGTGGCAGAGAGGCCTGTTGTAATAGTGTGGGCGGTATATTGTCTTCCGCCTGGCAGTTGGCGGTTACCGCCATAGTGCTTGTTGATACAGCTGTTGCGTTTGGTGTGTTAAAGTGGCTGTCGGTCTGAGTGGTTTCTCCCGTGTTCATTATTCCATTTTTGTTACTGCCGGCCTGTTGGAGGTATTACTGCCACTTTATCACCGACCGCCAGGGTTGTAATGAGGGCCTATATGTATTATGTCCATGTTCAAATTGGTACATTTTATATTTGTAGCCTTCCTAACTGGGTTCTACTCCTGGTTTTGTAGCGCAACAAAAGATATGATCATGGGTAAACTATTGTAACTTACTGTACCTTAGAATGTAAATTTGCTTAGTTAAAAACATTATGCAGTGTAAAGAATTTACTGTATCCGCTAGTGATGCCATATAACTATTTCCCACTTGACTGTCAGGGCTCATGTAATGACAAAAATATTGAACATCAATGCAGCTGGGGGGACTTGAATGCATTACTTTATTGATCTTATTCTTTACTTGTATTTGATTTGGCAGAAGGTGTCTGAATATATCTATGAAGTAGTTATATTGCTTCTAACTGATACTCAACCAGTGTCAAATAAATTAGGACGAGTTTTGCATGGCGTGATCCCAATGACAAATAAACAGATTATAGATTTTGTATTTTAAAGTGTCTGACAAATTCAAAAGGATGGGGTTTTACATTTTGAACTTCCTCACTGATACAATAGGAGGAATTATAATGTGTATCGTTGAACCTGACATGCTGAGACCAACGACTGCTTCAGGTTATCAATACAAATATTTTAGAAATTGGGTCTGTAGTTGGCAGAGGTATGGACCCTGTTCAAATAGGGACTAAAATCCCAGTCAGGGTAGGTCACAACACACCCTAAATTATCCTGTACTCATCCTCTGGTAGCTTGGCACAGAGCATTCAAACTTAACTTAAGAGGCAATGTGTAAAGTATTTGTGCAACACCCAATTAGCAACACAGTCAAGACGCAAACAACACACTCTACACTAGGTTAGAAAAATAAAGTATATGTTTATTAACAAAACAAGATCAAAATGACAAAAATGCAATAAGTAGAAGTCGAAATATGAATTTTGAAATTTCCTTATGAAAAGATAAATGGAACTTTAGTGCTTAGAAGCAGAAAGCACAAACCAGGTGTCAGACCTGTCAGCCTTAGAGTGGTCATCCCCAACATTTTTGCCTGCCTCCCTCCACTTTTCTGACACTGTTGTTGGTGGTTTAAAGACTCTGCACACTTTACTACTGCTAACCAGTGTTAAAGTGCATATGCTCTCTCTCTTAAAACATGGTAACATTGGTTCATTCCCAATTATCATATTTGATCTACTTGTAAGTCCCTAATAAAGCGCACTACATGTGCCCAGGGCCTTTAGATTGTAAGCTACTAGTAGGCCTGCAGCACTGGTTGTGCCACCCACATAAGTAGCCCCTTAAACATGCCTCAGGCCTGCCATTGCAAGGCCTGTGGGTGCAGTTTCACTGCTACTTCACTTGACATGTATAACTACTTGCCAAGCCTTAAACTCCCCTTTTTCTACACATGAGTCACTCCTAAGGTAGGCCCTAGGTAACCCATATGGCAGGGTGCTATGTAGGTAAAAGGCAGGACATGTAAATGTGTGTTTTATATGTCCTGGTAGAGGAAAAATCCTAAATTTGTTTTCCACTGCTGTGATGCCTGCTCCTTTCATTGGCTAACATCAGGGCTACCCTCATATACTGTGTGAGTGGTAGATGCAGATCAGAAAGGGGTAAACATGTCATGTTTAGTGTGGCCAGAGTGGTAATACTAAATCCTGTTTAATGGTGAGGTTGGATTTAATATTGCTATTTTAAAAATGCCACTTTTAGAAAGTGAACATTTCTCTGAACCTAAAATCTATCTGTGCCTTACAGCCTGTCTCTAATCCACTTCTAGGCTGGGCTGGTTGACAGCTCCCTTGTGCATTTCACCCAGACAACCAAAAACACATGATACGCAGTCACACCTGTACCCATCTGCATACTGAATGGGTCTTCCTAGGCTGGAAGGTTGGAGGGGCCTGACACTTACATTTCAAAGGCTAGTGGCCTGCTCTCACACAATAGACTGCCAAAACCCCTATTGGGACCCTGGCAGACAGACCTGTACTAAAAGGGGACCTTGTGCACTTCAAAACTACTCTTTGAAGTCTCCCCCACTTCAAAGGCACTTTTGGGTATATAACCTGGGTCCCTGACCGCACCAACTCAGACGCTTCCTGGGACAGACACTGTGAACCAGATCCTGCAACCTGTCAAGAGGAGCTGTCTGGCTGCTCAAAGGGCTCACCTGAACTGCTTTGCTGTGATGGACTGCTGCCTTGCTGTTACCCTGCTGCCTAGCTGGCCTCTGACTCTGCTAAGAAGTGCTCTCCAAGGGCTTGGATTGAGCTTGCCTCCTGTTCCTGAAGTCTCAGGGCCAAAAAGACTTCTATTATTCAAGGAAACTCCTTCTGCGGCAAAAATCGATGCACAGCCTGCCGGAATCGATGAACAGCCTGACCAGCGGTGAAAGAATCACCACATCGCTGAACTTGAACAACGCAGCCCGGCTCCCAGAGTGGAGATTGATGCAGTGCCTGCGTTGCGACCGGAACTTCGACGCACAGTCCTACCGTCTCGACACATCGCTGAGCCGGAATGACGCAGCCCGACTTCCTGTGTTAGGAATCAATGCAGCACCTGCCTTGCGACAGAAACATCAACACAACACCTGTGACTTTGTCCTGCACACCCAGGATTTCCATGCATCAACACTGTGTGTCAAAATACCCTGCATCACAGTGAGGATCCAAGCCTGCATGCCAGAAATCGACACAAAGCCCTTACTGCATGGAAAGAATCAACGCATCGTCTGCGCGTATCTGGAAATCTGATGCACACCTTCCTTTTTCCACGCATCTCCTCCTCTGCGGTATTCGTGTGTGTAATTTTGAAGCATACCAGGTACTTTGTGCACAGAAGAGAAATTTGTTAATTTTTAAAGACTTAAGACTCTTCTTATCATTGCAAAAGTGATATTTCAAATTGTGCTTATCAAATCTTGATCGTTTTGACCTTAATTTACTCAGATAAATATCTTATATTTTTCTAAACCTGTATGGTGTATTTTTGTGGTGTTTTCACTGTGTTATTGCATGATTTATTGCACAAGTTCTTTACACATCACCTTCTAAGTTACGCCTGATTGCTCAGTGCAAAGTTACCAGAGGGTGGGCACAGGATAATTTGGATTGTTTGTGAGTTACTGTGACTAGGATTGTGGTCCCTACTTGGACAAGGGTGTATACCTCTGCCAACTAGGTACCCCATTTCTAACACTGGGGCTATCTGGTTGCCTAGACCGGGCCAAAGTCAAATGTTCAGGCCAACGGTGATGGAGCACAGCCTGGGTAAAAGACCCACACAGGGCCCACTGAGCAACGGCATCTTGATCTTTGAGATGTGTATTTTCCGATCAATGCAACTATGTAGATGTGTCGATTCTGGGTTTATGCTAAAGAAAGCAATGAATCGAAGCATCCGTGTTGATTTGTAGAATGACGGTGATGCTTTGATTCAGGGCCACACAGAGGGGACAATGCATTGCGCAGTCAGCAATTTGTGATCCTCACGTTCTTGCACCAGCGGCGCATTGGCGTTGATGGTGATGCAGTGTCCTCAATCCCAGAAGCAGTGGAAACGTGCCAGTGAAGCATCAACATTGAAGGTGATACATCACTTCTGATTGGCACATCGAGGACAATGCACAGTTCTTTGCAGGAGCCGTCTGAAAACCTCCTTACAAGGGCTTAGGATTTGCTTAGCACCACTTGGGAGGCCAGGACTCACAGTTGGCAGAGTCCATAGGCAATAGCAGAATTGTTGGAAGTCATTTGTGTCCCTGAGACTTCAGAAAACAGGAGGCAAGCCAGCAAACCTTTGGAGTCACTCTGGATTCAAGTGATGCAGTTCCAGTCCTTCTCACCTATGCAGGGAAACAGCAGGCAGCAGGTCAGCTTAGCATGGCAAGAGGCCAGCAAGGCCGGAATCCAGCAGCGTAGCAGTCCTTTAAGCAGCACAGCAGTCTTTCCTTCTGGCAGAGTCCTCAAAGGTTCAGAAGTCTATTAAAGTTCTGGGGTCATTGATCCAGTACTTATACCCAGAAGTGCCTCTGGAAGTGGGGCTTTGAAGTGCATTGAAGTTCACCCTTCCTGTCCTGACTCCAGACTCACGATAAGGGGAAATTAGCCCCTTGTGTGTGCAGGTGCAGCCTACTCAGGTGTAAGTATGAGGCCGGGCCCAGCCCTTCCCTCCCATTCTCCCAGTAAATGCATGCAGATACATGCTGGTTCTCTTTGTGTGTGGCTGTCTAGAGGGAATAAACAAAGCCCAGCTGTCACCCAGTCCATATTGACCATGGACAGTCTGGAGGCACAAGATGGCTAAAGCAAGTAGACGTCAACTTTCTAAAAGTGCCATTTGCTAAACAGCACTTTAAAATCCAACTTCACAATAAGTTGTGATTTTAAATTGTGAGTCCATTGACACCAAACTCTAGAAACCTATCTCTTCCAGATTATGAGCCACGATTAAGCGGGTGGCACAATCAGTCTTGCAGGCCCACTAGTAAATAGCATTTAAGTTACAGGCCCTGGACACATGTTGCACCCTTTACTAGGGACTTATAAGTAAACTAAATATGCTAACTCAATATACGCCAATGCTACCATGTTTTAGGGGAGAGAGCACTTTAACACTGGTTAGCAGTGGTAAACACACTATCCTAAAACCAGCAAAACTGAGGTCAGAAAAAGAGGAGGAGGCAGGCAAATGGTTTGGGGGATGACCCTTCAGAGAGGGCCATTTTCCAACAGAATACAATATAACTATGACATGAACCTCAAAAGAAGAACACTTTTCTTTACATGTTATTGATTTTGCTATAACTAAGAGACACTAATCATAATCTAACAATTTCCTTTTGTCACATCTGGTTTTTACACAACCTTGCAAATGTCCTTTATCAAAATACCTAGATGGAACCAGGTATATTGAGGGCAAAATATTGTATGGTCTAAATTTTGAGGCTTAAATATGAGAACAAAAAATATTGTGGCTGTGTGAGATGAGACAATACTACACACAGATATTATGTAGCTGCTGCCATTGCAGGATTAGTGAGGGTATGACAGAATGGGAAATCATTATCTACACATTGCTGTAAGGTGTTCCCACTATGTGTACAAGACACTAGGGGGCAGATATTTGACAAAGTGGCACAGTGCAGCACAGCAAGTGACCTTGCTGTGTTGTGCTGCACTGAGTCACTGCGAAAGGGGAGGAATGCACAGTATTTAAAATTTACAGTACAATCATGTACTTTCAGAATGCAGCGACAGACAATGGTCAGCCTAGCAGAAAAACAGGCACCCTTGCACAACTGTGTAAGGGTGCCTGCATTGGCACTAAGCAGTCCATTGTCTGTCGCTGCATTCTGAAAGTACATGATTGTACTGTATATTTTAAATACTGGGGGGAAAAGGACAGGAATAAGCCATATGCTATAGATACAGGACATTCCTTCTCATTACTTTTGATGCAAAGCAGTGCAGCAAGGTGACTTGCTGTGCTTCCCTTAACCATAAGCACATTAATATGGGCCACAGTCTTTAGAGGCAAGTTCCTTTACTGTTATCCCCATTTAAAAAACAGTTCCATCTTGACCACTGACTCCATTTTGTGCTTAGCTTAACTTCAAACGCTGTCACATTGGTGACGCAGGTATTTTTCCACACACAGCTTGTTAACGTGTTTTCACTTTTTCTCACCAGAGAAGGGAATATAACATGGGGGAAGCACAACAGATAAGAATGTGCCAGGCTCAGAATGTTTTTGGCAAACCAGGGTAGAGCTCGGTCTTGGAAACACACTGTGAGATCTGGCCAGTCTCTATTGTGTTTATTCAACACTGACCTGGTATGGACAACACCTGAATTTCACAACTTACTCAAAGGGAGGGCGGTTTCTAGAACCTTCCTCTTAAGTTTGTTTAAAGTATAAGGTGGGGATGTTTGACACTGAGGGAGAAGGAACTTATCTCTGGGTGGACACATTGATCAGAGAGTAATACTATCAGGGCTGTTCTCTTTTGTCTCAGTTGTCACGGGTTCCACAACTTGATGTTGGCTGACAAATGATGATGTTCGATTCAAGCCCAATATCTAGCTTTGCTGTGTGCATGCATGTATACGTAGTCACTATATATGTATAGATATATTATATTAATTGTTCATGTATTGCATTTTCTTTTATTATTATTATTCCACTGCTGTGATTATTTTAAGAGTTGCACGTGTTTTGATGCATTCACATTAGATGCTCACATTATTATCTTTGTGCAACCTTGGATGTGCCTTAATAAATTTGTTACTCAGACTAAGAGTGCTGCTTTCTTTACATTCCTTTCACTTTGTTCCCTCTCAGTCTGAAACAAAGCAGAACAGTTCCTCTGTCTATGTGTACCACAGAATGCATCACACATAGAAAGCAGAAGTGACTTGGCCAACTCAATTTAATTTATCCTTGTTATACATTACCTGGGAAGGCATCTTTATTTGACCCATCCCCAGTTTTATCACGTTTGGAATAAATAACGTGGGTCACCAACCATGGCAATTGTATGGATACACACACACACAACACCCATGGAAAACATCCCTTATGTACAGTAATGCAATACAGCATTTGTTGTAGGTTGCATGACATCTGATTTAGTGTGGTATTACAAATCACACAAAGTGGTATGCATGTCCTAAAATATCTGACTTATAAATTTGCATCACTCATGTGCTATAATGGATGGTGCAAATATGAGGCACACCATTTTTACATATACCCCAAGCGCCAACAACAGACACAGAGATGGCTATTATGTCATATGTTACTACATGTTTGTTGGTACTCTGCGTACTTCATATTTACTTATCCACAAATGGGCTATTCTCTTATTGGCCATTACGGAAGTGCTCATTTATATTAATGTGCTAGAAGATGTAGGCCTCGTGAGCACTTCTAGGGTATTTGGCAGGCACATTGTTGAACATCTCCAGATGGTCCAAGATGGGCTGTATCATGATCTAGCACATATGTTCTCTATTCCAGAAAAAGTGTACTGTTTCTGCAGGGGGAACCAGTTGCACATGTGTGCAATCCATAGCAGCCAAGACGTGGAAACCATGCAATGGCATAGAAGCCTTGCTTGGCCTCCAGCTGTTGTTGGTGGGTTTTGGGGAAGAGTTGGTGCTGGGGTGTGAGGCCAAAAATGGCATCCAGGACAGTAGACAAGAAGGGAGAAGAAGATGTGTGGGATATTCCTGCCACTATTTCTGTTCTGACCTGGAATGACCCAGAAGTCAGCATGTGGAGCACAACCATAATTTTTCACCTGGGGAGGAATGGTGGTGGGCCTCGCAGTTCGTGACAACAGACTTGACCTAATCTTCTGGAGCAGTTCTATTATGGACTCTCTTCTGAGCCTGTAGAATTTCATCACCTCATCCTCCCTGAGGTTGATTATGGGAGATGTAGTGCCGGAACACACGCTCCTTCCTCCTTCCCTGCCTACTTGGTGGTGGTGATGGTGGTCTCCTTGTGATGCCAAGCTGCAGGATCACAACCTCCATGGCGTAGTTGAGCTTGTCAAAGTGTTTTTTGATCTTCAGGTTTTTATACCATAGCCAAGGCATCATTTCGTACACCTGGGTTATCTATGTGCAGAAATTGTGGCGCTTGTTAGGCTCCAAACAAACCATAAACATCACTGCATTAGTTTTGCGTGAACTTTTATGGGTGAATGCATTCCCTGCAATTTCTGTCTGGCCCAGCTAGCTGACTTAAGAAACTATGCATTTGGACAAAAGTGTCATCTCATAGATTTGGAGTAGTACTAGCATCACCGATGCATCAAAACATTTGGAGCAATGGCGGGCAAACCTCTCATATATATGCCCCTCAGCCTGAAATAAGTTAAGTCATCTACTGCCACACATTTTCAAGCAACAGAAAACCAAGGCTTTGAGGAATGTATCTGTAGAGAGACAGGTCATTTTGTGTATGCTTAAGACTCAATCACCTGTTAGATCAGAACGTAATGCTCTTGCTGGGACAGACACTATGGAATTTACAGAACTTTTGGAGTTGTTGGACTATAGGACATGTGCATCACAACGTTTTGTTTCAGTAAATGTGGGAGCCTGGGAAGTAGTGCTTCCAGGCCTTTTGGGTGACATTTTTTGTGTTGCTTTTTGTTATGTGTTTAGATAATGTCTGAAATGTGTTGTATCTGCACACACACCTTACACTGGATACCTCAATTGGATTTCCTGAATCATGCATCCAAATATTCCTCTTCTTTGTTTGACATACTAGTTCCTTCATATGTTTTGTCTCAAATGAGGATTTTGTTCCATCTATCTATATGGCTTGGTTTAGCACCTTGCACTTCACGCGATTTCTCTTTTTTTTCTTGTGTTTTCAAGGTGTATTCATTTGGTGCTGTGTGTGGATATCAGTCTCTGTGTGCCACAATGTGGTTTACATTTTTGTTCTATTGCCAGACTTCCTGCGTTTCAGTGATTTGTGCTCCACTGATTTAACATCCATCAGTTTACAAATGTGCTATTGTAATGTCCTCCATCTGAGTTTTATCAAGAACCTCATTCTCCTTTAAATTCCACATAAACAATTAAGGCTAAAAGATCATCATAGCCTGAAACCCATAGAGTACAATAATGAACTTGAGCTAAAAAGATCAATCAATTGTAGGCTCTGCTAATTAACTCATGATCCTAATTCAGAGTTTTAAAAGGATGCAAACAAACAGAAGCACAGAAAAAAAATAATGTTGAGTGCAGGTTGTATGTCAACTCCACAATATCGACTACCAATATATCATCAAAGTAAGTATGCATAAGGAACTATAGATCTATTATTCTTAGCTCCATATCTACTTAATTTTATGATATTAGTGATAGTCAATATTGTGGATTCAATATTTTTGAAGACAATATTTCAACCACAATATTGCGACCCCCCCCCACCAGAGAATATCATTATTTGTCTCTCTCCTGTGGTTTGCAGTGTGAGTTCTTTGCCTGCTCTATCCATTCCTATCTATTAGTGATTGAGCACACTTAGTAACCTATTACTGTGATCATTTATTCATGGACCTGATGCTAAACAGCTTGGGAAGACAACTGCTTATCATTAGGGATTTTACTCTGAAGCATATTGCATAAGCCATTAACAAATCACATTGTGGCAATGCACAGTTTTATTATGGTAATACATAATTTGAGTAAAATTTTCTCTATACAAACTGTTGGAAAATGCCCTCCCTGAAGGGTCACCCCAAAGCATTTTGCCTTCATATTTCTCTTATTCTGACCGTGTTTTTGTTGGCTTTAGCACTCTGAGCACTTAACCACTGCTGGCCAGTGCTAAAGTGCGTGTGCTCTCTCCTTTAAACATGTTAAGATTAGTGTATCCACAATTGTCACAATTAGTTTACTTGTAAGTTCCTTGTAAAGTGGCATATCACATTACTAGAGCCTGTAAATTAAATGTTATTAGTGGGCCTGTAGCACTGTCTTTGCCTCCTACAAAAGTAGCCTTTTAAACATGTCTCAAGCCTTCCACTGCAGAGCCTGTGTGTGCAGTTCTACTTCCACTTTGACATGGCATTTAAAACCCTTTGCCAAGCATGAACCTCCCCTTTTATTACACATAGGTCACCTTTAAGGTAGACCCTAGGTAGCCCACAGGGCAGGGTGCTATGTAAGTAAAAGGTAGGGCATGTACTGTTGCATGTCCTAGTAGTGAAGAACACCTACATTTGTTTTTCACTACTGTGAGGCCCAACCCTTTCATAAGCCAACATTGCAAATTCCTTATTACATTTTTAAGCTTTAATTACTGTTTGAGAAGGAATAGTTATATCATGTTTCATATCATTAGAATGGCAAAGATAAATCCTCTTCACTTGTAAAGTCGGATTTAGCACTACTCTTTCAGAAATGCCACTTTTAGAAAGTGGACGTTTCTCTGCTCTTACAGCTTGCTGTGCCTGCAGCATGCCTCTAATACAGGTCTAGTGTGGGTGACAGCTACACCTTGTGCATCCCCTATAGACAGCCACAAACACATGATTAGGTGTGTCTGAGCACTCATCTGCATTCTGTTGGCCCTTCCTGGGAAGGAAAGGCAGAAGGGGTAACACTTACACCAGAATAGGCAGTGCCTGTCCCCACACAAAGGGCTGGTTACTCCAAAGTGATAGTTTGGAAACAGGCCTAGGAAGAAAAGACTTCTGTACACTTAAAAGGACCGTTCTTCGAAGTCATCCCCACACCAAAGCCACATCTGGGTATAAGTATTGGGTCTTTGACCACACCAAATCAGACACTTCTGGACCTACAGCTGGACTCTGTCAGAAGAGCTACTGTGCTCCATCAAGGACTGTAACTCTGCTGAACTGCTGACCTGGAAGGACTGCTTTTTTCCTGTACTGCTCTGGTGCCTACTGCTCTCTGACCCTATTGAAGGAGAACTGAACGCTGACATGCAACCCAAGCAATCTCCAAGGGCTTGTTGGCTTGTCTCCTGTTGCTGGAGACTCAGGGATATCAAGGTCTCTACCCCTGTTTCTGTGCCTGGTTCCCTGGAATTGGACCCAGATACTTGCACCAGACGAATTGATGCATCTCCAGCCTGCTTGGAGTGGAACCGGCGCATCAACCCTCTTGGGGGAGTCATACAGGCACTTTCGGAGCCAACGCACCGTCTTGAGAGCCTGACACTCAGAGCTGTGCATCTCATTTGCAGCAGTTTGGTGAGATTGATGCATCCCCTCACCTATGCTGAGAAACCCAACACAACTCACTTCGAAATCAATGTATCTCGGCTGGAGTTTTGTCTTAGAATCAATGCAACGCCACCACTTTGTGAAGAAAATAAATGCATTGCCTCAACTGTGCGCATAATACCATGGCAATGCTAGAAACATTGCTAGTCTGCACCCCATATCCCCCTTTTGCAAACATGATAAATGTACTCTGTTCACTGTGTCTGTGAGGCTCTTCTTCCCGGAATGAGCTCTATTGCGATAAGCCTTAACTATTGACTTTGCCTGGTCCGGCGCGACAAGATAACACCCATTGGCACATTTTGCTTCTGAGTGCTAGAACTCTTTTTATTCTTTAAAAATGTATAACTCGACTTCTACTCATTGGATTTTGTTGTTTTGGTCTTGATTTAATTATAAAATGATTATCTATCTTTCTAACATGGTGTGGAGTCTTTTTGTGGTGTTTGCATTGTGTTACTTTATGATGTGTTGCACAAACAATTTATACGCTGCCTCTTTAGATCTGCATGGCTGCTGTGTGCCAAGCTACCAGAGGGTGAGCAAAAGTTATCTTTTAGTGTGTATCTGTCTTACCCTGACTAGGATTGTGGTTCCTGCTTGTACCTGGTGTATACTCTGACAACCAGAAACCAATTTATAATACAAACCTATTGGATTTGTCATAACAAAGTGCTATGACATTGTAGGAAAGTACATCTTGCCTGGCATGTTACCCCCATTTTTACTGTATGTATGTTTGTTTTTTCCTGTGTCACTGGGATCCTGCTAGCCAGGACCCCAGTGCTCAAAAAGTATGCCCTGCATGTGTTCCCTGTGTGGTGCCTAACTGTATCACTGAGGTTCTGCTAATCAGAACTTCAGTGTTTATGCTCTCTCTGCTTTTAAAATTGTCACTGCAAGCTAGTGACTAATTTTACCAATTCTGATTGGCACACTGGAACACCCTTATAATTCCCTAGTGTATGGTACCTAGGTACCCAGGGTATTGGGGTTCCAGGAGATCCCTATGGGCTGCAGCATTTATTTTGCCACCCATAGGGAGCTCAGACAATTCTTACACAGAACTGCCACTGCAGACTGAGTACAATAACGTCCACGTTATTTCACAGCCATTTTACGCTGCACTTAAGTGACTTACAGGTCACCCATATGTTTAACCCTCACTTAGCGATGGTTAGGTGCAAAATTACTTAGTATGAGGGCACCCTGGCACTAGCAAAGGTGCCCCCACATTGTTCAGGTCAATTTCCCCGGACTTTGTGAGTGCGGGGACACCATTATAAGCGTGCACTACATGTAGGTCAATATCTATATGTAGCGTCACCATGGTAACTCCGAACATGGCCATGTAACATGTCTAGGATCATGGAATTCTCACCCCAATACCATTCCGGTATTAGGGGGACAATTCCAAGCATCCCCGGGGCTCCAGCATAAAGCTTGAGAACTCCCAAACTAACTCTCCGGGGTTTTCTCAGCAGCTACAGCTGCTGCCAACCCCCCTGGGGCCTGGGCAGCCCAGTCCCAGGAAGGCAGAACAAAGGCTTTCCTCTGAGAGAGGGTGTTACACCCTCTCCCTTTGGAAATAGGTGTTAAGGGCCTGAGAGGAGTAGCCTCTCCTGGCCTCTGGAAATGCTTTGAAGGGCACAGATGGTGCCCTCCTTGCATAAGCCAGTCTACACAGGTTCAGGGATCCCCCCAGCACTGCTCTGGCGCAAAACTTGACAAAGGAAAGGGGAGTGACCACTCCTCTGACCAGCACCTCCCAAGGGGAGGTGCCCAGAGCTCCTCCAGTGTACCTCAGACCTCTGCCATCTTGGATGCAGAGGTGTGAGGGCACAATGGACACCTCTAAGTGGCCAGAGCCAGCAGGTGATGTCAGAGACCCCTCGTGATAGGTGCTTACCATTCTCTGTAGCCAATCCTCCTCTAAGGGCTATTTAGGGTCTCTCCTGTGGGTTTCTCTTCAGATAACGAATGCAAGAGCTCACCAGAGTTCCTCTGCACTTCTCTCTTCAACTTCTGCCAAGGATCGACCGCTGACTGCTCCAGGACGCCTGCAAAACCGCAACAAAGTAGCAAGAAGACTACCAGCAACATTGTAGCACCTCATCCTGCCGGCTTTCTCGACTGTTTCCTGGTGGTGCATGCTGTCTGCCTTCACCCTGCACTGGAAGCCAAGAAGAAACCTCCTGTGGGTCAATGGAATCTTCCCCCTGCCAATGCAGGCACCAAACTTCTGCATCACCGGTCCTCTGGGTCCCCTCTCTTCTTGATGAGCGTGGTCCCTGGAACACAGGAGCTGGATCCAAGTGTCCCCGACAGTTCAGTGGCCCTTCTGTCCAAATTTGGTGGAGGTAAGTCCTGGCCTCCCCATGCCAGACAGTAATCCTATGTACTGCGTGAACTGCAGCTGCTAGGGCTTCTTTGCTCTTTTGCAAGACTTCCTTTGTGCACAGCCTAGCCCAGGTCCCCAGCACTCCGTCCTGCATTGCCCAACTCGCTGACTTGGAATCCGACTATGTGGGTCTCCCTTTTGTTGTGCTGAGACAACTGCCATGCTCAGATCTTCTGAACGCCTGTTCAGGTGCTTCTGCGGGTATTGCCTGCTTCTGCATTGGCTCTCTATGTTGCTGAGCGCCCCCTCTGTCTCCTCCTCCAAGGGGCGACCTCCTGGTCCTTCCTGGGCCCTGGCATCATCCAACATCCTCATCCGGGACTCTTGCAGCTAGCAAAGCTTGTTTACGGACTTTCTGTGTGGAAACAACTCTGCATCCTCCAGCACGCTGTGGGACATCATCTGACCAAAGGAGAAGTTCCTAGCACCTTCCGTTGTTGCAGAATCTTTGGCTTCTAGCAAATGGAGGCAGCCCTTTTGCACCTTCATCTGGGGTTTAGTGGGCTCCTGCCCCCACTGGACACTTGCGTGACTCTTGGACTTGGTACCCTTCCTTTACAGGTCCTCAGGTCCAGGAATCCGTCTTCAGTGCTTTGCATTCAGTTGTTGCCTTTGCAGAATCCCCTATCTCGACTTTACTGTCTTTCTGGGGTACTAGGGTAACTTTACTCCTACTTTTCAGGGTCTTGGGGTGGGGTATCTTGGACACCCTTAGTGTTTTCTTTCACTCCCAGTGACACTACACTAGGCCTGGGGTCCCTTCGTGGCTCGCATTCCATGTTTGGAGTATATGGTTTTTGTTGCCCCTAGGCCTATTGTCTACTTTTCTAACTGTTTACTTACATGATTTTTGGTTTGTGTGTATATTTTGTGTATATTACTTACCTCCTAAGGGAGTATATCCTCTGAGATACTTTTGGCATATTGTCACTAAAACAAAGTACTTTTATTTTTAGTAACTCTGAGGCCCGTATTTATACTTTTTTTGCGCCGCATTTGCGTCGTTTGTTGACGCAAAAACGGCGCAAACTTGCAAAATGCCATTGTATTTTGTAGGTTTGCGCCGTTTTGCGTCAAAAAGCGGCGCAAATGCAGCGCTAAAAAAAGTATAAACACGGGCCTGAGTATTGTGTTTCTTATGATATAGTGCTAAGTGATATAAGTGGTATGGTAGGAGCTGCTCTGATGTAGCTACCTCTATCAGCTTAAGCTGCTAGAACACCTCTAATCTACTAATAAGGGATAACTGGACCTGGCACAAGGTGTAAGTACCACAAGGTATCCACTATAAGACATGCCAACCTCCTACAGACATTATGCACACAACAAACTTTTATGGGCCCTGTAGGATTGGACCTCAAAGACAATTAGTAATAAGGTAGTTAGTGAGAAACTATACTCTAAATCCCATTTTACCAGTGGTGTGTAATAATCCCTGGTCTCTGTATTTTTAGGAGGAGGAAAATAATGGGGACTACATGTTTTAGGGGACTACCATGCAGGAATCTGATTTATTCTGCCAAATCCTGCATGTTTTTGCATGAATTTTCAACTGAAGACTTTGGGGGTCATTCTGACCTCGGCGGTAAAAGGCCCTTACCGCCGGTCAGAAGTCCGCCATTCTACCACCGCGGCCGCGGTAAACCGCCACGGTCATTCTGACCACCAACTGTGAAACCGCCAACAATCCGACATCCAAGGAAGGCCGCCTCATCAGCGGGCCGCGGAAAACTGGAGATGACCAAACCTCCACCGTCACGCCAACACAAACACGCCCATGCCATTCTGACCCACCAATCCACGCGGCGGTCTTTCAACCGCGGTATTCCATTGGCGGTACACACCGCCGCGCTCAAAATACACACACAGCTCCAAAACACAGCCACATTGGACAATTTGAAATACACACACCTGACACACATACAAACAACACTCCCACACATCCAATCAACTATAAAACACACACCCACATCACCCACAAACCCCCACTAGTTGGTAATCGGAGAGAAGGAGATAGAGATAGAGAGAGCGAGCACAGCAATAGAAAACCCCAACACACACAGGAACCCAACTGCATCACCCACACCACATCTACGCACACATCACCACATATCACCACGCACATCACCACAAACACCACCCCACACCTCATCCACACCACCCCATGGCACCCCAAAGACACCCCAGGTTCTCGGACCAAGAACTCCGGGTCATGGTGGAGGAAATTATAAGGGTTGAGCCCCAGCTCTTCGGCACACAGGTGCAGCACACCACTATAGCAAGGAAGGCTGAGCTATGGCAAAGGATCGTAGACAGGGTCAACGCTGTGGGACAGCATCCCAGAAATCGGGAAGATATCAGAAAGCGATGGAATGACCTACGGGGGAAGGTGCGCTCGATGGTGTCGCGACACAACATCGCTGTGCAGAAGACTGGCGGCGGACCCCCACCCACTCCACCCCAATTCACAGCATGGGAGCAAGAGGTGGTAAACATCCTACATCCTGATGGCCTCGCTGGAGTACATGGAGGAATGGACTCTGGTAAGTCGAATCTCAACTACTTCACCCCCACCCCAACCACCAGCATGCCAACCCCCCCCCACCCCCAATCTCAACCCCCAGCGCACAACCTCCCTGCCAATGTCTCACCAGCACAACCCACCCTAAACAACACCAACCCCTGAATGCCAACACAAACCATAGACAGCCACCACCAAAGCATGACCATTGCACATACCCATACACCCCCCCCCCCCCACCACCCTCACAACACCTCCCACAAGGGAATGCCAGCACTGGGAGACAAGGGCACTCAAAATGCACGCCATGGCACACACCAAAACAATAACCATACTCCTTTACCCCTGCAGGGCCCGAACGCCAACACACTGCCACGGAGGGTCCAGATTTGTCCATCCCACCCCCAGAACAGGCCCCCAGCGAGGACAGCAGCTCTGTCGACCTAGAACCTGATGACCAGCCCGGACCATCGGGGACCTCTGGACAGTCGGTTCCCCACACACAGACACAGGCCACAGCAGACCCAACTCCCTCTGGGAACACAAGCACAGCTCCCACCCAGCGGGCCCATGCCTCTGTCTCGCGGACGCGTCAATCAGCGGTGTGTCCGCCACTACAGGGCACCCAGGCTGACCCAACACCCCAACAACAACAGGGACCTGGGGGCAGTGGTAGTGGGCACACCGTCCAGGGGACAGAGGCCCGGGGAAACAGGGCAACTGGGAGGGCTGCTGTGCGACAGGGGGGGGAGGACAGGCCCAGGGAACCGACTCTCCAAGAGGCCCTCACCACCATCATGGGAGCATACCATCACTCCCAGGAGACGATGGCGACGGTACTGGCCAGGTTCACCGAGATCCAGGCACAGCAGGAGGAACGGTACATGGGGTTCAGCAATGAACTCCGGAACATCGCTACCGCTATGGGGACCATAGTCCAGGCCCTCAACCATATAGAAACCACATTGCGGGACCATGTGGCACCACAAAGGGCCCCTGTCACTAGCCAGGAACAGCCTACCACCTCCGCCGGCGCTAGTGGTCAGGAGGCCCCCACAGAATGACGGACCACCAGAACCCCACCTCCTGCTGAAGAACAACCACCCCGCAAGAGGAACCTGAGATCTCAAAGGAAGACAGAGTAGGATGCCAAGACCCCCGCCAGCCTAATATCCCCCCGGATGTCATTCCACTGTCCCACAGTCTCACCCTGTCCAACCTTGAACTGCCCCTGCTCCATCCTTCCACAGGCATATGGACAATGCACCTGTGCAACCGAGAACTGGACTCTGCCATGGACATAACTCCACCCTCACCCATCACCGTTTTAATATCATGTACCAATATCTAGCACTAAAAATAAATCACTCATTGCACTGAAATCATTCTGGAGTCAGCCTGTATTATTTACAAATGTATAACACATTAGCCAAGGCAGGTTGGGGTAACCAGAGTCACCAATTAGCCACACACGTTGTCTCTGTAGCTGTTCCATCACATAAGGGATGCTGCTATTTCGCATCACATACGCGTCATGCACTGACCCAGGGAACTTGGCATTCACATGGGAGATGTACTGGTCAGCCAAACAGACCACCTGGACGTTCATCAAATGGTAACTTTTCCTGTTTCTGTACACCTGCTCATCGTCTTTTGGGGGTACTAAAGCCACATGGGTCCCATCAATGGCACCAATTATGTTGGGGATATGTCCAAGGGCATAAAAATCACCCTTCACAGTGGCCAAATCAACCTCCTCAGGGAATACAATGTAGCGCCGCATGTGTTTCGTCAGGGCAGACAACACTCTAGACAAGATTTTTGAAAACATAGGCTGAGACATTCCAGATGACATGGCCACTGTTGTCTGGAATGAGCCACTTGCCAAAAAATGGAGGACTGACAGAACCTGCACTAGAGGGGGAATTCCTGTGGGTTGCCGGATGGGGGACATCAGGGCTGGCTCCAGCTGGGCACACAGTTCATGTTTAGTGGCTCGGTCAAGTCGGTATCGTAGTATGATGTGGCGTTCTTCCATTGTCGACAGGTCCATCAGCGGTCGGTACACGCGAGGATTCATCCTTCTCCTCGCAAGTCCCAGCGGACGGTGCCTAGGAAGGACAACATGGAGCACAGAGTCAAGCAAATCACAGGTACGTTCACCACTGCATGCATAGCACACGATTATCTATGTATTGAAAGGCGTGTATGTGTGGCAATGCAAGGCCTAGGCCTGTGTGACGCAGTACAAATTATCCCATGTGGGCCCTTGAAATGGCGGCTGCCTGACCTGTGAAGTGGGACAATGGGATGTGAGGTCAAAGCGCTGGCGTGGCACACCGTGGCGGTAGGCGGTCGAAGACCGCTATACGAAGCCGCATTGGCTAACATTGAGGCCTATAGGTTTCAGGAGCCAATGACGAGGTGCGCCGGCAGTCGCGGTACGCCCCGCCGCGGTACGCACCGCCGCGGGCGTGACCGCCATTTTATATCTGCTTAATCACTCGAGACCTGATCATCCACAGGAGAGGACCTATACTGCAAGTGCTGCTGTGACCTCGGTCTGGAAGTGACAATGGCTGCTGCGACTGGGGAAAGGGCCCCTGCCTTCACGTCTGAGGAGTTGGAAAAACTTGTGGATGGGGTCCTCCCCCAGTATGCGTTACTCTACGGTCCTCCAGACCAACAGGTAAGTACACTGGGTGCACATTGAATGGGCTATGCCTGTGTGGAGTGGGGTGGACGTAAGTTGGTGGGGTGGGGTGCGAATGAGGAGTGCAACGCACGACAGATGAGAGCATGTGCCATATGGCAAGGTTGGGGAGGGGGGCCAATCGCATCTAACATGCAGAAAATTGATGATTTTTCCTTCCCACCCTGTACATGTCAAATAGGTCAGCGCCCATCAGAAAGTGGACATTTGGCGTGCCATCGCCAAGGAAGTCCGGGCCCTGGGGGTCCACGTCAGACGGGGCACCCACTGCCGCAAGAGGTGGGAGGACATCCGCCGCGGGACCAGGAAGACCGCCGAGTCACTGCTGGGGATGGCCTCCCAACCTAGGAGGGGTGCCAGTCGTACCCTGACCCCCCTGATGTCCCGGATCCTGGCGGTGGCCTACCCTGATTTGGATGGGCGCTTGAGGACATCACAGCAGACACAAGGGGGTGAGTATCAGCACATTCTGCTATCTCTCTGCGCAGTGGAGGCGTCTGGGTGGGGGAGGAGGGTTGTGGGTGACATTAGGCCAGGGCGCTTTCTGTAGTGTAGTCCTCTCCTTTAGGCATGGCCCTGTGCTCCCGGCCCCCACCTCTGTAGGGTGACAAGTACAGCTATTGATGGTCCAGCATCACACATGTGCGCCTTTGTCGTCTCTAGACCTGTTGTCCTAGTCAGATGTACTGAGTAGTGTACCCCGAATGCGCGGCTTAGTGCATGAGGCTCCTGTGTCTGTCCTCTCCGCCAACGGTGTTGACATTGCATGCACTCAACCTGGTCTTTGTTTTTCTCCCCCCACCCTTCTTCTTCATCTTCTTGTGCATGTGTGCATTAGCATCATCAGGCGGAGGAGAATTGGCACCGGAGCACGAGGGAGCTGCAAGTCACAAGGCCCCGGTGGGACCAGGAACAGACACCGAGGGCACCAGTGATCCGGAGGGCGAGGGGAGCACCACAACGGGGACCGGTGGTGACACCAGCGACAGCGACACGTCCTCGGATGGGAGCTCCCTAGCGGTGGCGGCAACATCCGGGCCCCCCGCCTCTACAGGTACAGCCGCCACCCAGCGCACCAGCCCCGCCCTCCCAGCAGCCACTCAGCCTATGCTCCGTGCCCCCTCACCCAGGAAGGCGGGCGTCTCCTTCGCCCCAGGCACCTCAGCCCCTGCCCCTGTTACCCCTGCTGCCCTCAGTGAGGAGGTCATTGACCTCCTGAGGACCATCATTGTTGGGCAGACTACCCTTTTGAATGCCATCCAGGGGGTAGAAAGGGAGGTGCATCGGAGCAATGCCTACCTGGAGGGCATTCATTCGGGTCAGGCTGCCCATCAACGATCGTTCAATGCTCTGGCCTCAGCACTGACGGCAGCCATTGTCCCTGTTTCCAGCCTCCCTCTTCTGACTGCCTCCAGCCTGTCTCTGTCTCCTGTTCCTCAGCCTATCCCATCCACACCATCAGACCAGCCTGCACACACCTCAACACCCAAGGGCAGCTCATCCAGACACAAGCACCACAGAACCCACAAGCATTCACGCAAGCAACACCCAGATGCAGACAATCCAACAGTCACTACCACCTCTGTGTCCCCCTCCTCCTCGTCTCCCTCCTTCCTCCCTGTGACGTCTACACTCACACCTGCATGCACACCACCATCAGCCAGTGCTTCCATCACCAGCACACCCTCCAGTCCAGTCCGCACACGTGCAGTCACCACCCCCACTACCATTTACACGTCCCCTGTGTCCTCTCCCACTGTGTCTGTCACCCCCTCTTCCAAGACACACAAACGCAGGCAGCCACCCACCCAACAGCCATCCACCTCACGACAGCCTCCAGCACAAGCACAAGCACCCAAAGACAGCACACCTGACTCTCCTACAACCACATCCTCTTCCTCCACTCCCATCACCACTTCTCCTACCTTTTACCTTAGTCCTAAGAAAGTTTTCCTCGCTAATCTTGACCTCTTTCCCTCCACTGACCCACCTCCTCCATCTGCAAAGAGTCCCAAGAGCACCTCAGCCACCACCAGCCCAGCTTTGAGTGTCACTGTGGTGCATGGGTTCTGGAGTCCACCCTTTGCCAGCAGTGACACTTCAATCAGCAGCAAGGGGACAGCCAGCCCCCCCCCAGGCAAGAGGACCCGGAAACTAAAGGGCCGCCGTGAGAGGACTGACACGGCTTCCCCCAAGGAGCCAAGTTCGCCCACTTCACCAGCCACAACAGCTAGGGGAGGCAAGGGCCCGAGAGCCCCATCCAAGGAGCGAAAGGGCAGCAGGGCGGAGAAGTCAGCCAGCAGGAGCGCGGAGCAGGAGGGGCCCACAAGCCCCATCCCGGGTGTTAGGGAGAACACCAAAGGGCCCAGGACTCCGTCACCGAAGGGTCCAGCAACAGCACGGTCGGAGGGCGACTGAGCAGGGAGTCCAGGCCAGGTCTGGCTCCCTTGACTTACTGGACGAGCACCGCTGAAGAGGGCCCCGCCGTGCAGAAGAGCACCGCTGAAGAGGGCCCCGTCGTGCAGAAGAGCACCGCTGAAGAGGGCCCCGCCGTGCAGAAGAGCACCGCTGAACAGGGCCCCGCCGTGCAGAAGAGCACCGCTGAACAGGGCTCCGCCGTGCAGAAGAGCACCGCTGAAGAGGGCCCCGCCGTGCAGAAGAGCACCGCTGAAGAGGGCCCCGCCGTGCAGAAGAGCACCGCTGAACAGGGCCCCGCCGTGCAGAAGAGCACCGCTGAACAGGGCCCCGCCGTGCAGAAGAGCACCGCTGAACAGGGCCCCGCCGTGCAGAAGAGCACCGCTGAACAGGGCCCCGCCGTCTCAAGCACCGCTCCGCTGGGCCCCGCCGTCTCAAGCACCGCTCCGCTGGGCCCTTCCTGTCAAGCACCGCCCCGCTGGGCCCCGCTGTCTCAAGCACCGCTCCGCTGGGCCCCGCCGTCTCAAGCACCGCTCCGCTGGGCCCTTCCTGTCAAGCACCGCTCCGCTGGGCCCCGCAGTCTCAAGCACCGCTCCGCTGGGCCCTTCCTGTCAAGCACCGCTCCGCTGGGCCCCGCCGTCTCAAGCACCGCTCCGCTGGGCCCTGCCGTCTCAAGCACCGCTCCGCTGGGCCCTTCCTGTCAAGCACCGCTCCGCTGGGCCCCGCCGTCTCAAGCACCGCTCCGCTGGGCCCTTTCTGTCAAGCACCGCTCCGCTGGGCCCCGCCGTCTCAAGCACCGCTCCGCTGGGCCCCGCAGTCTCAAGCACCGCTCTGCTGGGCCCCGCAGTCTCAAGCACCGCTCCGCTGGGCCCTTCCTGTCAAGCACCGCTCCGCTGGGCCCCGCCGTCTCAAGCACCGCTCCGCTGGGCCCCGCAGTCTCAAGCACCGCTCCGCTGGGCCCTTCCTGTCAAGCACCGCTCCGCTGGGCCCCGCCGTCTCAAGCACCGCTCCGCTGGGCCCCGCCATCTCAAGCACCGCTCCGCTGGGCCCTTCCTGTCAAGCACCGCTCCGCTGGGCCCTTCCTGTCAAGCACCGCTCCGCTGGGCCCCGCCGTCTCAAGCACCGCTCCACTGGGCCCCGCTGTCTCAAGCACCGCTCCGCTGGGCCCTTCCTGTCAAGCACCGCTCCGCTGGGCCCCGCCGTCTCAAGCACCGCTCCGCTGGGCCCCGCCGTCTCAAGCACCGCTCCGCTGGGCCCTTCCTGTCAAGCACCGCTCCGCTGGGCCCTTCCTGTCAAGCACCGCTCCGCTGGGCTCCGCAGTCTCAAGCACCGCTCCGCTGGGCCCTTCCTGTCAAGCACCGCTCCGCTGGGCCCCGCCGTCTCGAGCACCGCTCCGCTGGGCCCCGCCGTCTCAAGCACCGCTCCGCTGGGCCCTTCCTGTCAAGCACCGCTCCGCTGGGCCCCGCCGTCTCAAGCACCGCTACGCTGGGCCCCGCAGTCTCAAGCACTGCTCCGCTGGGCCCCGCCGTCTCAAGCACCGCTCCGCTGGGCCCTTCCTGTCAAGCACTGCTCCGCTGGGCCCTGCCGTCTCAAGCACCGCTCCGCCGGGCCCCGCCGTCTCAAGCACCGCTCCGCTGGGCCCTTCCTGTCAAGCACCGCTCCGCTGGGCCCTTCCTGTCAAGCACCGCTCCGCTGGGCCCCGCAGTCTCAAGCACCGCTCCGCTGGGCCCTTCCTGTCAAGCACCGCTCCGCTGGGCCCTTCCTGCATGCACTGTTAACGGTTCACTGTGCCCGCCATGCCTCCTCCTTGACCAGTGGAGACTGTAATCCACTTGAGAGACTGTGGCTTTGCACTCCCCAGGATGGCACAGTGGGCAAGCCACCCACTTGTGAGACTTGAGAGACTGTGGCTTTGCACTCCCCAGGATAGCACAGTGGGCAACCCACCTACTGTAGAGACTTGAGAGACTGTGGCTTTGCACTCCCCAGAATGGCACAGTGGGCAATCCACCCACTGTAGAGACTTGAGAGACTGTGGCTTTGCACTCCCCAGGATGGCACAGTAGGCATGGTGGCCCCTTCGTGGTTCTGGCGTCGTGGACTCATGTGGCTGTGGTGCCCCCCCCCTTCCCTTCCCCCTGAGGTGCCTGTAGTTTTTTCATCAGATGCCCCTGCAGTGTTCTCTCCAGAGGACTCAGGTCTCCTGTGTGGGCTTTGCCCTTGTGTTTTTACACTTTGGCCCACGGACACTTCGATTTTCTTTTGATGTGCAGGACTAATTGCCTCGGTTATCCATTGCACTGTATATAGACTTATTTTGATATTGATTTTTTGGCTAGTTGATCATAACTTTTCAGAGCCTATTTTGTACATAAATTTTTATTCACAATATAATTATGTCTTTGCATTTATCAGGGGGGTTTGGGTGGTGTCACTGTGACTTGTTGCTCTGCATTGGTGTGTACATAGTTTGGGGGGGTGGGGGTCGCATATGTGTGTGCCCGTAAGCTTTCCTCCTCCCCCCTCCCGTGTGTTGTAGGTGCAGTACTCACCGTTGTCGTCTGCGCCGGCGTTCGTACTCGTGGTAGATGAGCAGGTAGACGAGAGCAGGTAGTATGTTTAATTCGGGTTCCATGCTGTCCTCCTTCCTCGTGGA